>NW_026571473.1:35811417-36201417 GCF_026225935.1 Boleophthalmus pectinirostris
CGTGGGCAAAAATATGTCAGTCCATCCAATGGCTTCCAAAAAAGTTGCATGCTGCACCCTCCCAGTTGCTGTGAAGCTGTGTTCTCCATCCCCGCCGTTCCTCCAGTCCCTCACAAGTTTCTCGCTCATTTCAAACTTTCTTTCTGCTGCTCGATTACAGTTTTCGGCAGCAGGACAGCAGCTCCTTCTGCAGGAGAATTGCGCAGTATAGGGCAAAGTGACAGTGGTACAGGAGTAACAGATACTGGCACACAAGCCTAGAGCGCCCTCTAGCGGCTGTCAGTGTGAACATTTTAATATATAAGTCGCACCGGAGTACAAGTCGCAGGAAACACGCAAAACATGAAAAAAGTGCGACTTATAGTTCGAAAAATATGGTATGTTTTTGACGACAGCATTCCCTCAAGGGAATATTGTGCAACATTGGACTTTTAATGTGTTTTTCACCAATAAAAAACGTACTATATATTCTGAGACACCACGCACCTAAACTCCGTCAACTCAAATCCATTAAATATTTACTCAGCCCTCAGTGTCACTTTACATTGTTAGCCCATACACTGTACATCCTGAAATTTCCCTCTGGCCAAAAACCGGCTTTGATTAGATGTGATGTGCGATGCCTGCAAGGAGGTTAGAGAAAGGTGAAGCGCTCATGTCAGCCGGCGCTCTCCTCTCTACGGGGACCTGTTTCTTGTCTCCGCGCTAGACCAAAACACACGCAGGAGTTTGTCAAAGGAGCGCCGTTTGATGGTTCTACGGCCGTGACAGAACTCCCTCCCGTCTCTCGTCTCTCTGCCTCTCTGGCCTAGTTTGGATCTCGCACAAAATACATTATTAAAAAGATGTCACAGGGATTCGGTTTTCATAGCCGCCGCGATGTATTCAGACCAGTGCCTCCTGCAAAATCTGTGGTCAAATAAAAGTTACAATTCTGTTATGGGGTCTTGTAAACAGCCATGCATTGCTAAGATCGGTGGCCGTGTCAGCGTTTTCCGCGGGTTTATGGCGGATGAGGTGAACCACAGCGGGAGAGGGGAAGAAATGGATGACTTCAAAAACAAACAAAGAAAGAATATATTTTTTTTATGCTTATTTTTGGTAACTCATGAGTGAAGAAGTTTTGGCCGGGTTTGAACCTGCAGTATTGGACGCGGTCGTGTTTGCAAATGTGTAAATGTTTCCCTATGGAGTGCAGGATGGGGAAAAAAATGGACCGTTACCGCAGAAATCCATCATGTTTGTGGCAGCAGTGCAGAACTTTCAGAGATATATCAGCCAAAATAATGTTAAAAAGTCAACTGTGAAATAACACGATGAACTTCTGGGTCACTACCGGTAAATAAAATCTGTCAGAAAACATTTGAATGAACACTAAGGTTCATGTTTACACTGAAACAAATCACCGTATCGGAAACGATTTGCATCCAGACACGTTGTTTCTGTGTCCGCAATCAAAGCCTTCCCTATCCACACAGTAACACGAAATTGCCTGAAACGCTGGTCACGTGACTAGGCTGGCATCACGTCACATGGGTGGTAAAAACAAGGAAGTGGAGCTTTGTGTCTGAAGTTGCAGCAGCCGATTTCGAGCCAAGGACGATGGCAAGCGTGAAAACATCAAGTAGTTCTAGCTCTGCTGTTTCCCGTGTGTCTCTGGTTTGTTTAAAGGCCCATCTCATGCAAAATCAACTTTTCAGAGCTTTCTACCTTCTAAGAGTGATGTGTGGTCCTTGAATATGTCCCCGAAGTGGTTTTTAGACTGATTTGGCGTTTTTTTTTTTTACAAATTGCAGCGTATTTCTGCCACCTTCTTTTCACATTGTGTCTTATATGTGCATAATATACAATGAGTGTGTATACATGCACATCAGTATCCCTGTTATTAGCCATATCCCGGTTCTGTCAGTATTCGGGTTACTGCGTTTACATGCGCACTGAGAAACCGGGATACTCATATTCGCGTATACATGATCAAATGGAGTATCCCGGTTTCTTGACATAATCTTACAAATGCGCAGGTGCAAAAATGAACTTAAATCAATTTCATAAACCAGGAAAAATACAAACCGTGAGCTCCTTTAGCATAAGAAGCTAAGGAGCTACGAGATCTCCCACAATCCACTGTGCAGATTCTTCATTAAAATCTTTTGCATAAATAAACTCAACTTTACAACATATAAACCATAAACACTATAGACACATCAGCCTGTTTGATCAGATAATTCAGCTGTGATCACATTTGTTTACGTTTTACAGAAACGAAACTTAAGACCGTTTGGCTAATTAGCATAAACTGTTAGCGGCGATAAAAACAACTCGCTCCTTGTGCCGCTGATGTGATCAGTTTCTTTTGGACTAAATGACACGACTCTGTGGATTATGTGTGTTATTTCTGTGACAGAAGAGGTGCTGATGATGGTAAGTCTGTTCCGTGCATATAGAGTATAGGAGATAGTTCATGTTTTAGCTTTTCAGCGTCACACGAGTGCAGGTCGTACGAGTGCAGATTGTACGTGTGCAGGTTTAGCGCAGCTCTTTATTTTACAGTCATTTCACTCGTTTGGTCACTTTATTTATGTTGGTCAATTTATTTATGTCACTACTGTTGTGGTGAAAGGACTGGAAAGTGTCTTTTGGACACATGCACACTCAACTTTATGTTGCAGTAACCGGGGTACTGCGTTTACATGCTGCCACAAGTAACCCGGTTACTATTGGAATAAACCAGCTACAGTAACCCGGTTTCTAATAACCGGGATACTGCCATAACCGGGTTACTGCGTTTACATGCACCATCAAGAAACCAGGATACTCAAAAAACCTGATCATAACCGGGTTATTGATGTGCATGTATACGCACTCAATGTGAGTTATTTTGCATGAGATGGGCCCTTTAAACTGTTTTCTGCAATAGCGTCACATGACTTGGGGGCGGCAGTATCTCAGTCGGTAGAGCATTCGCCCACTGATCTGAAGGTTGGCGGTTCGAATCCAGCTCTCAACATAAAACATCACAGGTCGAGCGGTCAGATCCACTGACCCACAGGTTGGCTGGTTTGATTCCAGCTCCCACAGATGAATGCTGTTGTTGTGTCCTCGGGCAAGACACTTAACCCACCTTGCCCACAGTGTCTGCGTACACTGGTGTGTGAATGTGTGTGTGTGAATGGGTGAGTGGTTCCTTGTTGTAAAGTGCTTTGAGTGCATTGAAGGTGGAAAAGCGCTACGAACCCAGTGAATCGCAATGGCGTGGCTCAAAGGAAGCAACTAGAGCTCCTTCGTCAGCGCATCTACGTTTTCAGGCGTCCACACAGTGCCAGATCTGATACATCCTCAGATGAATTCGTGGGACCTGGCGGCACAAGATCGTTCCGTCTCTGGAGCAGTTTTCCATCGGATTAGTGTGGATGAACACTGCATCCGACAATGAAAAGTACTCGAATATGTACTATTGTGGATGGGGTCTAAGGCTAGTATTTAGTGTCTTCAAATCTGTACTGCTTTAACAAGTTTGTTAGAATAATTGTGTAACTAGAATCATCTTATACAAATGTGTATATGGTGTTTTGTGTTATATAATGTGTGTAAAATCTCTCAGTCGTCAAGGTAGAATCCACAGCAAAAGGAGAAATTCAATTTGATCAACTGGACAAAAGTTTATTTTGGTTGACTACATTTCGCAGCTCATCCAAGCTGCTTCTTCTTCAGTTCTGGTCGGACGCTGGTGGAGGGAGGAAAACCTTTCGGCTCAGCTCCTCCTCTTCACCACAACGGTCCGATACAGCAACCGCATCACTGCCGACGCTGCACCGATCCACCTGTCAATCTCACGCTCCGTCCTCCCCTCACTCGTGAACAAGACCCCGAGTTATTTGAACTCCTTCACTTGAAAGGGCAAGCCATCTTTCTCCGGTCGAGAACCCAGAGCCAGGTCAGATTGGGTTAAAATAAAGTTCAGATTAAAAGTCTAACTTGAGGAACAGATCTTCAGACAGATCAGAGACTATAGTTAACCTCCATAAGCATTAAACAACAGCATATCAGCATTTTCTTTTTTGACAGTAAACATAAATACAAGTGAAGCTACTGTTGGGAATTACATTTATTGTGTCTTGATTCCTTGTTCTGACATTTAAGTCTTATTTTTTATTCATGGGTTTGGTGTTTAAACTGATCCCAGAATGTTCTTTTTACTGAACACAAGTTAAGTTTTCTTTTTTACATTGTACGTGCCTAGGAGCTTTATAGTTCTCTCGTCAAAAATATGAATAAAAATGCAAAAAAAAAATCAAATGTACCTGGACAGAAACAGTAAAGTTTTGAGTACTGTCTTTTAGTCCTATATCTTTTAGACTATTGTATTTTAAGCTACTGTGTCCCAGGAATTTCCCTTGTGGATCAATTCATTTTCCCCAAGTCTTAGAGGAGTTCCACGGAAGTAAAAAAAAAAAGCATTTTCACACACTAGCACCAAACCGGGAAGTGTGAACGTGAGGCTGCGCCCTAAAACAGTTTGGGTAGCACTCTGTCATCTCACAGCAATAAGGTTCTAGGTTCCTGCTTCATGAAATTCCAAGATCTTGAGCTGTAGTGATGTCGGTCGTGAACGTTACAGCTCTTAGGCTACGTTCAGACTGCAGCCTGAAGTGACCCAAATCCAGTTTTTGGCCCCTTTGTGACCTGTATCTGATCTTTTAATGACAGTCTGAACGACACAGATCTGATTTTTTCAAATGTGACCCAGGACACTTGGATATGTGCTCCTGAAACTGATACATATCTGATCTTTTGACATGCGACTTCAGTCTGAACGGCCAAAGCGCATTCATCCGAACTACACGTTATCAACAAGCCACAAATGTCACTATTCTGCGCTGAAGTAGGCGAAAATTGTTAATGAACTCCATGTCACTGAAGCGAAGCACATCACCACTCACCACTCTTGGCTCCGTCTCCACATCCACACGTTCCTTTCAACGGACGTCGCTGCCGCTGTCCCACAAAAACACCACGACCAAAAAACCTCGTCCTTCTCCTTCTCAATCTCTCCTCCTTAAAACAAGTAAGTTGTTCATGTTCTGGCTCCGGTACGAGAGGAACTTTAAAATCTCCAGGTGCTCAATGCTCGCATCCATGTTTGGACAACTTCTGTAAACACAGAGACGCTCACTGCGGTTGACGTCGTCGTGTCTCCAGTGCACATGCGGGACACTTTTGAGCCATTTAATATTCACACTGGAGATCACATACAAGTCGCATTTAATTGGAAATGTGAACGACCTCGCAAAAAACATCGGATTTCACATACAAAATCCGAATTGCAGTCTGAACGTAGCGTTAGAGTCGGCTCTTTAAAGAAAACAAAGAGAGTCGGCTCCTCATTGGGAGACGATTTAGTTTTTTAGAGTGTATTTCTTTTTTTTTTTGTGAAAGCCGCACGTATTTGTCAAGATGAGCGAGGGAGAGGAGAGAGGGAAAACGATGAACGGCGAGAAAATGAACGGCAGCAGCAGGAAGCACAGTCAAATTTGGACACATTTCAGTGCAATATGCAGATCAAAGGCAGACTGTAGATTGTACAAGGTGAAAATATCTTATCGGGCAAACTCCACAATTAAATAAATGAAAAGTTTGTCTAATTGAAATGGGTCTTTTTATACTTTTTTATACCTTATAATTTATTTTGTAGTAGTCTGTTCAAGGTGGAGTGTGTTCGTAAAATAAAACCATATAAAGAATGAACATTTCATAATTAATTTTACACACAGTTTTTGCATTATTTTTGGCAGTGTTGGGGAGTAACGGATTACATGTACCGGAGTTACGTACAAATTAGTACAAATTATTGACTTTATTGAAATTAACTGTATTCGGTTGGAGTTACTGTTACAGTGAGTAGTCATTAGATTACAGTTACTTTGTTGGAATAAATGGATTACACAGCGGTATTTTTCCTGTTTTCACATTTTGGGCTATATCCCTTTTTTTTTTTTTTTCCGGTAATTCCACTCTGCTGGAAACTAAACCAGGTCTAAACTAGATCTTAACAAGATCTAAACCAGGACTAAAACCAGGTCTAAACTAGATCTAAACCAGGACTAAACCAGGATTAAAACCAGGTCTCAACTAGATCTAAACTAGATCTAAACCAGGACTAAACCGGGATTAAAACCAGGTCTAAACTAGATCTAAACCAGGACTAAACCAGGATTAAAACCAGGTCTAAACTAGATCTAAAACAGGACTAAACCAGGACTAAACCAGGATTTAACCCTTCCAGACCGACGGTATCGTATCGTATACGATACCGGCGGACATGTTTTACATAACCGCGCATAACTTTTTAACCATAAAAGATAGAGACTTTTTTTTTTCTCCTTGTATAGATAAGACCCGTGGCTTTACGAGCATCTTTCCGGCATCATCCTACGTCACACGCACGCTGCGTGGTGACGTAGTGAAAACAGGTGTCCAATAGGAACTTCGCTCTTCGGCGCGTGACGCGCTCCATCCATTTTCATTGGCCCAAACTTTGCCAAAGATTGTTGTAAGTCAAGATAGTTACTCCTCTGAGCGTCTGTGCTCATAGCATTTGATAAAGCAGACCTAAGTACCATTATTTCTCAAGTAAATGGCAAATTACGCATCTCGGTGTGCGTAATTGCGCATCCCTTACTATTTTTATTTGAAAAGTTTTTTTTTTTTACTTGCAAATGATACATAATACACCCAACAGCACGTAAACAGCCTAGTGCCGAGCAATGAATCGGGTCGGGTGCGCGCGGGTGTGAGCAGGTGCGCGCAGATGCGCGCTTGGCGTAGACCCGGCGCACATTCGTGTGCCAAGGCATTTGTTGTTTTGCGCACAGAGGATAAAGAGCTCCGGGAAGTCTATCAGAAGAAAGAAAGAAAGAAAGAAAGAAAGAACGAACGAACAGAAATGGCACGCAAAGCGTCACTTTCCTTGCTGGAAGCAGTGGCGATGGTAACGGAGCCTGGCAGTGACGCCGAGTCCGATGTGGACACTTTTTATACAGATGAAGAGTTGGATTACCTGGAGGGTCTGGACCCTATTGAAGAGTAAGTAGCAAATATTTCATAGTTATTTAGAGCAAACATCATGCAACACTTGTAGTAAACGGGCGTAAATACATAACAGTAGCATGCGTAATGCCTATTTACGCATTGTTTGGATACAGTTTTATTTGATGCGTGAGGGGTATAATCATTTAGGTGGGGGATGAGATTGTGAACTTCAGACAACTGTTTACCTGTTTTGCACTAGACTTATGACATGTATGTTGTTGTTTGTAATAACGAGCTACAAACTACATGTGTAAAGTGGATGAAGTGGTTTGGGAGGTGTGGATGTCCTAATTAGTGAGGTCATAATCTGTTGACACCATTTGGGTGGGGGATGGGGTTGTGCTTTTGTGTGTTTGCCCCTGCTGCACTAGACTTAGACTTGTTGTAGTCCATATGTAATACACAAGTTTTACACAAGTTTTACACAAACTAACATTTTTTCCTTTTCTTTTGTTTAGTGCTGAGTCAGAGGATGTTCCTCAGGCTCCTCCAGATTCCCCTGTGCCATTCACTTCAGATGTCTCCCCAGCTTCATCAGTGTCTACAACCCCAGCCACCCGTCCAGAACCATCAACACCTTCAACATCTATGATCTCCTCTGAGAGCAGGAGGAGGGGCAGGGATGGAGGGCATGGAAGATCCAGATCTCCACTCCTCAGTGCTTCATCTCCATCACCACACTTACTAACCACCACACCAGGAAGACCGCAGCAGGCAAGGATCATATGGGAGGCTGTCATGTGTGCACTGCTGACAAACACAGGGGAAGAGGCAGTGTACTGCATGGAAATGCAAGGCCTGTGATGTGGCACTATGCCTGGTGCCTGATAGGAACTGCTTCCATGATTGGCACTAGTGAAGGACTTGGACGAGTGCAGTTATTTTTGTTTTGAGGGCAAAAATGACATTTTTAGAATACCTACTAACTTCATATTTTGCACTTTTGTAGCTAAGACCCTAAACTAAGTATTTATTATGTCTATAAAGTTGTTTATACATGTTTGCTGTGTGTTTTGAATAAAGGAGTGTGAATATTATTTTCCGTTTTTTTTTTTTCCTTTGTATTTCTAGTGCTATAGCTTTTATTATAGCCATATGACACAACTACAGCATTCAGATTGTGAAAGAACAGGTTGTACTGAAAAAAAGGATGTATAGCACTTCATTAGGGGATAAAAGGGGGAGTTTTAATCGCAAAATTAGGAAAAAAATCCATGCGAGGACAAATGTACCAAAAATGCCCTTAGGTCTGGAAGGGTTAACAGGACTAAACCAGGACTAAACCAGGATTTAACAGGATTAAACCATGTTGCGCGGACGTGTCTCTTTCTCTTCTATCAATAATATTTTTAATTTGGTTCTGTAAAGTCTGGACTTTTCATTTTCTTTTAGCAGACAAAACATCTTATGTTATGTTATCGTAGCCTTTGCTTCTCTACAGCAAATCAAATAATCCAAAGTATTCAGATTACATTACTCACTTTAAGTAACTTAATGGATTTCGTTACAAACTACATATTTTGGTATGTAATCTGTAATCTGCAGGGGAATACATTTTAAAAGTAACATTCCCAACACTGATTTTTGGCGATAAATTTAAAAAGCAGAAAATTTGAGGAGCCATTTGGTAGCGAAAGAACCGGCTCTTTATAGTAAGCAGAGCCAAAAGAACTGACTCTCCAAAATTCCCATCACTGTTGAGCTGTTATCTCAGGGTTTTTCGCTCAGCTCCTGGAACTGAACGATGGGTAAAATGCAGAGAACACACATCTACACCGAGCCAATAAAACTTTGACTCAACCTTCACCTTGTGTTCAATCTGCATCTCTTAACTGAATCAGAACCCTCACTTTCCCAGCGTTAGTCAGACGGACGGGTCTTAACAGTTGCGTAATAAAAAAAGAGAGTGAAAAGTGGCGGAGGGCGAGACATCCGTTCAAATGTCAGGCCACGCTTCAAATAACAATCGTCGGGCTCTGAAAGGCTCTGCAAAGGTCATGGGTTTTCACAGAGCAAACCGCAGCGGCCACGTGTTTGAGCAGGAGGAAATCTGTTACATAAAACCGCGAAGAAACGTCCAGACGATGTTAAAATAAAAGCGCGCCGCCACCGACTAAACGCCGCGCGGTGTTAGAATATATTGTTCTGATCGCTGCTGGTTGCTTCATTGGCTTCGTTAACAAGGTGCGAGAAAGAGTTCTGATGACATTTTCCACAAAGTTCAAAGATTCTAAAAAAAAAAAAAATCAAAGTACACTCGGGGGAGATTAGAAGTTACACATCTATGAAATGTCAAGAAAATGGCGGAATATAGTTTAAAGACGTAGGCGGCGATTTATGTTTCTTTAAGCGGGTGCTTTCACTAACTAGCAGTAGTTTTACCCTTACTTTTGTCTGTTTGGACTTCCTCACATTGTTGTCTTATTTTCTCTTGTGTCATCAGCCTTAATGTCCCAAATAGACTGTTTGAGTGAATAGTGTTCATGTAAGCTTATAGACTGTCCCTACTGTAGGGAAAGATGCCTGTTCAGGGCCTGCTTCCCCCCATTCTGACAGAATCCACAAACCAGGAACCTAGAGAAGTCAGTTCCGCCTGACTGCCTCTTGGTATTTACAACCCCAAGAGAACCGATCTTCGGTGCTTCCACACCTCTCTTCCCCCACGCCAGGTGGGACATGAATCAGAATGGGAAATTGACATGGCTCTGCTAAAGTGATAAGGACTGTTTAAATAATGACTTTCTTCATTGTGCTTTGAAGAAACAGACCCACATCATCTACATACCAGACCATCAGGCGCCAAGGTTTGGACCGGTTAAAACCGCGATGGACTGTGGTTGCCACTTTTGGACACTAGAGAAGGACTGGATTAAACGCATCTCGATAACTAGTTAAAAATGTTTTTAACTGTGTTCTATATAAGGCTCATGTTGATACAAGACAAATATGCCACATTGCTTAATTCATGTGTTCATAGTCTCTTGTGTGTATTTCATGTCATGTTCCCGCGGAGGTATTTGCGGTAATTTCACGGCGTGTTTTCGGACAGATATACCTTTGATTTCTTTGTATGAATCGTCGGCTAATGTTATCGTAAACAGTTAGTACCTGAATGTGGGAAGTTATCAATTTAATATTTGCAAATGATATTTGTACGGGGACCAGTTCAGCTCAGACGCGGGCGTGCCTTAAATTTGCATATAACAACGCCCACCAAGCGCACTGACCAAAACGAAGCCTCACGCGCGAAAAAAAGGCTTTTTCCACTACGCATCGTGCTTTCGCTTCGCATCGTGCTTTCGCTTCGCTTCGCCTTTCTTCGCTCCTCGCCTTGCCTCGCCGCCGCGAGGACCCGCAGAAGAGGACCAGGGAAGACGGCCGGTCGGAGAGACCCAGGGGGAGCTGTAACAGACCTGGAGTTGCACCTGCCGAGAGCTGAGGACCAGAGCCGGTGAAGGAGGCGTGGACCGCCCTACCCGAGTAACACCATCACGCCTGCCTGCCCGTGCGCACGACCACCGCCGAACCCCGCCATCGCCGCATTCCACACGGACCGAGAACAGCATCGCCAAGTAAGGCTGGTTCAGACAGTGAATGAATAAGGGTTGGCATCCCTCTTACGATTGCGTCCAATTATTCCCAAGGCAAGCGCAGTAGCGACTTAGCGAAACGCCATAACTGAGCTAAACTGAACCCCGTTTTTATAACTACCTCAGGTTGTTAAAATCGGTGCTTTAATGTTACGTAACCAGAACTTGGAAGCTGGTGTCTAGTTATTGTTTGTTAATAAACCACACAAAGGAATTTGCTGGTTTCAGTGATTTTTCTTAAAGTTATCATCAGGTCACTTTTTCGGGTACGTTCCCTTCAGATTGATTTAATTGATAAGTTGTTGTTGTCGCATATGGTTAAGTTTGATTCGGTCAGAATCTGGTGCCCCGCAAATGTATAATTTCAATAATTCGTCAAAAGCTAAACCACATGCTCAAACACGCACATCTTACAACACGTTAAATCGCATTTTCACCTTACACTACTTTGCACCCATTTATGCAAAATTGGCTTCTATCATGTTACGATGCTGTTCCCTCGTCAAAAATGAAGGAACAAAATATCTCATAAGCATGGAATAGAGAGAAATTTGCCGCAAGGATTTGAGCTTTGAAGATGTAGACCAGTGTTTCCCAAACTTTTTTTTGTTTTCTGGGGACCGATATTTTAAAAGTCACAAACCTTCGCGACCCAAGTCAATAGACATTAATCATAAATCACAAAATAAAGGTGGATTTGACCATTATTGAACATTAATAAGGATATTTTATTGTCAATGACAACTGAACCAGTAATAAAAGCATCCATAAGTCGCCTATTTGGACATTAAATGAAGCCCATTTTTTTCCTTTTCAATATTCAATTGAACCAGCGATAACAAAATAGTTTGTTGAACTCTATATTGCAGACTTACATGCAGATCGTGACAAGGAGACCCCAAAAAAAATCTCTTGTGACCCACCTGAGGGTCATGACCCAGTCTTTGGAAAACAATGATATGAACAAACTAATAATACCACACAGCTCCAGGTGCATTTCTGATGAGAGCATTCTGACATGACTTAAAGCTCACAAGAGTCAATTTTATGCAATATACAACTTTAAACATGTTTTAACTTCTTAGGTTCTTTTTAAAGACAATGCAGTAAAGTGTATTTACCTTGTTGACATGTTTCGGCTGCTTCAGAACTGTCCCCGGTGTTGGTGGTGACGTGTCGTGTATCAGCTGTTGTTACTTCCTGTGGGCGTGGTCAGCCTGACGGACCTGCAGGTGGCTCAGACTGACCACGCCTCCCGTCGCCCGGTGTCTCTGGAGGAGGGTGTCCCAGGTGTGTGAAAGGAGGAACGCGCCGTCATCACGGTTAATGCTGTCCGTGCCTCGTTTCCTGATTTCAATGGCCTCCCTGATCCAGCGTTTGAACTTGTTGTTTTCCGATCCAATGATCCGAGCCCCGTCCCGATCCATAATGTGGTTGTTCCTTTTACAGTGTCTGATATGGCGGATTTTAGGTTTCCTGTTCTGCTTTGTCTTTTTGTGTTCTGGTGAGTCTCCCTGACGTTTCCTTTTCGCATTCCTTTTGGTGTTCCTTTTTTCTGAGAGTTCTGAAGATGCTTGCAGCTAGCAGCCGAAACATGTCAACAAGGTAAATACACTTTACTGCATTGTCTTTAAAAAGAACCTAAGAAGTTAAAGTATATAAGAAGACATAATGAACATCATTGGCCCAACTTTAAACATGTTTTTCAGCAATGAAAACACCAGTTTAATACCGTATTATGTATTTTGAGAGGCTGTCACACACACCTAAACCACTTTAACTCAGATTCATTAAATATTTACTCAGCTGTCAGTGTCACTTTACATTGTTAACTCATCCACAGTATATCCTGAAATTGAGTAAAGTTTCAGGATGTACAGCGGAAAATCTGTACATAGTAAAACCTCATACACATGAGATAGAGAGAAACGTAATTTCGATTCCTTTGAATGTATAGCACTTGAAATAAAATAATGCTTTGTAAAGCGTCTCAAATGTTAATAAATAAAAAAACTAACTTGCTTACTTACTTAGTACATGTGAAGAACTTGACAATAAAGCTTTGAACTTAGAATTTTGAAAACATGCCTGAAGAGGTTGTAGATGTCATCCACCCATAGAGTTATTTAGTGATCTCTCCCTGGGCCCTATTTAAACCCTTCTTACTGTCAGCAAGATTTGTCCACAGGTCTACATCACCCTAGCCCGGCTGCCTCCTCTCCATTTAATTTATCTTCAGTGACTAGGTCAGGAATCAGAATACACAGAATAATCAGCGAAGAAGAACTGTGAAGACATGACGTCAAACTCGTCTTGTCTGTCTGGGTCCTTTTTTGGAACAGCACAACAGTAAACAAAGCGGTCGAGATGGATGTAGACTAAGACAGACATTCTGTGTTGGCAACGATTCCCGAGATCAAATATTTAAAGCCGCAACAAAGAGAATGTTTGGTGAATTTTATCAAGGGGAAAGACGTTATTGTCCTTCTATCTATGGGATTTGAAATAGCAGTGACTGGTTAAATAAGAAAAGTACCCACCTACTGTCGAGTGAACAAATCCTAATGTCCACACTCCTAATCTACGAACGTGAAACTGGCTAGGTTCAAACAGCACCCAGCACCCAAGTCTGCTAGATTACTCAAACATGCATGGATGACATCTAAAACCTCTTCAGGCACAAAAACACAGAGGAAGGGAGAGTTTCAGGGCATCTTAGTAGAGGTCCACAACCGGTGCACCTCAAGGACAAGGCTCAAAAGTTAAAAAATAATGAAGATGAAGTCAAAAAGTGGTGAAAAGTCCTTTACGGTAAGTTTCTCCATTAAGCTTGGTCATCTTCACTATATATTATGTCTTCAGGAACATTTATAACATGGTAGAACGGTAAAAGTAGAGTTTGCGTAACACCCCCTCTTTCAGTGATCCATACATATTTATTGTTTGGTCATTTTCGATATTGCAGTGTACAAAGAAAAAAATAAATCAAGTTGGACTTAGCCTCTACCTTACTAGGAGATTTTGAAAATAGAAGTGATCCTGTCACTTTAATTATAACCCTAGGAAAACGTTTTATTTTTAAAGCAAAAAAACAATTCTCACTTAATATTAATTATTTAAAAAAATATATTTATCAGTACTTAACCTGGGAAGGTTATACAATTGAAACAGACAAAGAAAAAAAAAAGTATAAAAAGAGATGGGAAGTTCTTAAATACCTGGGAGAAAATTAGTATGTGATATATATGCTAATATATCTTATAAAACTGATGTCGGTCATAAAGATTTAAAGTAGGGATCTATATAATATTCATATATCTACTATTGGGGACTACTGACACTACTACTACTACTACTACTACTACTACTGCTACTACTACTGTCACTACTACTACTGCTACTACTACCAATGATAATGATAATAATAATAATGAAATATTATTGTTGTAATTATTGTAATTAATAGTAGAGATAATAATAGGTATTATGGATGTAATAATAATTAATAATAATAAAAAATAGTAATAGTGATGAAAGGTAGTGGAAATAATAGTGATAATAATAACAGTAATAATAATTAATAAAAAGAAATGCCTTTAGGGTTATGTTTTTTGAGATTGTGACATATGGTGAAAGATGATGAGGGGAACTGATGATGGTGAAAATAAATATTAGTTTGAGTATAGGGACTAATACATTTAAAAAATTATAATTTAAAAAAAGAAAAAAAAAAAAAGGGAAGGAAGAGAGACAAAAGGAACTTCAATTATAAATTGGCCGCAGTGTATTCAATGTTCGGGAGTCTAGCGGTGTATTTATGTTGCACCATCACATTTATATTGTTTTGACTTTGTGTCGTGTGGGCGGTTGGGGGGAAATGGGGGGCTTTTTTGTATTTGTTGTGGTGTTGTGGTTGTTGCTTTATGTTTTTGTTTTTATGTTGAATATTGCAATTGTTAAACGTTGATGTTTGTTTTGTTTTTTTGAATGTTATGTTCTGCTGTCTTTAATAAAAAAATAAAAAAATAAATCATTCTATCTAACCCACGCGTGTTGTAGTTCATCACCAAACCCCCCACAAAAACCACGTCTTCTTTAATCTCACCACACCGATCTAAAACCCCGCAGTAACCCGACGAAATCCTCTGTACCGCATAGAATAAAAGAGTGGATTGGCCGGGCAGGCTTTCAAATTGTCCAACGCGGCGTTCAATTCGAAACCAAAAGGTCACTTATTCAGCTAGAGCTAAAACGTACCATTCTATTTAGCGCAGAGGTTGACATGGCTGACAGCGCTTGACTCTGGCCCATTTAGAAAAGCGGCGAAGTGCTGTCGAATTTCTCCTCCAAAAAATCCTCAGAGTTTGAATAAGCAACCATGAAGGACAGGTTGAAAACACTTAGCTCTATATATATTTTCGGGGGGCGAGGGACCCTAACATTGGTTTTGAAAGACCTTTTTGGGCGTTCAGTTCCACATAACTGGACCTACGGGTGACGGTCCGACCCCACGCTAGATTACTGTGCTGTGAAATTACGCACACAACCTTGAAATGATTCCCACAATGGCAGATGGTGTTGCTATAGACAGAAATAGGTCTGCGAGGAGAGGGAAGGTGAGGCTAAATGGGAGTTTGATTGGAAAAAGACACCGCGGGGAGTTACAGGTGGAGAAGGAGCCAAGGCTGAATAATAGTGGAAATGGTACGACGTAATAAACTCGAAGCAGTCAGTGTGCGACATCGCTGTAATTGGCTCTAAGCACAACGGAGCTCGAGCTGGTTCCAGTCACGACAACGGAATTTCATATTCATTAGGCTCAGAAATTAGTATTTGCATTAAAGATCCTAAATATAAATATCCCAGAATTGACTCATTTGAGCTTTTAGTCATGTTGGAATGTCATTACCTCGTCAAAAACCTGCCGGGAGTTGTGTTCTGTTTCATGTTTGAGTAATCCTGTATTAGGTTGTCTAAATCTCCAAAGCTTAACATGCTCTCTCCCACCTTGTGATGTCATCAAGTGGTAGTTTTAAGGTTAATGCCTATTTTACAACATGCGCTATGTAACATTTTTGGTCAGCTGCTTGTTTCTATGGAGATGCAACTGCTGGAATGGGACCTGCAATGTTTTTTACAGTGTGTGTGACTCTGAAGATGTCAACGAGACTTTAATCTTTTGTGTATCAAGCCACTCTTTTATGTAATATTTAGTATATTTTTTTACTTGTTTTACTGTTTCACAATGTTGTGTTTCATGCTTTAAATGTTTTAAATGTGCTATATAAATAAAATGACTTGACTCAACGGTGTGACATTATGACAACAGTTCTACCTTACATTTATTCATTTGCAGGTGCTTTTATAACTCAAAATTATCCAGAAAAAAACAGATCAGACCTGTAACTTGGTCTGATTTGATCTCCATGAAGATAGAAAGGTTTAAAACCACAATTTAAACATACCAGACAAAGCAATAGCGTCTCCATGGAGACAAGCACAAGTTACACAAAGCACCTTTAAACCTCAATTGAACTACTTTACAATACACTAGAACAGAGGTCTCCAGCTTTTTTCCTCTGTTGAGCTACTTAACAAAACAAAAATACCAGAGAGCTACTTTTTGGTCTCAAGAAACTGAGTATAGAGTATAGTAATTGTATAGTGTTATAGTATAGTAATTGACCCACGGCCTTAGACGGGTACACTGATGCCTATAAAACATAAACCATTTATTAGTGCACAAAAGTTGTGCATCAAAATGATACATGTACAATGTTAATAGCCTTGAACTTCTTAGGTTCTTTTTAAAGACAATGCAGTAAAGTGTATTTACCTTGTTGACATGTTTCGGCTGCTGCTGCGAGTCATCTTCAGAACTGTCCCCGGTGTTGGTGGTGACGTGTCGTATATCAGCTGTTGTTACTTCCTGTAGGTCAGACCTGATGGACCTGCAGGTCGCTCAGACTGACCACGCCTCCCGTCGCCCGGTGTCTCTGGAGGAGGGTGTCCCAGGTGTGTGAAAGGAGGAACGCTCCGTCATCACGGTTAACGCTGTCCGTGCCTCGTTTCCTGATTTCAATGGCCTCCTTGATCCAGCGTTTGAACTTGTTGTTTTCCGATCCAATGACCCGAGCCCCGTCCCGATCCATAATGTGGTTGTTCCTTTTACAGTGGGTCTGATATGGCGGATTTTAGGTTTTCCTGTTCTGCTTTGTCTTTTTTAAGAAGTTAAAGTATATAAGAAGACAAAATGAACATCATTGGCTTAATAAGAAGAAGATTTGGACAAAGAGGTGTCAAAGGACTTTGCCATTTGGAGAGGCTGGAAAAGGCGCCCGCTACAACAACCACCTACGCTTCAACCTCCGATACAGAGACGAGAACATCACGCCAGCTAGTATTAACATCAAGACCCCGATCCCGGCCCATAATGCAAAACAAATTGTTAATAAGGCCAAAAAAGCATTATTAAATGAAATGAATATTATGAATATTATTATGAATGTTAATAGCCATTTAATAGATCAACATTTTGTTATTCAGCACAATACATGTCATTCAGAAATCCCTTGGTGAGCTACTGCGAAGGGGTTGGAGAGCTACTGGTGGAGGTTGGAGACCCCTGCACTAGAATATCCTTGCTCCACAAAAAACAAAACAGTATTTTTAAAAGTATTTTTGTGCAGTTGACATAGAAAGAGAAACAATATCTTCTGGTTTAATGAGAAGTTAATAAATTTTAACTAAACTTCAAACAATAGTTGTGGATTCCAAGCTTCCGTCATAATCCCAAGAATTCAAGTTAAAAACATATTTCTTCATGTTGTTTGCGCTGAAATGAATCATGGGATATGTAGTTTCTGATGTTTATGAGCTGTTGCAACTATAAAACCATGTATTTAAGCAAAGGAACTTGTAATTTGATGTACTGTGACAGCCCACGATACTATTGTGAGACTTTTGACGATACCACACGATATCACGATTTTTTGGTTATTGTTACATCCTTAAAGACAGCACATTACAAGTTCAGAAACTGGATGTGATGTGCAAAAGTTTCTGTATCAGAATTCTTCATGTAAAAAATTATAATACATGTTAACAGCAAATGTTCAGCATATTTTCAAAACAAGAAAAGGTGGTGATCTAAATATTAATATATGTGTTATCAGTTAATACTACACACTACATCCCCGACTCATAACACCATCATTCTTCCATAAAAAATAGTCGAGTTAGAGATTGTTGAATTAGCGTGAGTGTGCTAGTTTACGAGAGGAGTGGAGCTAGTGTGTGAGCCACTTATCAGAGCGATAACTATACAACTTAACAACTCACCCAGGTCTAAAGCAGGTCTAAAGCCAGTCTAAAGCAGGTCTAAACCAGGTCTAAACCAGGTCTAAACCAGGACTATACCAGGAGTAAACCAGGTCTAAACCAGGTCTAAAACAGGTCTAAACCATTCTAAAAGGTCTAAAGCAAGTCTAAACCAGGTCTAAACCAGGACTAAACCAGGAGTAAACCAGGTCTAAACCAGGTCTAAACCAGGTCTAAACCAATTCTAAAGCAGGTCTAAAGCAGGTCTAAAGCAAGTCTAAACCAGGTCTAAACCAGGTCTAAACCAATTCTAAAGCAGGTCTAAAGCAGGTCTAAAGCAAGTCTAAACCAGGTCTAAACCAGGTCTAAACCAGGTCTAAACCAATTCTAAAGCAGGTCTAAAGCAAGTCTAAACCAGGTCTAAACCAGGTCTAAACCAATTCTAAAGCAGGTCTAAAGCCAGTCTAAAGCAGGTCTAAACCAGGTCTAAACCAGGTCTAAACCAATTCTAAAGCAGGTCTAAAGCAGGTCTAAAGCAAGTCTAAACCAGGTCTAAACCAGATCTAAACCAGGACTATACCAGGACTAAACCATGTCTGAAACCAGGTCTAAATCAGATCTAAACCAGGACTAAACCAGGAGTAAACCAGGTCTAAACCAGGTCTAAACCAGGTCTGAACCAGATCTAAATCTGATCTAAACCAGGACTGAACCAGGTCTAAACAATTATAATTATAAGTGTAATAGGTATTATTAGTTTTCATTATCAGTAATGGTTTATACAGTTTGTTTTCTATTTACCTGAGCGTTCAGTATTGTGCACTATAGCAGACACGAGGTGAGGGACATTTGGGGGGAAAGAAGTTCTGCATTTTATCATCAAACATGACATTTCATGACAATTCAATAATCCAACATGGGTGCCACCATATGACTATATATTATTTCACCATATTTCTTTATATTAATTTACAGAAAACCTCTATCTCTTAACACTTTTAAATTATAGCCTTTTGAAATTAAGATGTCAAAATCAAATGTTTTAGGAAAAAACCTCTGCCTATCCTCTCTAATATGTACTGTTCCTTTTTTTTTTTTTTTTTTATAACTCTCATGCTCTTCAGTCACCAGCACAACCCATTCGCTGTCCTCCATCACACGCTAAAAGGCCAAACCAGGCAAAACTAGGCCAACTTCCTCTATCTCCACCTTCATCCATCAATCACGTTATGTAACTGTCACACCTATTTGCATATGTCCCACATATTTGCTGCTTTGCCGTTGCAACAGGTCAGGAAGCTGAGTGACACACTGAAGTTTACCTGAGCCTCTGGGACATGAAAACAGCAGAAACATGACACAGACTTTTTGTAAGAAGCCTTAATGACAGCTGCGCATTTGTCCCATTGGAATGTATTTCTCCCACAAATCCTCTCTTCCACAGATACGACCTTCCAAATCAGGGGTGTCCAAACTTTTTTCATCAAGGGCCACATATCTAAACACAGACAAAACAGAGGGCTGATCGAGGGCCATAGACTGGTGCTGAATTCAGTGAATAATTGAAATACATGCATGTTTAACATGTTAGAATGAACTAGGGATGGGCATGATTAGTCGATTAATCGATAATTGAGCATTAAGAATTTCATCGATTACATAAATTTTAATCGACAAACCGAATGTAGGTTGCTGTGTTGTGTATCTGTGACCAAACAGGTGTGTACATGTGTCTCTCTGCACTCAGAAGGATGCGAGACAATGACAGTCATGTCCGCGTTTCTGCAAAATGTACCGAAGTGCTCTAGATGTTTGCAGTGCAGATTAGTAATAATAGTGATGATCATTTTAATATAAAAGCATTAATGATTAATCGATAATCGATCGTTACTTCTCTCGACGATCGATTAAGAAAATTTCATCGAATGCCCATCCCTAGAATGAACCATCAGTCTTTATTCATGCTAAGATCCTCAAAACCACACACTAAATATTCAATATTATCTTTAGCAAACTAGATTTTCAAAAAACTTGCAGTAAAAAGGTCATTTTTATTTGATGTAAGGTAATTGGGCCAAGTCACCTGGAAGCCTGAGGGCCAAGAAAAATTTGTCCAAGGGCCGCATTTGGCCCACGGGCCATAGTTTGGACATGCCTGTTCTAAAGCGTCCAGAAAGTAACATATATCACTATGTAGGTGTAATGTACAGTGTGTTTCACAAACTAAACAGCCGATTGTGTGAACTCAGCCCATTGTACCTCCTCCCACCAACAAGGTCTTCTAAAAGGGACATTTCGGAAATTAAAATGTATCAGCTTTAGTGTTTGTCACAGAGGTCTGCAAATATGGAATGGATTAGAAAACAACATGAAACAGTCTGCCTTATTATCCATATTTAAAATCAATTTAAAGTATAAACTACTGGAAAATGATAGTGCCTGACAGACTGCATAATGTTCTCTCTTTGCACATAATATAGGTTTGCAGTGTCGTATTTCAGTTTCAACCCCATATAGAAATAAATAGAAACAATTAAATTCATTACTGGTAGTTCAAGTATAAAATAAAATAGCCTTAATATAATCTAATTTAATTAATCTAAAAGAAAAAGGGAAAGATACGGAACCCTTTACTTAATTTTATTTAATAAAAAGAAAAAAAGTAGTATTTCATTTTATTATATTATTTAAATGTTTCTTTTTTTTCCTAGTCTCTCTTAATTTAATTTGTTTTGTATTTTTTTTATTTTTTTTCCCTTTTGCGTTTATTATTATCATCATTATTATTAATGTATTGTCTTGTCTGTTGTTGTACTTTAACCAATAACTGAACATGTTAAACCATCTGTCAAGCCACTAAATTAATCACGCTGTGTTGATGGACCCATAAACAAGCTTCCCAGGGAGTCCATGTTTTTTTTTCACGGTTAACACATATGGCCGTACATAATATATGTGTCAGTTGTATGAAAATATTTACATCTAAGTATAAATGTGTGTCTTTGTGGGATTATAATTTCAAATTGTGGACAAAAAAAACTGAATTGAATGAATGCAACACCGGTATTACTGTAGAGCAAATCTCTGTCTGTGGCGCCGCCTAGTGCCTCCGCTCAATTTTATTTCTCTCCAGCGACAAGGTCAGAAATCAGAATACACTAGACGGTTTGCAAAAACCCCGGAAGTTGTAGACCGTTCTCCGGCCAATCAGCGAAGAGCCAGACATTGTGTGTTGGCAACGATTCGCGAGATCGAGGATTTAAAGCCAGAACAAAGAGAATGTTTAGTGAATTTTATCAAGGGGAAAGACGTTATTGTCCTTATTCTTGTGGGATTTGAGAAAAGCTTAATATACCAGGTAGCCCCGTTAGTGGTGCATTACCAAATAGCAGCGATTGGTTAAATAAAAATGTACACGCCTACCGCTGAGCGAACGAATCCTAATGCTGCAAGGACAGACGGTTTCAATCCGTGTATCATTCGTTCATTCGTTTTTCAATATAAAACCAAAAATAAGAAAACGAAAAAACAACAGTTTTCTTCGTTATTTGTCTCCAAAACCAAAATGAAAAAACGGATAACGATTCGTTTTTTCAGTTTTCGATTTTGTGTTTAAATGAAGAATGGAAAAAACGGATAACGGCCGTTTCCCGTTTACGTGACTTCAGTGACTGCGATGCCGAACTTTTGCACCGCATACGGACTGAATCAGGACGGATCCAGGTCCGAGACCAGACCGGGACCAGAGCGGGACTGAGACCGGGACCAGACCGGGACCAGAGCGGGACCAGGGCGGACTCCGAGCTTTGACTCCGAGCCTCCACGGGGTCCGAGCCTCAGCTTCGAGCTCCGGCCCTGCCGTGGGCTCTGAGCCTCCGGTCTGGTCCCGGTCTGGTCCTGGTCTTGTCTCGGTCTCGGTCTCAGGCCCGCTCTGGTCCCGGTCTGGTCCCAGTCTCAGTAGCGCTTTGGTCCCGTCTGGTCCCGGACCTGGTCCATTTGAACCAAAAGCTCTTAGTTTGATTCATTTTCATTGGTGTGAATGCGTCAGTCAGATGCTTTGCACCACCTCGGAACCAGCCGCGGTTCTTGAGCGCGGAGGACCAGAGCAGCTCTGTCCCGGTCTCAGTCCTGCTCTGGTCTCGGTCTGGTCTCGGACCTGGATCAGTCCTGATTCAGTCCGTATGCGGTGCAAAAGTTCCGGCATCGCAGTCACGGAAGTCACGTAAACGGGAAACGGCCGTTATCCGTTTTTTCCATTCTTCATTTAAACACAAAAACGAAAACTGAAAAAACGAATCGTTATCCGTTTTTTCATTTTGGTTTTGGAGACAAATAACGAAGAAAACTGTTGTTTTTTCGTTTTCTTATTTTTGGTTTTATATTGAAAAACGAATGAACGAATGATACATGGATTGGTTTCCATGAAGTGAATCCAGCTGATGAATCAGACGAGTTAAAGGGCCCATACTGCAATCTAAGTTTTAATCTTGTTGGCTCATCAGAACAGACCTGGAGTTTTGTTTTGTTTCATTCACACATGTTTAACACACAAACTCTGCATATTTAGGCTGAATTCTTTTCTCAAACCTCAACACAACTTCAGAATCATTTGGATAACTTCAGCTGCAATTGCCGATCTATACAGAACAAAAGGTTAAAGGAGCTGTTACCGTGACATCACAAGGTGGACCACTGAGTTTTGGAGACATACACAGACTAATAATAAAGGATTACTCAATACACGTGTGAATGAAACAAAACACAACTCCAGATATGTTTTTGAGGAGGGAACTAAATTCTGACATGGTTTAAATTTTGTAAGAGTTCATTTTGTGTAACACTGGTCCTTCATTTTAATAAACCAGAACAATAATGAATAGCAGGACAATAAAGAAGTGTTATTGAAGTTCTTGAAAAATAAAACATAAAAAAAAAATAATAATAATAAATGCGAGTCTCTTAATAGTGTCCCTGTAGAATCGTCTGACTCATTTGTTCTTCCGCACTGAACGCCCGAGTAGATTTTATGATGAAAAACAGTATATACACGATGGACCGAAACCATTCTGACCTGGAACTGTGAGAGTTACTTTGAGTTTGTTCAGATGTTTATTTTTAGGGGGGAAAAAACCAACCAAACAAACAAACAAACAAAAAGATCCCACATGTAATCCTTAAATAATGAAGAACTGATCTGACCAGGCAACAGAAGCTCAGTGTGTGGGGACCAAGAGACCAGTGAATTATTTTTAGTCAAAAAGGGAGTATTATTATTATTAAGAATCGACTTATTGGAGCTTTCTAACATGCATTAATGCTGATTGTTGTGATAGTGCTCTGAAGGGGGAGTGACTTAACGCCTGGAGCAAGAGCAGGAAGGAATCGGTGCATCAAAAACAAAAGTGAAACTTAGTAAATTTGTTAATACGGAGGCGTGTTTTGTTTCATTCACACATGTTTAACTCAAAAACCCTGCATATTTAGGCTGAGTTCACTCTGTAGCACCTTGTGATGTCATGTGGTAATACAGGAAGTGCTCCAATGTGTTTTTAAACTCCATACGCCTTCACTAGAACTGGAATTTCCAATCCCTACTGAACTTGTGCAATTAAAGCTACACATAGGCTTAAGGAATGTGCAATAATTAAATCTGCACATAGGCTAAGGGAATGTGCAATAATTATAACTAAAACTGCACATAGGCTTAGGGAATGTGCAATAATTAATAGAACAGAAGAATGCAAGGGTTTGTCTGTTAAGGATAATTTAAGGGTCCTGTTGGTGCATCACTCGTGGTCATACTGGTCTCATATTTACTTTGTTTTATGGTGTTTGTTTATGTGCTGCTTTGTGTTGTGTCGTCCTGTTTTTTGATAAAACATGTTACCCCCTGTCCCAAGACAAATTTCTCCCATGGGAGACAATAAAGGATTATCTTATCTTATCTTATCTTAACTTACGACAAAAGGTAGACTACATGACATCATGAGGTGGAACAGAGCATTTTCGAGCTTTGGAGATCAAGACAGATGAATAATAAAGAGTTACTCGAGGCCTGTTTACATGAGAACACCTGCGGGTAGAAATTAAATAATATTTTATCGGTGGTGCCTTTTGTTTAGATGGTGACGGTGTTTTTGGGGCTTAAAAACGCAAAAATCTGAAATCGCCCTCTAGAGTGGAAAAGTTGAATACGCTTCGCCGTAGCGTTTCCGTCTACACTGCCCAAGACGCAAACCTCTGGTCAGATCTGCTCACGTCGCGTACGTGTTTACATCACATACAGACAGTACACAGAAACAAACTATGTCGGATCATTTTCTGCTCTGGCAGCTCTAATAAATTTACAGGAGGCTCCCAACAAATGTCCAGAATCTGCAGAGATACGATTAGTGAACAGAGAAGGATCTGCAATCACCTCTGTCAAATTCTGGAGGCACCAGGTCGTCTCAGGCGAGTCAGACGGACATGGACGAGACCTGGAGAACCAGTCGATGGTGGGACGACTTTGTGAAAGTAGTAGCTGATGAAAATGTGTGGTATGAAAACTTCTGTATGTCCAAAGACGCCCTCGTTGCTTTAAGTACAAACATACTCAATCCAATTCCAGACACTTTTGCGTCACCGTATGCACGCAGATTTACTCCCGAAAACGCTCGTCTAAACGCGGAATAAAAAGTGAAGACACGACGGCGCTTTTGTGTCTTCTGTTCAGACCGTCATCATATAAACGTAGCCTCAAACATGTGTGAAAGAAACAAAACACAACTCCACGTCTGTTTTTGTGGAGGTAACAGTGGTATAAGATAACTTAACGCTCACAAGAAAACATTTTGTGTAATGTAGGACCTTTAAGTAAAGATTTATTGTCATAGTTGTAATCCATTTCCCATTCTATTTCCATTTCAATGTGTTTCCTGAGGCCTGAGTGTGGGCACTGACAAACGAGATAAATAATGAACAGCCAATAGTAAAAAACAGTCTACAGTACGACACAGGAGCAGGATGTATTTAACACTTCACTCTGACATTATTTATGTCTATTGCCTTTTTGCCTTCTGGTTTGACTCTCCATCGCTCTGTGTTTGATTCTCAGATCTTAGTCAGAGCACGGTTTATATTTTATTGGTGTGTGTGAAAAAGCAGAGCACTGAGCCCCCCCTGCAGGGCTGCCAGTGTAAAGCTGATAATCTGCAGCAGTACACCAGAGCAGAGAGGGCCTCAGAGGAGCAGATGATCTACGAGGAGCAAAGAGGGTTTCCGAGGAGCAGAGAAGTTCTCTGAGGGGCAGAGAGGATCTCCGAGGGGCAGAGAGGGTTTCTGAGGAGCAGAGAGGGGGATCTCTGAGGAGTAGTGAGGGTCTCCAAGGAACAGAGAGGGTCTACGAGGAGCAGAGAGGGTTTCTGAGGAGCAGAGAGGGTCACCAAGGAGCAGAGAGGGTCTTCGAGAAGCAGAGAGGTCTTCGAGGAGCAGAGAGGGTCACCGAGGAGTAGAGAGGGTCTCAGAGGAGCAGAGAGGTCCTCCGAGGAGCAGAGAGGATCACTGAGGAGCAGAGAGGGTCTCAGAGGAGCAGAGAGGGTCACTGAGGAGCAGAGAGGGTCTCAGAGGAGCAGAGAAGGTCTTCGAGGAGCAGAGAGGGTCTGAGGAGCAGAGAGGGTCTCCGAGGAGCAGAGAGAGAGCAGAGAGGGTCTCCGAGAAGTAGAGATGATCTCCGAGGACCACAGAGGGTTTCCGAGGAGCAGAGAGGGCCTTCAAGGAGCAGAAAGGGTCTCCAAGGAGCAGATAGGGTCTCTGAGGAGCAGAGAGAGAGCAGAGAGGGCCTCCGAGGAGCAGAGAGGGTCTCCGAGGAGCAGAGAAGGTCTTCGAGGAGCAGAGAGGTCCTCCGAGGAGCAGAGAGGGTCAGAGGAGCAGAGAGGGTCTCAGAGGAGCAGAGAGGGTCACAGAGGAGCAGAGAGGGTCACGAGGAGCAGAGAGGGTCTCAGAGGCAGAGAGGGTCTCAGAGGAGCAGAGAGGGTCTCAGAGGAGCAGAGAGGGTCACCGAGGAGCAGAGAGGGTCTCAGAGGAGCAGAGAGGGTCACCGAGGAGCAGAGAGGGTCACCGAGGAGCAGAGAGGGTCTCAGAGGAGCAGAGAGGGTCTCAGAGGAGCAGAGAGGGTCTCAGAGAGCAGAGAGGGTCTCAGAGGAGCAGAGAGGGTCCGAGGAGCAGAGAGGGTCTCTGAGGAGCAGAGAGGGTCTCTGAGGAGCAGAGAGGGTCACCGAGGAGCAGAGAGGGCCTCCGAGGAGCAGAGAGGGTCACCGAGGAGCAGAGAGGGTCTCAGAGGAGCAGAGAGATCTCCAAGGAGCAGAAAGGGTCTCCGAGGAGCAGATAGGGTCTCTGAGGAGCACAGAGGGCCTTCGAGGAGATCTCTGAGGAGCAGAGAGAGAGCAGAGAGGGTCTCCGAGGAGCAGAGATGATCTCCGAAGACCAGAGAGGATCTCCGAGGAGCAGAGAGGGTTTCTGAGGAGCAGAGAGGATCTCCTAAGAGCAGATCGCTACAGGGTCTGGTCTGAGCACACAGGAACTCACTGGATCAGAGGAGTAGTGATAACTAACAGCATCATTTCCAGATAAGAGCTTTAAGTCCACAATAGAACTTTTCCAGTGCAGGCTCTGTCATCTGATTGTCTATGGAAATGTTCCATGGTATAGCACCTTTCTCCATGGTGACAAACAGGAAGCATGATGAGGTAAGTTGCAGATCATTTGTGTGGAGAAGAAAGAATACATGTTTTTCAATGTTTAAAAAAAATGGAATAATGCAGCTTTAACGCCAATCTGTGGAACACTACAGACAAAATAAAACATCTCTATGAAAACAGTTAATAATTATAATGCATTAGTCTCATGTAGCACTTTTCGAGATTCTCAAATTTCGTGCATTATTCATTCGCTCCACACTCGGAGGTGGGAGCTCCCTGGGGTGGAGTGACGGAAGCCAGACTGCCAGTCAAACCCTAAGACTCACACACCCCACAGTCATACTAGACAATGTGGGTGAAGTGTCTTGCCTAAGGACACAACAACCTTTTTTTTTTTTTTTTTTTTTTGCCAGTAGCACCTCACTGTTGCTCTGGTATTCCCAGCGGTCTCCCATCCAAGTCCTGGATCCACCTTCTACCAGGAATGTGACACAGTGCAGCAGTAAAAATAGCCTAACAGATTACATGTACCAGAGGTATGTAATCAGAGTACAAATTATGAGTAACTGTATTCGGTTACAGTTACTTTGTTGAAATAAATGGATTACACAGAGGTATTTTCCTGTTTTCACATTTTGGGCTATATCCCTTTTTTTTTTTTTTTTTGTTTTCAGTAATTCCACTAAACCATCTAAACCAGGTCTAAACCAGGACCAGGTCTAAACCAGGTCTAAAACCAGGTCTAAACCCAGGTCTAAACCAGGTCTAAACCAGGTCTAAACCAGGTCTAAAAAAACCAAGTCTAAAACCAGAGGTCTAAACCAGGTCTAAAACCGGGTCTAAACTAGGACTAAACCAGGACTAAAACCAGGTCTAAACCAGGTCTAAAACCAAGTCTAAACCAGGTCTAAAACCAGGTCTAAAATCAAATCTAAACAAGGACTAAACCAAGACTAAACCAGGACTGAACCAGGACTAAAACCAGGTCTAATCTATGTCTCAAACAGGATTTAACAGGACTAAACCATGTGTGGACCTTGTCTCCTCTTCTTCTATCAATACTATTTTTAATTTGGTTAAGTAAAGTCTGCGCTTTTTATTGTCTTTTAACAGACAAAACATCTTATGTGAAGATATCCTAGTCTTTGCTTCTCTACAGCACGTAGATTACGTTACTCACCTTAAGTAACTTCATGGATTCTGTTACAAACTACATTTTGGGGTATGTAATCTGTAATGGCATTCTAAAAAGCAAAAAAAGTGTCTTATCTAGAATTATATCAGCCTCTTCAAAATATTGCAATAAATATCGTGATAATATCGTACCAAGAGATTTGGATATTGTTACCTAATTACCTAGTAAGTACCCTAAAACAGAACTAAAAGAACTTTTTTTTTTGAGTCCACTGGCAGTTGATTAGTTGCGATCAGTTGGAAATATCTTGAAGTGAAATAAGCTCTACTACTAAATAAATGCATCTAAAAAAACAAAACTACTCAAAAAAGTGAATTATTTAGTCAAAATAACTTTTGTTTTTCCCTTTTTTCTTTTCTTCAGTCAATCTTCTGTTACTGTAATGTGGCTGAATCAGAATCTGTGTATCATTCGTTCATTCGTTTTTCAATATAAAATAGAAAATAAGAAAATGAAAAAAAAAACAAAAAACTACTTTCTTCATTATTTGTCTCCAAAACCAAAATAAAAAATTTTTTTTTTTTCAGTTTTCGGTACAAATAACAGATAATGACCGGGACCGAGACCGGGACTAAGACTGAGATCAGACCAGGACTGAAAGTGGTTTAGTCCTGTTTCAGTCCTGGTTTAGTCCTGGTTCAGTCCTGGTTTAGTCCTGGTTCAGTCCGTATGCGGCGCAAAAGTCTGGCGTCGCAGTTTAAGTCACGGAAACGGGAAACTGTCGTTATCCGTTTTGTTTAGTTTTTTTGTTTTTTTTTACATTATTCATTTAAACACAAAATGAAAAACTGAAAAGAATAACCTTTATCCATTTTTATTTTTTTTTATTTTTTTGGGGTTTTGGAGACAAATAATGAAGAAAATTGTTGTTTTTTCATTTTCTTATTTTTGGTTTTATATTGAAAAACAAATGAACGAATGATACACGGATTCAGGAAGAGCATCTGTCTTATAAATCATTTCATTATGTGACTAGTTTACAGTTTCAACCCTGATGAAAACGTGATAGCAAAATGCAAACAAAAATAAATAATAAAATACATAATAATCCGGTCTAATATCTTGTGAAATATTATGAGGACATGGCAGTCAATGGGGGAAGTTTAGATGAAGTAATTTCGTCCTCAGAGAGCCCGGCCTCCTCTGACGTCACCGCGAAGTAAACAGTGTGATTGATGTTACCGTTAATGAGGCGCACGTAGCAGCGGTGAATGTGAAGTGCAGATGGACAGTGAGGAGAGGAGATGACACCAGGTAATGGATGAGTCTGAGGAGCACACTCCGAAACAGTGTGAACAGTGGAGATTTACCGTTTGATGGAAATACTGCCAGATTTAGACTTGATGGAGAGTTTCGGGCTGTGGTGCTGATGGTAATATGGATCTAATACGTCAACGGAATTTAAACCAAGCTTTGTACACTTTTCGGGATTATATTATCAACACATGTATGGTTTTGAAAAGTGTTGTGCGTTAAAGAGGTAGTATGTGGGAGGGAAATGTGTATCCCTGTGATGTGGAGTAAGAAAGCTTTCAGAAATATTTGTGTGCATAGGAATAGAAATTTGTCCATATTTGGCTGTAGTTGAGCATAAAATAAATATTCATAAAGTCCAGTCGAACATAAAATATTCTGTATTTTATCCATCAGCCCAGGCCCATCCCAACACTTAGGCTGCGTTCAGACTGCAGCCTGAAGTGACCCAAATCTGATTTTTTGGCCCCTATGTGACCTGTATCTGATCTTTTAATGACAGTCTGAATGACACAGATCCGATTTTTTCAAATGTGACCCAGGACACTTGGATATGTGGTCCTGAAACTGATACATATCTGATCTTTAGACATGTGACTTCAGTCTGAACGGTCAAAGCGCATGAATCCAACCTACGCATTATCAACAAGCCACAAACGTCACTATTCTGCGCTGAAGTAGGTGAAAATTGTTAATGAACTCCGCGTCACTGAAGCGAAGCACATCACCACTCACCACTCTTGGCTCCGTCTCCACATCCACACGTTCCTTTCAACGGACGTCACTGCCGCTGTCCCACAAAACACCACAACCAAAAACCTCGTCCTTCTCCTTCTCAATCTCCTCCTTAAAACAAGTAAGTTGTTCATGTTCTGGCTCCGGTACGAGAGGAACTTTAAAATCTCCAGGTGCTCAATGCTCGCATCCAAGTTTGGACAACTTCAGTAAACACAGAGACGCTCGCTGCGGTTGACGTCGTCGTGTCTCCAGTGTCACATGCGGGACACTTTTGAGCCATTTAATGTTCACACTGGAGTCACATACAAGTCGCATTTAATTGGAAATGTGAACGACCTCGCAAAAACATCAGATTTCACATACAAAATCCGAATTGCAGTCTGAACGTAGCGTTAGAGTCGGCTCTTTAAAGAAAACAAAGAGAGTCGGCTCCTCATTGGGAGACGATTTAGTTTTTTAGAGTGTATTTCTTTTCTTTTTTTTCTTTTTTTTTGTGAAAGCCGCACGTATTTGTCAAGATGAGCGAGGGAGAGGAGAGAGGGAAAACGATGAATGGTGAGAAAATGAACGGCAGCAGCAGGAAGCACGCTCGCTGCGGTTGACATCGTCGTGTCTCCAGTGCACATGCAGGACACTTTCAGGCCGTTTAATGTTCACACTGGAGTCACAGACAAGTCGCATTTAATTGGAAATGTGAACGACCTCGCAAAAACATCAGATTTCACAAAAAAATCGGAATTGAGCGTTAAGCCCTGCAGTCTGAACGTAGCCTTAGATCCTGTCCACACTAGTATGTATTCAAGTCGTTTTCGTTGTTGGATGTAGTGCTCGTCCACACTAATCCCATGGAAAACGGCTCCAGAGACAGAACGATCTGGTGCTGCCAGTTCCCACGAATTCATCTGAGTACAGATCTGATCCAGCACTGTGTGGACGCCTGAAAACGTTGATACACTGACATAGGAGCTCTAGTTGCGTCCTTATTGGACAACGTCACTGTGACTTGCGCCTTCCTGATTCGCTGGGTTCGTGACATCGGTCATGTGACGCTGTTGTGGAAAACATGCCATGTTCCTTGGCTCGAAATTGGCTGCTGCAACTTCAGACACGGTGCTCCACCTCCCAGGTAACGTGACGACGTGACGCCACCCGAGTTATGTGACCAGCGTTTCAGGTGGTTTCGTGTACTGTGTGGATAGAGAACGCTTTGATTGAGGACACAGAAACCACGTCTGGACGGAAATTGTTTCCAATACAGTGATACAGTGATTCGTTTCAGTCCTGGTTCAGTCCGTATGCAGCGCAAAAGTCCACCATCTCGATCAATGTTTCTTCTACTCAATAAATAATGCCTGTGAAGTGATGACGTATTTTTGACAGTCTATGAATTTGTATTTGTACTAAAAAAAAGTGTAATTGTAAATTTTAATTTCGTGATTGTAATTCTTGATGTTGTAAGGACTCATTTGAGAGTTTACAAATATTTATTTTGTGCACAACTACAGACAAATATGCAAAGATTTTTATCCTATGCACATGAATATTTCTGAAAGCTTTCTTACTGCATACTCTGAACTGACTTCTACTCATCATTTTGGGATGGCTCTCACTGAAAGTAATTGGAAATTGGAAAGTTCAAACAGATACTTTACGCTGATTGGTCAAAACAACATAAAAACTGAAAAGAATTGCATCAAAGTTTAGTTAAATCCAGTCTTACTCATCCAGAAACGCTCAAAGCTTTTACCTCTGTGTGTTTTTAATCAAAATAGTCTATTTGTGCTAAAATAAGCCTAAGTATGTTTGCAGAAATCACCATGTTTGTTTTGGTTGGTTCGGCGCAAACCACAAAGCTGCCAAAACACATTCTCGAGTGTCAGCTCCTACAAATCCTGAGAATTCATTGTACTTGTTGCGTGGTTAGGGGTTTCACACTTCTCGGAGGTTTTAAATGTTAACACAGTTAGTTTCAGTTTACACATTAAAATCAGTGTGGCTTTCCAGTAATGAAACTTCTACATATCGCATCAGGTTTGTGAAGTTATAGCACATTGTTTCGTGTCCTGCTCTTGTACATTTATGGGAAATGGCTTGTGGGCGGGTACTGGACCAGATCGTACAGCGAACTGAACGAAAGGCTTGAATAAAAAAAAAATTAGAGCCCAGAAAAAGATTCCAAGATTACTCAAACATGCATGGATGAAACTTTACTCTTCTTCAGATATGTTTGTGATGAGGGAACAATAACATAGAACTCCAAATAGTTGATTGTGCAGTATCCCATTTATACATCCAGGGGCAGCAGTTTAAACAGGGACTCCCAGACTTCCTTCACCCCGGATACTTTCTTCAGCTCCTCCGGGAGGACCCTGAGGTGTTCCCAGGCCATCCCAGAGACATAGTCCCTCCAGCGTGTCCTGGGTCTTCCTTGGGGCCTCCTTCCGGTGGGACATGCCCAGAACACCTCTCGAGGGAGGCGCAAAGGAGGCATCCGGATCAGATGCGTGAGCCTCCTCAGCTGCTCCTCTTGATGTGGAGGAGGAGCAGCATTTCTCCGAGCTCCTCCCGTGTGACTGAGCTCCTCGCCCGATCTCTAAGGGAGCCCCCAGACGCCCTGCGGAGGAAACTCATTTCAGCCACTTGTATCCGTGATCTCATCCTTTCAATCATTACCCAGAGCTCATGACCATAGGTTAGGGGAGGAACTTAGATTGACTTTCAGCGCAGCTCCCTCTTCACCACAACGGTCCGATACAGCGACCGCATCACTGCCGACGCTGCACCGATCCGCCTGTCAATCCCACGCTCCATCCTCCCCTCACTCCTGAACAAGACCCCGAGATACTTGAACTCCTCCACGTGAGGCAGGGACTCTCAGGCAAGGACCCAGAAAGGGCAAGCCACCGGAACCGTGGCCTTCACACTCAGCCTCAAACCGCCCCAAGTGCATGTTCCTGGTTTGATGAAGCCAACAGCACAACACCATCTGCAAACAGCAAAAGATGAGATCCTGTGGTCCCCAAATCGGCCCCCCTCCGGCCCCTGACTGCACCTACAAATTCTGTCTATAAATTCAATGAACAGAACCGGTGACAAAGCCCTGGCAGAGTCCAACATGCACCGGGAACAGGTCTGAAATGCCCGTTTATATATTTTCTAGATAAAAACATTACAATATTTTTTAGACTGATGTAAGAAACCACCTGCGTCTCTCACATGAAGTCTTTGTAGTCTCACGTATTTCACTTTGAGCTCTCCGCTGTGTGTTTTGTGTAATCTGTTTTCTTGTTCTACTTAATTACCACTTGGAAAGAAGTAAGCAAAACGTAGTGTAAATATATCTGTTTACCGAGACGTTTCCAGAACATTTGTTGGACAGAGGCAGTGGAGGGTGTGATGTGAGAAAGCAGCACTTGTCAGGATTGGCCAGGTCAGCTCTAATGATGGTTAGCACAGCGCGGGGAGGTAAAGAAGGACACTATTTATACCAGCGCCTATAGGGAGCAGAGAGCAGAGAGCACGGAGACGAGAGCAGAGAGAAAGAGACAACAAATAAAGGTGTAGGAGAGTTCATTAAGTGCATTGTACAAGGTTTGCTTTTTATTTTTATTTACAATACTGCAGCATGTCAAAAATGTATATGAACACAATCTAGGCAAGGCAAGGGAAGGTTATTTGTACAGCACAATTCGTACACAAAGTAATTCAAAGTGCTTAACAGAATAAGAAATACATTAAAATCACCAAACAACAAATCAAAACATAAATAACCATAAAAAATATTACACTATTTTCTGATCTTTGTTATGTTTCCTCATCAAAAACAGACCCAGAGTTTTGTTTTAATGTTTTTTTATACAAAAACCTGTATATTTAGTTCTTCTCTCAAACTGAAAACACCTTGTGATGTCATGTGGTGATACAGGAAGTGCTCCACTGTGTTTTAAACTCCATTCACCTTCACTAGAATCATTTGGATCATTTCTGCTCTGAATTGCTCCACTGAACAAAAGGTAAATGGACCTGCTAATTTGGAAACATGACATCATAAGGTGGAACAAAGCATTTTAAGCTTTGGAGATGTAGACAGACTAATAATAATAATGAGAGAGTGAGCAGCACTAAATTCCTGGGGGTGCACATCAGTGAGGACTTCTCCTGGACCAACACTGCATCACTGGTGAAAAAAGCCCAGCAGTGCCTTTATTTTCTGTGAAAGCTCAAGCGGACAAGCGCCACCACCATCATGAGCACATTCTACAGACGAACCACTGAGAGCATCTCTTTAGCTGCATCACTGTGTGGGGCAGAAGCTGCACTGACCACAACAGAACACATTCAGGAACATCACTGGTGCACCACTGCCCTTCCTGTAAGACACATACACAGTGAGTGATGCAAGTCACCTCGCACACAATCTATTGAGCCTCCTGCCCTCTAGGAGGAGGTACAGGAGCCTCTGTTCTTGCAAAACCAGACAGACTAACAGTTTAACCCACCAGGCTGTTAGGATGCTGAACTCTCTCTCCTCTATAACCACCAGGTGATCAGGAAGCAAGAATCTGTGTCTCCTTAAAGAAAAAACATTGGACTTTTCCTTTTATTTTATTTTTATTTAATTTAGAAGATTGCAAGTGAGAAAATAATTTCAATTTTTCACATGTACATATGGAAATTTGACAATAAACTTTTTGAATTGAATTGAATTGCATAAAGGGTTACTCAAACTTGTGTGAATGAATCAAAACACAACTCCTGGTCTGTTTTTGAGGAGGTAGCAACATTCTAACACGGTGTACTATCCTTCTGTGGGGTATTAACTGCTAACACTTTATGTAGATCACCATGTTAACTTTTATTGTTTTGAAATCGCTATATTCACCGAAAACCATTTGTTTATAAGTCTCACTTTCGTTTTTTACACTCCCTTCCTTCCCTTCTCATTCCCCCTTCAGAGTGCTCTTACTTTAGAACCAGTTTTGCATTTTGCTAATGAAATGTCTGACCATCAATATTGTAAAGTTGTGAGGTGTATTATTTTATAGTATAATGTAGTGTATGCCTTTGTATAATTATGGAAATTTGCCTGTGACGTAGGTTTGTGGGCTGAGCATTTGACAGAATCGTACAGATAACATAAGGAGGGTTCAAAATAGTGCCTGGGAGAGATCGCTAAATTACCCAAACATGCATGGGTGATGTATAAACCCTCTTCAGACATGTTTTTGACGAGGAAACAATGTTTTAACATGGCAGAAAGCTCCAAAAGATTGATTTTACGTAATACCACGTCTTGAACAATTAAAGACTAATAAGAAGTGTAGAAGTATTTCTCTGATGCAGGGAGGGCAGCAGCAAACTGTAAGAAAAAATACTTCTACTTTTCAGTCCAGGTCAAAACTGTAGTGGACTAAAAAAAAAAATGCACATACCTGCTCTTAAATCTTGTGAAGTAAAAGTAAAAAGTACTTCTACAACAACACCACCACACTGTGTATTGTGTTCATATCTGCGGGTCCAGAGTCGACTTCACACTCTCAGCTACTTCTTAAATTATTTCTACACTGTTCTAATATTGAAGCACTTTATTCTGACAGGCTGTTTTATTGTGTCTTCTAAAATAAAGAAGAGGTGACTGTACAAAACATGACCAAACAGCTCTTATATATATGGTAAAAAGGTCAAATTTTGTTTTTGGGGCGGCATCTGTTGCTCAGGATTCTAAAAAAAACCCTGAAAAAACACATATCAGTTGATCTCTACTCACAAAATCGAGGACAACCACTAGACATGTGACATATTTCAACCTTAACATATGTATATAAACAGCACATTTCAGCCAATATGACCAGAAAGCACAAAAAAGAAGAAAAGCTCAAATATAAAGTGGACACGGCCTCTACGGTTTGGACCTGGTTAACCGCGTCACTGTAGCAACTTCTGAGTCTGAAGTCGAGCTGGAGAATGGGTCACGGTGCGGCGAGCCAACAAGGTCACATTCAGACTGCAGCCGAGCGTCGGGAGCTGTTCGGAGACTGCACAAAGTGATTCAATTACTCCGGAGCTCAGGCACGTGCAGTGAGCCGACGGGAGCAGACAGGAGCACAGCCGACAGGAGCAGAGCACGCGGAGGTCGAATGAGAACGTGGTGAGGTGTGGAAGCTTGGTTATCAAGGTTGCACATTATATCGCAATCAAAACAAACACACAAATTGCCAAGGCAGCAGTTATTGTTCTCCGCAAGGAACAAAATGTCTCCGTTCAAACAACACATTAATGTTTCTGGAGGTTTTTTACAATCTGCATTTTGAGTGCCACGACAAAAAAACGCTGAACTTGATTCGATATTGAGGGCCTGTTTACACGAGAGCGCTTGCGGGTAAAAACGACAAAATATTTTATAGGAAGTGACTTTCGTTTAGACGGTGACAGCGTTTTTGGGCTTAAAAGCGCAAAAATCTGAAACCAACCTCCAGAGAAGAAAAGTTGGATCCACTCCGCCATAGTGTTTCCGTCTACACTGCCCAAGACGCAAAACTCTGGTCAGATCTGCTCATTTTGCGTACGCGTTTACGTCACATACATCACCGCCGAGAGTCATCACCTATCCACCTGGCGTGCATACCCAATCAAATTCCACACACTTTTGCATCACCGTATGCAGCGCTTGTCTAAAAGCAGAATAAAAAGTGAAGATGCATCGCCACTTTCGCATCTTCTGTTCAGACCATCATCATATAAACGTAGCCTGAGGAATCTCTAGGTCATCCAGACAGGTTCCACAGTTGTCCATGGGCGTAAACTAGTCTGTGTGCTCAAGATCATTTTAAGGCTACGTTCACACAGAGCCGGGTATGCTGAGAAACAAATATTTTGCTCCCTCTGTTTTCCAAAATAACATTGTGCACACAGTCTTGTTTTCAAAAAAGTTTTTGTTTACATCAACCCACATAAATCCTCCTTCAAGCGCCGCCATAACTACTCCAAGACTCTAGGCGCTGCCTGGATTATATTCAAATCTATAGCATTTATTTCATTATAGTTGTAAGTATTACTCAATTAACCTTGAAAAACGTGCATTACGGAGCGGGGTTGCCTTTCCACAGACATGTTAAAGTCAGGTAGAAATGGACAAAATCTAGCCTGATTCATAAGCTACTTCGTAGAAACAGTCTGACCTCGCAGCATTAGGATTCGTTCACTCGAATGTAGGCGGGTACTTTTTTTTAAAATTTAACCAATCGCTGCTATTTGGTCATGACGTATGTAATGCTCCGCTAACGAGGCTAACTGGTATATTAAGATTTTCCCAAATCCCGTAGGAAGAAGAGCAATAACGTCTTTCCCCTTGATAAAATTCACCAAACATTCTCTTTGTTCCGACTTTAAATCCTCAATCTCGGGATTTGTTGCCAACACAGAATTGTCTTGTTCTTCGTCTACATCCATCCATTTCGACGCTTTGTTTACTGTTGTGCTGTTCCACAAAAGGGACCCAGACAGGTGCTTGAGTTTGACGTCATGGCCTCACAGCTCTTCCCTGATTGTCTGGTGCGCGGTCTACAACTTCCAGGGTTCTTGCAAACTGTCTAGTGTATTCTAATTCCTGACCTAGTCGCTAGAAAGAAATGAAATTGAGCGGAGACTCTAGGTGGCACCAGCCTGGCTAGCAAAAATCAACTCATGAAAAGTGTTTGCACCAGAAGAAATGTGACTGCTGCTCTGTATGCTTCCATGATCATCATCATAGCAAACGGGAAACACTGGTCAAAATTTTGGCACATTAGCTCCTAAAACTCTTTATTTGACTTTATACGCAAACGCCAAACTGTAGTTTTCCCGAGTCTCCACTTTAGGTTTCCTAGTTTTTAGAAAGATTAGTTTTCAGAGGTGAATTTGCCATTTGCATGTAAAAGATGGGTACAAATGAAGGGAAATGTCTCAGTTTTACCCGTGTACGTGTAAACGGGGCCTAAAGCTATTCAGGACAGTCTATCTATACCTGCTCAAATGATTATACGGCTTTGATGCTAGTTTTCTATTCTCAATTAGGATCTGTTGTTCTATACTTTTGACAACTCTTGAGGAAACGACGTTATAAAAGAAATCCGAAAATGGCATAACATGACTCCTTGAAAGAAATACAATAGAAAAGATGCTGGCAGACCCTCCATCACAAAACATATAGTCCACATTGTCAGGGCAATCTTAGCTTTTTCAGTGAGTTCTCGTGGATAGACGACTGAACAACTTCAAGTACAAAAGAATACATAAAGAACAATGTACTGACAAAGACAATACAGTACAATAGAGCAAAATGAATGATTGCAATTGGTGCAACTGCAGAAAAACATAAAACGTTCTTTATTTTACACAGTGACTAAACAAAAGGCAGCCTGTTTTCTCTTTTTTGCGCGTTCCGTGTTGTTCCGTGGCGATCTCTGCCTCCTCCTCTCAGCGCGTGCTCGCTTTCACGCCGCATGACTTCCACAGATGGAGTGACTAGAGGCGCTGGTGTTATGCAAAACACAGTTCAAATGAATGCGGGCGCCCACAATGAGAAAGGCCATGAAAAGCTCCGTTTAAAACCCCCGAACGCGCCGAATCTCGAGCTAGACTCCTCATACACTGAGGATTTCACTGGGATAAAACCCAGCAGATAATATTCTTAGGCACGCTCTAAAAGGATACCATTTATAAGAAGAAATATTATTACCGAATTAAAAAAAAGGTTGGGAAAAGTATGCAAATGTGAAGAAATAGCAGATTAGAAGCCCCTGGTCGAGCATAGATTAAAGTGTCAAGGAGATTAATTTTAACGTCGGCATCTGGAGCCAATGTATTAAGAGAATTTTTCACTTTCTCTTCGTCTTTCTGAAGGGAAATGAGCTAAATGAAATCTATTAATGTCTGTGCTTGTCAATCATGAGAGTATACACCGTGCATGTAATTACCAAGGTTGTCTGACAGCCCAGATGTATGAATAAAATTGAAATATTAGAACTTTAGCTTTTAAAGTCGCAAGTTTAATTCGTTGCTTTTACTTAAAAGGATGAGATTGCGCCGTTTCTAAGCGTGCCATACCCCGGACTGGTTAGGATGAATATATATCGCAGCGCTTGCATACACGCGATGAATCATTTATGAGCCGGTTTTACACAGGAGGCCCTTCCGTTCGCAATCAGCAACACAGGTAATGACTGCAGCGGGTGCTCTGGGGGAAGTCTCTTGACCTGGGAACATAAGACTGTATAAATGGACATAGGAACACGTCGACCGCGGCATTCTAAAGAGAAAGTGAGCGTGGGCGCGTTTCAGCTTCATCGATTTCTACTGAAAAACTGTCATGCTCATCATTCCAAACTTAAAATGTTCATCCCAGCCTCCCCTACGTGGTCCTTGGGTTTTTATTTCTCTTTATTTTGTCAGTAAATCAATATAGTTTTCATGGTTTGGGTGTTTCCTGCGACTTATACATTAAAATGTTCACACTCAGAGCCTCGAGAGGGCGCTCTAGTCTTGTGTGTCAGTATCTGCTGCTCCTGTTCCTCATGCACCACTGTCACTTGGCTCTACTGCGCATGTTTCCTGCAGAAAGAGCCTCTGTCCTGTCTGTATCATGTCAGTCGATCGCACCATTACTTCTGTATCACTGAAAATTTAACATTTAACCTGTTACCACCCACCTCATTTTGGTGTGTGCACAATAGCACTACATACCCAAATGCCATAGCTTATTAAAAGAAAACCTTAGAACCCACATGCTTGTGTGAGGCACCATTTTAAAGCTTAGGCCTTCTAGTTTCTGTAGATATGTACATGAAGACTGTGAGTGCTGCCTAACCCACAGTACAGTCAATTAAAATTGAAAAACTTTTTTTTTTGCTTCGAAAAAAAATAAAAAATAAATAAAGGTCTTAGCTTGGGCATACTTCATGCTAGGCATTTGTGACTCACTACACTCATTGTTTAAGTTATTGGCAACAACTGTGTAGAATTTCAGATCTCTAGGACAAAGGGTTTTGATGCTGTGAGCCTTTGTGTAAACAAAATGACAATTCGGCACAAGATTGCCAAATTTGTGCCAAAATAATAATAATAATAATAATAATAATAATAATAATAATTGTTATTATTATAATACTAATTCTTCTGAGCTTTAGGCATGTTTTCTCAAAAAAAAAACTAAAAGTAGCCAAAATTGTCCTCCAAGTGGAAGTTCTGCCTTCTATAGCACCGCCCGCACTGCTCCCTGTCTCCCTCTGCTCTTACGCTTATAAACACAGGGTCCGTTTCCAATACAATCTGAATGTCCCACCCACCGTTTGAAAGCTCTGGTGATAGGCTAAAACAATATGTCAATCACTTTCTGGAAGATCCAATGACTGAAGAGATTTCCCGTAAACAAACTGATGACGCGTGCGTAAAGCCAGGAAGTACGATGAGTGCGTTAGCTTCTTCAGCGGCTTGTCCCACCTAAACCCCGGCACCGACAACAGCGGGGAGGGTCTCATTTTGAAGCTAAGAGTGTGAGGAAAACAAGCGTACCCAACAGTGCTAGCAAACCTGCTAGAAACGCAGTGGACGGAGGGAGAAAAGAGAAACTTTTTTTCATATCCATCGATTCATACGGATGACGGTTTTCTGGATTATTTCCCCACATGGAATTATTTTATGGAAAAAACAATTTGATATTCTTTTTCTGTGGATTATTACGGACTTATTGAGTACAACTTTTCATGGATTGAACGCGTTTTGGACCGACAGAACCGGCTCAAAGGTAAGAAACACGTATTTTATTCTTTGATTATGATGTGAATTTTTAAGTTATAGCGTTTTGGGCTCGTTGTACGGCATAAAATGAATGATATGGTTGTTTTATTGAGAAATTAAGCTTTCAAACGATGTATGGCATGTCAGTAGTGAAAACAATAATGAAGGTGAAAATACAGAGTGAAGGGCGGGTGGATGGTAAGTGGTTCAAACTTATAAAGACAAATGAGAAGACACATGCAAATGCAGATTAAAAGGCTGCAAGTAGTGAAATCTGCAGCCCAAAAAAGGTAATAGAGGTGCAGAAAGAAAGTTTGGAGTGAGCGAGAAACTTGTGACACTGGGAGGATGCACTTTCCTGAAGTCACTGGATGGATGGACAAAGTCTGGACTTCAGTGATACCGAAACCATCCTGTTGGGATTCAGAAAGACCGGAATAATTAACTAAACATAATAAACTGGAACTGATGCCGAGACTGACGACAGCTACACAGAAGAGGAAGTGGCGCTCCGTTTACCTCCAGAGGTCCCCGAGTTGCTCAGAAGTGACACCGAGGATGAAGAATTGAATGGATTTAGTGATTTGGAGTGAGATGGAGAGTTTGTTAAACTTGTTCTGTTCTGTTGTTTATGTTATAGTTTATCTGAAGAACTGTTCATATGTGACGTTAACAGTCTGTTGTTCTCTCTTCTATTGTTTTTACTAGAACTTGACTTTACAAGATGAAATGTTGGTTCCCGGTCTCTGATTTTATAAAACAAATGTCCTCCAAAAAGTGCGACTTATGTTTGTTTTCTTCTTCATTACGCATTTTCTGGCTGGTGCGACTTATACTCTGGTGTGTTATTACCGTAATTTCCAGACTATAAGTCACACCAATCAACCCTGGCTAGTGTAAGCAACAGGTTTGATTGATAGCACCTCCTGCTTTTTTGTGTCTGTTCTTTGAAAATACCAGATTTCATTTGTTATTTAATGTTTTGTCCTTTAAAGAATATCAACTTCAAAATACAAATAAAGTCAATTTACACAACGTACTTGAGTACAGTTGTCCCTTGCTGTATCGCAGTTCACCTTTCGCTGTTTTGCTGATTTTTTGTGTGCAATTTTGCATGCCTTTTTTTTTCAGTGTATGTAAGTGTATGTAAGGGAATCCTGTCTCGTGTACAGTACAGAATGCGTTCAGAAAAATTTAAATAAATGTTCAATCTCTAGCAGTGAGATTCTGAAGTGTCGACGTAACATTCTGCACCAACAAAGGCTCCTGCGTTTGCACCCAAAAGACAGAGGAAGATGTAACCATTGCACAGAAAGTCAGACTTCTGTACACGCTGAAGGAAGCGAGAAGTTACGCGGCTGTAACAGAGTCTTGCACCGGGTCGGGTACCCGCAAATAGTTGCTGAAACCAGGACTTAAAGCGTGACTGGGCTTCCTTCGTGAGGTCCTTTCTCCCGACAGTGAGTCCTCTTTTAGTCCTAGTTCAGTCCTGGTTTAGTCCTCCTCTTCAGTCCTGGAATCAGTCCTAGGTTAGTCCTGGTTTAGTCTTGGTTCAGTCCATGGCGTAGGCAGCGCAAAAAATTTGATATAATCTCGGGTTAACAGGCAGGTGTGGTGTTGTACTGTCCTGCGCGGGGTGCGGGTCTCCAAAAATGGACCCGTGCAGGATTCTAAATCATCGGTTTGTTACATAAGAAGGAGGAAAATAACAAAAGGACGACAGCAGCAATAAGTTTTAAGTTTGAGAAAAGTGTATAAAGTTTGTGCTGAGGGGTTTTACAGCCTTAAAACAGATATAATAATTGTAAAATATAAAGTTGACAACTTTGCAGATTGATCATTGCGGGTTATTTTTACAACGTAACCCCCGCGATAAACAAGGGACCACTGTACTAGTTTTCTCAAATACTGTACTTTTTTACACTTACTTGAGCAATTTCTTTGGCCACTACTTTGTACTTTTAATATTATTTTTAAGTAACATTACTCTTACTTGAGTACAGTTGTTGGCTACTCTTAATTTTACTCACTCTGCCTATTAATCCAGTCTCAATTCTCTCGCTACCTGGTTCATTCTTCTCCAACGCACCTTAAATCCAAAGCAAATCAGCAGTACTTACCGCGCTTTCAGACAGACAGCAATAACATTTGTCCTTTTATGGAAAAAATCATCCCGGTGCTGTTACATCTAATGCATAATTACACCCAAGACCTGTGCAATGATCACACCATTTTGTGAATTTATTTGATCTCCTCCTCCTCCTTCTCCTCGAGCTAAAATCGCTCTCATTTGAATATCGCTGACGGTGTAATCTCGCCTCTTTTATTGTCCAGATTTTATGTCGGAGAAGGAGCCGCGCGCGACGCTTAACGCCATCCCAGGTCTGCGCGGGTCAATCAATACAGCGCGCCGCCCGTCCTTTTGGCAAATGCAGATGCGGTGGAGATCGATATGGGTGTCATCGCGCCTCATTCCTCGCCGGGCTGGGTGGATATGACAGTGGAGGCGGGGGGGAGCGCGGAGGGACGGGGGACGGTCCTGAGGGAGAAGGTGGCTGAACTACGGGGCGAATCTCAATGGGCCCGCCGACGTTTTTAAGATTTCACCTGCGCCTCTGCGGTCACTGAGCTGACAGACAGACTTTAGTGGACTCCGGATCGCTTCACCTTAAGGGCAAAGACTTCACGCTGACGTACAGGAGATGTAATGGAGATGGTGCGGTTTAGAGCGTTACTCAGCAAAAAAACGGAGGTGTCGTTTTTGAGAGTTTAAAGTTGGGTACAAAACTTGATTGAAACTTCTTACAAAACTTCACATGACATAAACTTTAAACTGCCACTGGACAATCAGAAGTTGCATTTTGTTTCACACATGTTTAGTTACGCTTTATTATTAGCCTGTGTACATCTCAGGAGCTCCTTGTGATGTCACGCAGTGGTGGTTTTCAAGTCAACAGCTCCTTTTACATTTTGTTCAGTAGAGTTTAGCAATTCCAGGGTTGAAATTATCCAAATGATTCTAATGAAAGTTTAGAAAGACAGTGGAGCACTTCCTGTATTAACACACGACATCACAAAGTGGCCTAAATCTGCAGGGTTTGTGTGTTAAACATGAATACATGAAACAAAACACAACTCCAGGTCTGTTTGTGATGAGGAAACAACATTATAACATACAGTAGATCAGAAAATAGTATAATATGGGGGCTTTAACACAGAGTAGTGTAATAACTCTTTAAAAACATGTTTGTGTAAGTAAGTTCTGATCTGTACTTAGTTGCACATCTTCTCTGACTTTTTAAAAATAATTCTGATCTGCACTAAATTGTATTTACCGTATTTTTCGGACTATAAGGCACACTTAAAATCCTTTAATTTTATCAAAAGTTGACAATACGCCTCATGTATTAAATCTGGTTGTGCTTACTGACCGATTTTATGCAGTACATGGCGCTCAAAAATCTGTCAGAATGTTTTAGTAGGATTTTGGTAAACTACGAAACTGCACCGCTTGATGGATTGTCAGAGCATTATGGCTACTTTAGTCAGGAGCCTCGCAGAGTCTGACAGAAGCTGCATCAGCGGACAAGGAGCGAGCTGTTTTTTATGCAAGTGAGCCATGTGGTTTTAAGTTTTGTTTCTGTAAAACATAAACAAATGCACAAGGCTGCATTAAACACATTATTGCTCAATGTATATTTGAGTTTTCCTCATAGGAAATAAAAAATAAACTTAAATAATCCACCCACATTCACATTCATCAAGACAGAGAGGCAACGTCAGGCGAATTACTCCACGATCTGCCAATGGATCGTGGACGCCTGGACTAAGGGATCAGTCTCAAATGTCGTTTCGCTTAATGCGTCTTATAATCCAGTGCAACTTATGTATGAAAATAGAGGAAAGAATTCAACATTATTGATATTGCGCCTTATAATCCGGTGCTCCTTATAGTCTGACAAAGTATTTAGTTTATTTACGGGACTGTGCACAACAAACATTCACCTTAACAGGAGAGATGCATTGTGCCAGGTTGTATCACTGGAACTAATTTCCACCTGTAATTTTAATTCATGTATATAACATTTTTTTACAGTATACTGTAGTCATTCTCAGAGTAAAACTTACCTTTAAGTAGAGTAACACTGTAATACACTCACCAGAGAACAAACAGAAACTGGACACATTTTCTCTAGTACCTCTTGTAATATGATTTATCTTGAAGAACCAAAGCCAAGGTATTTAAACTATTTCGTAATATTTTACCACATTTTACACGGTATATCTTACACATGTCGTCCACAAACTGTATAAAGAAGTGGACTTAGTGAGTGTGAAGTCACCCACAGTCAAATGAAGCTCACAGGCAGGGTGGTCCAATTTTTGTATTTTTTTTTTTTAAGATTCTCTAGATTAGATCCCTGCATTTGGTCCCATGTTCAGCCAAAATATCTGGGATCAAATTTTATGCAAATTAATAATTAGATTTATTTAATATTTAGAGGTTGCTCACTTACACATGTTCTGCTGAATAAGTAAAATTTGATGAATGAAATGCCTTTTACCATTGTACATGTATCATTTTGCTTCCTTACTTTGTCCAATAATAAATGGATAAGGGTTTATGTTTAATAAGCATCTAACTGTACCTCATCATGGCTATTAAATATATCTCAATTTCTTGTGACCGCTAAAACTAGCAGCTCTCTGGCATTTTTTGTAAAAGTAGCTCACTGTAGGAAAACGATTGGACACCCCTGGCCTATACTAAAACATAGAACCAAATAAATAAGACGTATTTGAATAATTTGTCATTTTATTCTGCAAACGCAAACCAAAACTTGCATGAAAATGACTTAGAAAGTCCATGACAAACGATGTGCCTGTGCTCTTTGACAACTTGCACCAGATCCTGTTTCTGATCTTCATTCTTTGTTCGGCTACGGTTAAAATTCTGAATAAGCTTCACCTCCTTTTAACAACATCATTGACAACTTTCCTTTCTTTTCGAAGGGTGTTGTCAGTCAAACCCGTTGTTAACTCGAGCAGCAGCGACCTCGGTGAAAGAAGACGCCTGATTTGTCTGCTATTAATGTTTATAACTTCATTTACAGACAAAATAGTGAAATAAAAACACTGTGGTCATGTAGAGCGGGTTAATACGGACATTTTAAGACACTGCAGAAGTTCCAGAGAGAGAGTCAACAGTTTTTTCAACAGAAACTGAACTGGAGTCGATGGAGCCGGGAGCTTGCCCGTGCTCACTTCCTGTTCTGAAGGCAGCGGCGAGAGGGTTAGCTCTGTCCATTTGACCTATATTTACAGTCTATGGTGTTGTCCAGGATTTTCACAAGATGCTGTTGTGTTTACAGTACAGGCTACAGCACCATCTACTGGCTGCACATGGTACTGCACGGTCAAAACAACATTTAGAGGAACACACACCTAAAATAATGAGTCAAACTTAGATATAAAAGTTGTTTCATGTTTACTCGTGGAAGTTCAGAAAGCAGGATGAGCTTGGTTGCCAGATTCTGTACTTATTCATTGCAGGTAAAGCAGTAAAAATCCTGTAAAATAAATATTCACAGTTTGAATAATGTGAACTTGTGCTTAACTTTTGTGGATTTGTCTTTTGCAGAGCTCTTATGCAAATACACTATAACAGATCGAGGACACTGGGCTCCTGCTGCAGCTGAGAGAGGCACACTATCATTTTGGACTAAGTGAATTGCAAAGTGCTTTATAGTTTTATAACGGCGCACGGCTGCTACGAGCAACCCCGAGTGTTTTACTTTGTGAAGGAGGCAACTAGTGTGAACCTATGCGCAGATACAGCGAGAACAAGCAAATTCAACTAATACATAATGTTACTAAAATGGATACCGAGATACTAATTTAAGATATTTATTAATTAGAGCTAGTGCAGCGTCTGTAGCTCAGTGAGTGAATTCTGGAGGCTCTGAGTTTTCACATGAGGCAGTCCACATTTATCTGCAGGTTAAAGCTCTACTAAATGTGATTGTAGTGATTTTTGAACAATGCAGCCCACACAGCATTACTTTAAAGGAGCAGTATTAGAAAAAAATTATGGTTTTGGGGTTTTTACCCAGCCTGATTCATGAGTCGGTTTCACTTCGTAGGAACCGTCTGACCTATTCTGATTCTATTCTATTCTGATTCCTGACCTAGTCGCTGGAGAGAAATAAAATTCAACGGAGGCACTAGGTGGCGCCGGCCTGGCTAGTTTTTACCGTGTTAAAAGGAGAAATTCAACTGGTCAACAAAAGTTTCTTTGGTCAAATACATTTCACAGCTCATCCAAGCTGCTTCTTCAGTTCTGGTCAGACACTGTTGGACACTTCCTTATATCTGCCTGAAGGGAGGAGCTAACTACACTGAAACTACTCTGAAACTAACACATATACCTGTTACAGCTTTTGTTTGTTAGCTAGACCTATTAATCTTGCACTGTTGTCTATGTGTGTACATATATATTTTCCAACCCTCACTCCTACTACAACTGTGAACTGGTCTTTGCATTGATGCAACAGCAATCTCATCTGCACTTTATACTGTATATACTTTGATTTTGTGTATTGTTATGTTTTCTGCAATAGGAAAAAAAAAAAAAGACTTTCGTAGAAGAAAACCATGACGACTTTGCCTTGATGCACAACAATCCCATATGCAATTTTATACTGTATCTACAGTTGCTGTTTAATCATGTTGTTGTGTTTCTGCAAAAAAATAAAAATAAAGTCTTGCACTTGTCTTATCAGCAGAATCATTCAGGGCCACCAGTGTCCGACCAGAACTGAAGTCCAGTTGACAAATTGAATTTCTCCTTTGCCATGGATGGACGACTGAGGATTTTTACACAATTTTTACCATGATATAATGTATCTCCATCTTTTAAAACAGACCTGGGCCTTGTGCAGCTCCCAGGCCACATACAGCTGTTTGTTTGACTCTGACCGGCCCCAGTGGTGATCCTCCACTGATTTACAAAATAAACATATTTTATAATTTTACTTCATGCATGGACTAAAGCTGCTATGATTTTAGAGTTGTTTTTTTAATGACTTTTTTTTTTTTAAGTTAAGCTCACTTTTTAATTGTTTAGTTATTACATAAACTCTTATCAGTCTTACCAGCTCATCAAAACAATGATATTTACTGCCTTTTTTCTGAATTACACGTATTGTCCTGAATAAGTCAAATTTGATTGAATTAAATGCATATTACCACTGAGCATGTATCATTTTGATGCTTAACTTTGTGCACTAATAAATGGATAATGGTTTATATTTTATAGGCATCTAACTGTAGCTCATTTAAGGCTCGCTGTGGCTCTAAAACATACACCATTTCTTGTGACTGCTAAAAATAGAAGCTCTTTGGCATTTTCCTTTTGTAAAGGCAGCTCACTGGAAGAAAAGGTTGAAGACGCCTGCCATGGAAGAAATATAACCCTTCTTTAAGAAACGCTGTTTATTTTGCACTGAAAATTGCATTCTATTGTCTTAAGTTAAAAATGCTGTTGGGGCATGTCCTGAGGAGTAGTGGGTGCACAGATCTATTCCTGGGGACTCACCTCTGTGATCTTGTTGCTCGTCTTGATCAGGACTATCTTAGATCAATGCTTCTCAGTTATTTTCTGTCACGTCCCTCTAAGAAGAAGAAAACATTTTGTGCCCCTCCACTCTCCACCGTGACTATAAATCTTTTGTCTATAAAACTGTTATAAGACTTCCAACAATAGTGTGATTTGTACTACTGTTGTCCCTCGCTGTATCGCGGTTCACTTTTCGCTGTTTTGCGGATTTTTTTAGTGCAATTTTGAATGAGTACTGCGTATTACGGGCGGGCAGGAATTACAGACGGGTGGGTCAGGACTAAACCAGGTCTAAACCAGGATTAATTTTGGACTTAAGAGAGAGATCCCGAGCAGGGTGTCCGCAAAGCGCAATCGGACATTTGCCGCGTTTACCTTCGTGAGGTGCAGAGCTCTCCGTCTGTCCTTTCTCCTGCAGTCACCTCCGAGCCCTTCCCGACAGTGAGTCCTGTTTCAGTTCTGGTTTAGTCCTAGTTCAGTCCTGGTTTAGTCCTCCTCTTCAGTCCTGGAATCAGTCCTGGGTTAGTCCTGGTTTAGGCTTAGTTCAGTCTGTGGCGTAGGCAGTGCAAAAGTTTGATATAATCTCAGGTTAACGGGTGGGTGAGGTGTTGTACTATGGGTCTCCAAAAATGGACCTGTTCAGGACTGTGAGCTCCATTACAGAATAAATTAATCTTTGGCTCGTTACATAAAGAAGGAGGAAGATAACATAAGGACGTCAGCAGCAATAAGTTTTAAGAAGGATGCAAAAAGGGTTGTAACTGTCTGAGAAAAGAGTATAAAGTGTGTACTGAGTGGTTTTACAGCCTCAAAACAGATATAATAATTAGAAAATCAAAAGCTGACTTCTTCGAGGATTTCACCTATCACGGGTTATTTTTAGAACGTAACCCCCGCGATAAACGAGTGACTTGTATGTGACTCCAGTGTGAACTTTAAACGGCGCAAAAGTGTCCCGCATGTGCACTGGAGACACGACGACGTCAACCGCAGCGAGCGTCTCTGTGTTTACGGAAGTTGTCCAAACATGGACGCAGCATCGAGCACCTGGAGATTTTAAAGTTCCTCTCGTACCGGAGCCAGAACATGAACAACTTACTTGTTTTGAGGAAGAGATTGAGAAGGAGAAGGACGAGGTTTTTGGCCGTGGTGTTTTGTGGGACAGTCTGCTGAAAGGAACGTGTGGATGCGGAGACATAGCTTCAGTGACACAGAGTTCATTAACAATTTTTCCTACTTCAGTGCAGAATAGTGATGTTTGTGGCTCGTTGATAATGTGTAGGTCGGATGAATGCACTTTGGCCGTTCAGACTGAAGTCGCATGTCAAAAGATCAGATATGTATCGGTTTTAGGAGCACATATCCAAGTGTCCTGGGTCACATTTGAAAAAATCGGATCTGTGTCGTTCACACTGTCATTAAAAGACCAGATACAGGTCACATAGGGGCCAAAAAATTTGATTTGGGTCACTTCAGGCTGCAGTCTGAACGTAGCCTAGGACCTGTCACCCTTGGGTGCTTGCCACACTGTATTTAAGATGTCCAGCTGAGCTCTCATTCTGTTTGCCTGATGAAGACCTAATGCTGAAATGCTGCACGGTGTGTCTTAATAAATCTCACAATTTGAAAGTAAGACGGGGATTTTTCTCTATGTTCTTCGACTGCTTTGACTCCTCCAACTCACCCTTTTCAAATAACTGATGTGCAAAGTTCTCAGTCTTTCATATTTTAATTACAAAAAGTCTTATTCCACTGGTAGATCATTTTACTTGTCAAGTCAAATTTACTCAAATCATGATAAAACTTTCTTAATTCGAGCCATCTTAACTTGTCTAGATTTATCTTTTTTGCAGCGTGAGGATCAAAATCGAGCTTGAAATTTTAGCATTGTGACACCACTGCACCACTGTTTCACAAACCAACACAACTCACCAAACGAAAACAGGAAAACAGTGAGAGCGGATAAGAAAAAAGATCGAAAGTTGTACACGACACTAACTGACCTTACAATCTGCCCTCCTGTAACACCTGGAGATCTGAGAAAGCCGCAGCAAATCTCTTATTATCTCCAATCTTTGTCCTGGTCTGCGGTTCAATTCCCCGTGGTGAACCGTGCGGGTAAATCTCACAATGCCTGTATGTGTCTGGTCGCCATAGTGAGTATTTTGTGTGTTCCGTGTTGGGCTTTAAGGTTCACTGTCCATTTTAACGCGTTCCTCTCGCAGGTGAGCGGACGTGGTTTTGGGTCAGTTCCTCCGCTGTCACGGTTTTCAGCTCCGTTCAGAAGACGCATGAGCGGGCGCGGCGGAGAGACGGCAGCTGCTCCGGGGAGAGGGGAGGGATGGAGGAGGGAGGAAGGAGATGCGATGTGACGTTTGTGGAAAAAAAGTCAGCTCTTTGGAACGGTTCCTTAAAGAGCCAATATGACGCTATTTTCTGATCTATGTTATAATGTTTACTCATCAAAAACAGACCTGGAGTTGTGTTTTGTTTCATTCACGCATGTTTAACACTCAACTTTAACACGTTCAAACAGAAAACACTCTGTTCCACCTTGTGATGTCATGTGGTAATACAGGAAGTGCTCCATACACCTTCACTAGAATCATTCGGATGATTTGAGCCCCGGAATTGTCAATCTCTACTGAACTAAAGGGGAGCTAGCTATGGAGTAAGAAAGCTGTCAAAAATATTCGTGCGCGTAAAATAGAAATCCGTGCGTATTTGGCTGTAGTTGCGCATAAAATAAATATTTGTAAACTCTCAAATGACTCCAGTCGTACATAAAATATATTGTGTGTATTTTATCCATGAGAATACGAATTGAAAAATTACGACGTCGTGAATTACAATCACGAAATGAAAATTTACGATTACGCTTTCATCAGTACGAATACGAATTCACAGACGGAACTTTACTGTCAAAAATACGTCATCACTTCACAGACATTATTCATCGAGCAGAAGAAACATCGATCAAGATCAAGACTGTGCAGCTCAAGTTTGTAGCAGAAGGTAAAAACAGAGTAAAAGCACAAGAAGCTACAACAGCGACCAACAAGTGGGTTCATTAAAATCTATTGTAAAAATGTCTTGAATTCGGGAACTGAACGCTGCTGTATAATATTGTTTAGAAACACCTCCTTTGAAGGGGAAATTGCACCTATATGTTAGAAAACATAGTGGAGCCAGTTGGCGAACATCCGACGTAACGTTATCCCAGGGCTAATTAGCAAATATCGGCGTTCTCTGTATGTTTAGATTAAAACATTCACGGCTACAGCCACTCTGTTTTTACCCTCTGCTACAAACTTGAGCTGCACAGTCTTGATCTTGATCGATGTTTCTTCTGCTCGATGAATAATGTCTGTGAAGTGATGACGTATTTTTGACAGTAAAGTTCCGTCTGTGAATTCGTATTCGTACTGATGAAAGCGTAATCGTAAATTTTCATTTCGTGATTGTAATTCATGACGTCGTAATTTTTCAATTCGTATTCTGATGGATAAAATACACACAATATATTTTATGTACGACTGGAGTCATTTGAGAGTTTACAAAATATTTATTTTATGTGCAACTACAGCCAAATATGCACGGATTTCCCAAATACGCACGGATTTCTATTTTACGCGCACAAATATTTTTGACAGCTTTCTTACTCCATAGCTAGGCATCTGTTTTACCATGGAAATTAAATTGAAACTGAAGAAGCAGCTTGGACGAGCTGCGAAACGTCTTCAACCAAACTAACTTTTGTCCAGTCGACAAACTGAATTTTCTCCTCATGAAAATTAAAGGAAAAATGCATAGTACACTCAGATGGCCAATGTACAAAAACTTAAAATAATAATAATAATAATAATGTTTTGGTAGAAAAAGCATTCGTCAGATCATTTTTCTTGCATTGGAAAGTAAGAAAAATGAAAAGAAAGGCAAGAAAAATGATCTGACGAAGGCTTTTTTTGTTGTTGTTGTTGTTCCTTACATTTACACATCTACATGAAGTTTTCTGTTTCATTTGATTATTTTGAAAATGACCTCTTCATGACATCACAAGGTGGAAGGTGGAGAGAGAGACAAAGACAGAGATGGAGGGAGAGGGAGAGAAAACAGGAAAGATGTGAATAGAAAGAGCAGGGAAGCTATGCAGAGAGGGAGAGACAGAAAGACATATGAGGACAGAGAGAGAAAGACAGATATGGACAGACAGAGAGAGAGAAAGAGAGATAGAAAGATATGGCTAGAAAGAGCAGGGCAGAAAGACAGATGTGGAGGAAGAGAGGATGGATAGAGAGAGTGGGAAAGACAGAAGGACATATGTGGAGAGAGAGAGACAGATATTGTGGGAGAGAGAAACAGATCTGAAGTGAGGAGAGAGAGAGACAGAGAGCAGGACAAATATGGAGAGAGAGAAGCACACACATAGAGAGAGACAGAGAGAGAGAGTGCAGGACAGATATGGAGAGAGAGAGAGAGAGAGAGAGAGAGGAGGACAAACATGGCTAGAAAGAGCAGGGCTGATATGGAGAGAGAAAGAAGGACATGAGTGGAGAGAGAGACAGATATGCATAGAGAGAAAGGGGGGAGATATGGAGAGAGAGAGAGAGAAGATGGACAGATGCGGATAGAGAGAGGGAGAGAGACAGAAGGACATACGTGGAGAGAGAGATATGGAGGGAGAGAGACAGACAAATAGACAGAGAGAGAGAGAGAGAGAGAGAGAGAGAGAGAGAGTAGGACAGATATGGAGGGAGAGCGAAAGAGAGAGAGCAGAGCAGATACAGATAGACAGAGTAGCATAGATAGATAGATAGATAGATAGATAGATAGATAGATAGAGCAGGACAGATATGAACAGAGAGAGAGAGAGAGAGAAGCACAGATAAGATAGATGGAGAGAGAGAGCAGGACAGAAACAAAGAGAGACAGAGAGAGAGAGAGAAGCACAGAGATAGATAGATAGATAGATAGATAGATAGATAGATAGATAGATAGAGAGCAGCACAGACATAAAGAGAGAGAGAGAGAGGGCAGGACAGATATGGAGAGAGAGAGAGAGAGAGAGAGAGAGAGAAGCGCAGATGTAGATAGAGCGAGAGAGAGAGAGAGCAGGACAGAGAAAGAGAGAGAGAGAGAGTGAGTGAGTGAGTGAGACAGAAGGACATATGTGGAGAGAGAGACAGAAATTTAGGGAAAGAGAGAGAGATAGAGGGAGCAGGACAGACATGGATAGAGAGAAAAGAAGGGAAAGACAGACAGATACATGTGGAAAGAGAGAGAGAAGACGAGAGAATGGAGAGAGAGCAGTATAGAGAAGGATAAAGAGAACAGAGGAGATATGGAGAAAGAGAGATAGAGACAGAAGGACAGATGTGGCGAGAAAGAGAGAAAGAGAGCGCAGGATAAATATGGAGAGAGAAAGAGAGCGAGAACAGCACCGATATGGAAAGCGAGGGAGAGCGAGCAGACCTTGAGAGGGAGAGAGATGAAGAGGAGCGATAGAACCTCTGCACCTGGATCATATTATTTCCAGACAGAGTTCCTTCGCTCCCAACAGTCATTTCACTATTTTCAGCTCGACTGGAGCACTGACGGCAATTACCACCACACCAGATTATCCCCACTGTGCTCGCGACGCCACAGCCGCCGTTTACCGAGCCAACGTGAAGGTCACAATAGTGGAGGTAGTTTGCGCGCAGACAGGTGTGGAGATTTTGTTACCCGGTATTAAAGTCAGAGAGAGAGACATTTTAGGTTTATTTCGAGCTGGTTGTAGTCAAAGGATCTGGCAACCCACCGCGAGGGGTTCAAAAAATATGATCAAACTCAGATTAGTTATCGAAGCATCGTTATGATAGTCTGGCCTCCATGTAGACCTTTTTCACAACGGCCGGAAGTGCCCTGATGTTAATAAACGTGACTTACATTAAAGGTTGTATAGAGGATTTTCCAAGGAACGAGAAATCCACTGTTTGTTCTTTTTCAAATGTTGCGCATGCGTGAAACCCCCCCCCCTCCCCTACAGCTCCTACGTAGAAACACCTCCTCCCTCCTCTCTTACGCCAGAAACAGGTTTGTTTTACAGCCGCTGCACATGACTTGTAACTAACTACAGTGTTGGTTAGGCAAGACGGAGAAGTGAGGAGCAGGGGGAAGAGCGAATCGGGCAGCGGGGAGAGGAGCAGGAAAGGGGTGCAGAGAAGGTTGCGCGGAGAATGAATCCGTGCGAATGAACTAGCTACAACACGCAGCAGCAAGCGGACTCTTTCTTTGCCTTGAAAATTACGTTTTCAGACATAGGATATTGCTTTCGTGTCCTGAAAAACGTTTGTGTAGCTCTTGGAAATAAAGTACGTTTTCATAATAAGCAGAAGTTTCCTGTCCAGGAGTAATTTGTGGACCAGTGCGTCAGTCTTTAGACTCTTCGTCTGCTTCAGTCGCGCCATCGCTGGAATGAATCTTCAAGAATCACCTTAGTTTGGCTTCGCTGCTTTTCCCCTTGTCTTCTTCTTTCAGCGACCTCAAAAACGGACTTTCTTTTGCGGCGAACTGCTCCTGGATTCTTGTCGCCATTGCAACAAACTTTGTGCGAACTGCGAGGAAGATATAGGTCAAAAAAAGCCGCTAAGAACTGTTGCGTTGGTGGAGTAAACAGCGTCTGTGCGTCTTGCGTCTGTGGACTGCGTGACAGACGTACGTAAACCACGTACCGGCAGCGCGCAGGCAAGTCAGTTACACTAGAAACGTAGGGAGTTTGATTGACAGCCTGTCAGCTCACAGATAACGAGGCAGTGTCGTTATCTATTGGCAAATGTTTAGCCCCACCACGTCCAGAGTTGATGAATTTTTATTATCTTTTTTTTGGTCATCATAATTACAAGGCGACTGCATCTCTATAATCTATCACTGACAACATGAAACAAAAAAAAAATCCTCCATACAACCTTTAATGTTTTTCTACGGCAAAATAAAATCTGCCCATCACCAAATCTTCATCTAACGAGGACGACAAAATGTTCTTCCGTAAAGAATTTATCCACAACGATCAAGGTAAGAAAGACGAGAACGTAAAGGCGAACAACAACGACGCATTAGTGAACTACTGAGCAAAACTAACATTATAGTCATGAATAAAACATAAGTAATAAGTAATTCTGAGATACTTGAACTCCTCCACTTGAGGCACGTTCCTCCTTTCACCTATGGTCATGAGCTCTGGGTAATGACTGAAAGGACGAGATCGTGGATACAAGAGGTCAAAATGAGTTTCCTTCGCAGGGTGTCTGGGTGCTCCCTTAGAGATAGCGTGAGGAGCTCAGTCACACGGGAGGAGCTCGGAGTAGAACCGCTGCTCCTGCACGTCGAGAGGAGCCAGTTGAGGTGGCTCAATCATCTGTTCTGGATGCCTCCTGGGCGCCTCCCTCAAGAGGTGTTCTGGCCATGTCCCATCGGAAGGAGACACCCTGGAGGAACTATGTCTCTGGACTGGCCTGGGAACGCCTTGGGATCCCCTGGAGGAGCTGGAGGAAGTGTCTTGGGTGAAGGAAGTCTGGGAGTCCCTGCTTAGACTGCTGCCCTCCACGACCCCAGGCCTGGATAAGCGGAAGAAAATGGATGAATGGATAATAAATGAATTTGATAATAACTTGTTAAATCAGACTGGTTCTACAATGAAAATTAAAAATCGATTTCATGAAGTAGATATTTGCATAGATAAAGAGATTTGTGCAGTTCGAATGCTACAGATGTTCACAGATCACATGTCGAGCATTTAAACTGCACTCTGTCTATGAATCAGTCTGAGTGAACAAGTTACTTATGTTTTATTCATGACCATAACATTAGTTTTGCTCAGGAGTAGTTCACTAATGCGTCGTCGTTGTTGTGGATAAATTCTTCATGGACAGAATATTTATCCTTTGTCGACCTTGTTGGATGAAGATTTGGTGATGGGGCAGATTTATGAAGCCGGTGGAAAATACACAAGACATTTTCACAGATATTTTGCCACAGAAAAGCGTTAACCGGGAGTTATGTTTACTCAACATCGCAACACCTACAGCTCGGCCTTTGCCACTTGGTTGAAATAAGTTCAGGCTGGAATGACATAACGTTTAAGCTCGAAAGTGCAAAGTGAGTTTGAACGACATCTCCTTAAACTTTTTATTACATTTCCATGACAACGTGGATAATAGCCGTCATTCTTTCACTGTTGACAAGATCCTTCTTGGGCAGTAATAGCTCCATTAGTCGTTGCCTCTTTGTCCGATACTTTCTATCTTGACAGGTGTCATACGGCAGGTGTTTTTTTGGTTTTTTTCATGTTGATGGAGACTCAAACTACAGACTTTTAACTTTTAGATGTGGCTGTGGCACAAACGCACACTTCACATCTGTGGCAAAGGAGAAAAATCTGTTTATCGACTGGACAAAAGTTTGTTAGGTTGAATATGTTTCGTAGTTCATCCAAACTGCTTCTTCAGTTCTGGTCAGACGCTGGTGGACACTTCCTTATATCTGTCTGCAAGGAGGAGCTAAATAACTACTACTGAAACTAACACACCTACTTGTTTACAGTTTCTGTTCGTTAGTTAGTTTTTGTTAAGAAAGAGAATCCTTCTCTAAACAGAAATGGAGGCCTCAGACACCATCTGTCTCCTTTTTACAACTCCATCCTCAAACCTAAATCAAAATAAACAAGAGAACCGCAGGTGTAGCCAGATCAGGCCCTGAATGGTTCTGCTAATTAGACCCCACACTCAGTGCAAGTTCATTAGGCTGAACTAACGAACAGAAACTGTAAACAGGTAGATGTGTTAGTTTCAGAGTAGTTTCAGTGTAGTTAGCTCCTCCCTGCAGACAGATATAAGGAAGTGTCCACCAGCGTCTGACCAGAGCTGAAGAAGCAGCTTGGACGAGCTGCGAAACGTCTTCAGCCTAACAAACTGATTTTTTTTACTTTGCCGTGGATTCTACCTGGACAATAGAGGGATTTTTTACAAAACTTTACATCTGTGTTTTTGTAAAATGGCTCTGTGCACAACAGCGCCGGCAGCCTCAGTGTTGGCGTCACTACTTCCTCTACAATTTTAGTCATTTTATTTTACTAAAATGAATCAATATTTAATGCTAATGTGGAGGAATAAAAAAATATTATTAATTAAAACAATGCCACAAACTGTAGTGTTCCAGATAAAACGATAATTGAGTAGTTTATATTTTAAGTTGAGTTTTAATAGACTGATTATTTTATGTTTTACAATTTTGTGACTGTTAGGCTTGCTGTGTCTCAAAGCCATTTCCATTTTCAGATCTAAAATGTGTCCAAATAATTGAATAGTTATAGTTTGGTACCAGTTCCTCTTCCCATGTATTTAGGACAACATGCGCTGTCTGACAAACCCAGATGATATTCTGTCATTTTTATACAGATGCATCAGTCCACGCCCTCTGTCACGTCTCGAGCCAGAACCAAACATAATCATGCAATAAGATGTGTTTTTGTTTTTTTCAGCAGGTGAAACACAGGAGCTTGCTGGTCACTGTGAATAATAATCTTTTGGTTCTCATTTAATACTAAATGCTTGCTCTATTTAAAGTGCAAAATGTTCTGTTCAGTGGCCTTGAATGATACAAACTGCAGGTGCGCCGTGATTTTCCCAGAATTATGTATCAACTAAAAAGATTTTCCCAGACTTATGTGTCAGCTCAAAAACAGCATTTATAGGTTTTGTAAACTCTCAGATCCTTCAGATTTCTCTGAAACCTCGGCTAAATGCTTCTAGACTCTCTGACATTTTTTCCTGTTTGTCACCTGATGTTGTGAATTCTGTTGTAACACCATTAAAGTAAGTAAGTCTTTATTTCTATAGCGCTTTTCACAGACATTTGTCACAAAGACACTTTACAGAACATTATTCAGCATTATTTAGTCATTCCATACCAGGTGAAAGTAAACTACTGTTGTAGCCACAGGTGCCCTGGGGCAGACTGATGGAAGCGAGGCTGCCAATCGGTGCCATGGATCCCTCCGACCACCACTAACACTCGATGTTTTTTGCACCACGGACCTGTTTTATATCCGACAATATTTCACGGACTGGTGGGGCGTGGGTAAGTTCTGTTTTGGACCTGTTTTAGCCCGGGTTTTAGACCTGGTTTAATCCTAGTTTAGATCTGGTTTACTCCTGGTTTAGTCCTGGTTTAGACATAGTTTAGTCTTGGTTGAGACCTGGTTTAGTCCAGATTTTATTCCTGCTTTAGTTCTGGTTTAGACTTGGTTTAGTCCTGATTTTAGTCCTGGCTTAGTCCTTGTTTACACCTGGTTTACTTCTGTTTACTCCTGGTTTAGTCCTGGTTTAGACTTAGTTTAGTCTTTGTTGAGACCTGGTTTAGTCCAGATTTTATTCCTGCATTAGTTCTGGTTTAGACCTGGTTTAGTTCTGGTTTAGACCTGGTTTAGTCCTGATTTTAGTCCTGGTTTAGTCCTTGTTTAGACCTGGTTTACTTCTGTTTACTCTTGGTTTAGTCCTGGTTTAGACTTAGTTTAGTCTTTGTTGAGACCTGGTTTAGTTCTGATTTTAGTCCTGGTTTAGATCTGGTTTAGTCCTGGTTTAGACTTAGTTTAGTCTTGGTTGAGACCTGGTTTAGTCCAGATTTTATTCCTGCTTTAGTTCTGGTTTAGTCCTGATTTTGGTCCTGGTTTAGTCCTTGTTTAGACCTGGTTTACTTCTGTTTACTCCTGGTTTAGTCCTGGTTTAGACTTAGTTTAGTCTTTGTTGAGACCTGGTTTAGTCCAGATTTTAGTCCTGGTTTAGTTCTGGTTTAGACCTGGTTTAGTCCTGATTTTGATCTGGTTTAGTTCAGGTTTAGTCCTGGTCTAGTCCTGGTTTAGTCTTGGCTTAGAACTAGTTTAGACCTGGTTTAGCACGAGTTTAGATCTGGTTTAGTCCTGGTTAAGTTCTGGTTTAGAGGCGCGACATACAAGAGGAGGCATGGTCCCCGCGACGTATGGGAGGGGGAGGTTCACTCTTTTGCGGCCCGGTACCAAACGACCCATGGCCCAGTACCGGTCCACGGCCCTGGGATTGGGGACCCTTGATCTAAAGTATTGAATAAGTCTACGTTCTATTTCCCAGACAAATGTTTGGTGTTCATTAATCCACAAAAGTATAACAATTCCAGCCAACTAAAGTTTTTACGCCAGAAAAACACGAGGAGCTCAGGACTAAAGGTCGCGGGTGAGGATCGAGGTCAGCGGAGTTCATATCTTAGAACAATCGAGCCAAAAACAAAGAGCGAACGTAAATCAAGCTCTTTTGTATAGCATCTGTTTCTTTGATCAAATGAGAAATGTCACTTATTTTAAATGCAAATTGGGATCAGAGGTGAAATCTTTTTTTTACTCAACGCGCTACGGGAAAACGATACCGCTCTCTCCGCTCCATACGCGCCGTAATTAGCCTGATTGCGTTCGTCGATGAGAAAACCATACAGACTTTTTAACTTCACTGCGGTTTCCCTGATCGCACGCGCCGCTCCGTTCCGCAGCCTCTTAATTCCTTAGCGTGAAATCGTTTAAAATCTCCCCGGCGGTGTCTCTCCTGACAGCGCTTTGCAGGAAGAGTGTTGACGTAAACAAGAGCGTACCTGTCAGTTCTGTCTGAATGAGTCCCAAAGCGGAGAGAGGTTGTTTGTTGTCCCGGTGTACGGCGGAACAGCTGGTCCGACTGGCATTAGAGAAACACAAACGAGGGGAAACAAGAGGAAATAAGATGGATTCCCGCGGCTGGAGCTTGGGAAAAGTGATTGACGGCTTTGTACCTCCAGTTACCGGAGGTAGGAATCAAACGAGGCATTTTCACTCACGCGAGTTAACTTAAAGAACACTTGTTTTGTGGGTTTTACTTCCCCTTTAAACCTGCTTTTGGTCACTTTGAGGTAAGTGTTTTAGGTTTTACTTTTTTTTCCAATTCACCTCAGTTTTTTAATGAGGCACTTTGAGGCGTTGGAGTTTCTTTTGCTGTCAGCTATGACAATGCACAATGAGAAAATAAGTAAATGAAGTCTTTAGGCTCCATGAATGCTTTTCTAATCACGCTGAATATTTACTGATTACTGTACTTGCGGCCATTAAAACGGTCAGTCCTATGTTCCCTTATTTTTTTCTTTTTTCTATGATTTTTTTAATCAAAATTAAACTCTAAATCAAGTCATGTTTATCTTTATTTTTATACCACAATTTTTACAATTTTTATACATTAATCCAATCCAGTCCAACTTTAATTTGTATAGCACATTTTATAAACAAAAGTTTTCAAAGTGCTTCACATAGCAGTGTAAAACATTTTACTTTAAAAAAAGAAAAAAAAGCAGAATTGTGTTTCAACCATGAAGAAACTTATAGAATCAATCAATAAAATAATAATAAAATCAATGAACAAAAAATAATAAAATCAATACATAAAAGCAGTACTAAAAAATAGATAAAAACTATAAATAAAACTATCAATAAATGTAAAAAATATATAACAAACAAACAAACAAATAAACAAATAAATAAATAAATAAAAGACACAGATGACCACACAACTCACGCGATATTAAAGAGATGATTCAGAGTCATTTCAACCTAGGATCCTTTGCACCATGACCTCTGCTGCTGGGTAATAGGTTGGGTGTAATTGACGACCAAATTGGAAGAAATGAGGATAAATTCTGATGCAAACTGATGATAAAGTAAATGTGGGAACATAGGGCCTAATTTTGGGAAGAAAAGAGAGAGAGAGAAAAAACAAACAAACTTGGAATTGAGAGAAAATAAGGGTGAGGGAACATAGGCTGAAACCATAGAAGTCCAATGGTGCAACAGTTTGGACAAAATGTGAACTGAGCATTTGAATCCATAAAGACAACTCTGGATTAATGGAATAATTAAATAAGTGTCAGTAAAGCAAAATGTAACTTGACAAGGGACAACAATATGTATAACATGGTTAAAAACTCATGTGTCAATTTCCCCACTTGCATAATTCATGCATTTGATCCATCCTTCTGTGCCACTGGCTTCTCCAGCTCTTGAGCTAGTCTTGGTCAGGACTACCTTATCTGGAGGATTTGATCTAGGGGTGGGCGATATCCCAATATTTTAAATACACTGAGAACTGTTTTAAAAAAGAAATGGATTCTGACATATCGTATATATCGATATAATGTTTATATTTAATTCTGATTTCTCCACTTCGCCTGTTTGCCTTCTGTGTGCTCACCCCCGCCTCCTTGACTTTGTTACCCCTCCCCTCGCGTGTGTCTCATTCACTACCCACTACTGCCGTGAATGCCAAAAGTTGGTGCCAACCAAAAGCTTCTAGCAACACGAACCTTTTCCACCATTTACAGACAAGACCATCAGCAGCACATCCTCTGTCAGAGAGAGAACACTCATATTCCACTGAGTCATGTTGTTTAGTCCGACAGAAACTGAACCACATCAGCGCACAAAAAGTGAGCAGTTTCTTCTCAGCGCTTATAGTTAATTCAAATTAGCCAGCGTTAGTTCTTGCAGGATTATGGAAAGTCACTGTCTTCAATATCTGTCTAAATTTACAGTAAAGAGTATCATGTACAAGATTATTGTACGTCAGAGTCCAGCACGGGTCCATTTTTGGAGACCCGCACCCACGCAGTACAGCACCGCACCCGCCTGTAAACCCGAGATTATATGAACGTTAAATGTTCACATTTTTCTATAGCGCTTTTCCACCTTCAAGGCACTCAAAGCGCTTTACAACAAGGAACCACTCACCCATTCACGCACCAGTGTACGCAGACACTGTGGGCAAGGTGGGTTAAGTGTCTTGCCCAAGGACACAACGAGAGCATTCATCTGTGGGAGCTGGATCACACCAGCCAACCTGTGGGTCAGTGGGCAAATGCTCTACCAACTGAGCTACTGCCGCCCACACCCGCCCAGACCCGTTTACATTCCACCCATTACCCGCCCGTGCCCGAGATAAATTGGGGGTCAGCCCATTAGTCCAGGACTAAATATATGCCCTGCCATTAGGGGATTTTAAATATATACACGCTGCAAACCGCAAACCGCAGACCGCAGAGCCAATCGCCAGGACTACACCAGGTCTGAACCAGGTCTAAACCACAAGTCGATTACCTCCACTGTTGGGTTTATGTAAAAAAAACAAAAAAACACTTATGTCTCTCTCAGCCTGGTCCGTCGTTCCAGGAAAAGACGGGAAATGTAACTAGTTTCCAGGGCATCCACGTCCTTGATGCGCTTCAAGTATTTTTCTCCCATTCGTGATTCATTTGATTCACCTGACCCGCCCGTGTACAATCACTACCCGCCTGTAACATTCCAGAACGTTAAAACCCGCCCGTTTCAGTGACTATTTGCGAAACGACCCGACCTGGTGCAGGACTCTGTTGTACGTGACCTCAGTTTTTCTTGTTTGCTTGTGGTTGTTTATTCGTGTAAAGCTGTTTTCCAAAAAGTCACACGTGGAAGTTGAAATAACACTGAACACACATTTTCAAATCACATTTCGAGCACTTTTTTTTTTGCGTAGTTAATTTGCTTCTCTCCGTTGGTGGCCGAACTGAAACAATGCGGCGTGATGAAGACATTTCAAAGTGAACGTGACAGAGCCGCGTGGGTTCAGCTTCAAACACGCCGCTCAGAGAAGCTTTGACAACATTTGTGTGGACTCCTGCTGAACTGTCTGTCAGCGAACTGTCTGTGGGACCAGTCAACGCTTGTTTTCAGAATGGGGCTTGTTGCCTGCCAGGAAAAAAGTACAAGTGTCATTGCTTTTAAACATTTCATTAAAAAAATTGTCAAGGGCTGCATGTTAATGTTTTGTCCAACTAAAATTTCTCTCCATCATGACAGGTGCTATTGTCTTTTATTTAGTTTGTCTTAGTTTGAGTGTTGTGACCTGCAAGTTCTTGTCATTTTTTTTTTTTTTGAGAAACTTGCATATGACTACTCTTTTTAACATTAATACAGCGCCCCAATGTGTTTTTAAACTCCATACATCTTCACTAGAATCATTTGGATCCTTCTCCCGACGAGAGAAAAAATAACATAATAATAAATAACTTAAATGTCAAACTGGAGCTACTGGCAACGGTGAAAACAACCTGCATAGGCTCATGATCTGCAGTACTGTCCTATAGTGACCTGAGACATGAGGGACCAGGACTAAAACAGGACTAAACCAGAACTGAATCAGGACTGAGTGTCAGGATGGGCCCGGAGGTGCGCCCGCGTAGACCGTCGGGTGACCACAGGCGAAAGGACTGACGCAGGACTTCACGCCACGCAGCCGTCGCCCGATCACTCTTTGCGGACACTATGATCCACAGGCTCGGGGTTCTCTCTCTCTCGAGAGCTTTCTCAAATGCAAGATTAGACCTGGTTTAGTCCTAGTTTAGTCCTGGTTTAGTCCTGGTTCAGTCCTGGTTCAGTCTTGGTTCAGTCCTGCTTTAGTCCTGGTTCAGTCCTGCTTTAGTCCTGCTTTAGTCCTGCTTTGGTCCTGGTTCAGTCCTGGTTCAGTCCTGCTTTAGTCCTGCTTTAGTCCTGGTTCAGTCCTGCTTTAGTCCTGCTTTGGTCCTGGTTCAGTCCTGCTTTATTTAGTCCTGCTTTAGTCCTGGTTCAGTCCTGGTTCAGTCCTGCTTTAGTCCTGGTTCAGTCCTGGTTCAGTCCTGCTTTAGTCCTGGTTCAGTCCTGGTTCAGTCCTGCTTTAGTCCTGGTTCAGTCCCTTTAGTCCTGGTTCAGTCCTGGTTCAGTCCTGCTTTAGTCCTGGTTCAGTCCTGCTTTAGTCCTGGTTCAGTCCTGCTTTAGTCCTGCTTTAGTCCTGCTTTAGTCCTGCTTTAGTCCTGGTTCAGTCCTGGTTCAGTCCTGCTTTAGTCCTGCTTTAGTCCTGGTTCAGTCCTGCTTTAGTCCTGCTTTGGTCCTGGTTCAGTCCTGCTTTATTTAGTCCTGCTTTAGTCCTGGTTCAGTCCTGGTTCAGTCCTGCTTTAGTCCTGGTTCAGTCCTGGTTCAGTCCTGCTTTAGTCCTGGTTCAGTCCTGGTTCAGTCCTGGTTCAGTCCTGGTTCAGTCCTGCTTTAGTCCTGGTTCAGTCCTGGTTCAGTCCTGCTTTAGTCCTGGTTCAGTCCTGCTTTAGTCCTGGTTCATGTGGAGTCTACGCTTTATGTTCTGTAGGTGATTATAAACATTAATGTTAATAACATAATTCTGCATCATTTTGAGTAAAAAAAAAACAAAACATCAAATATTAGTGATTTTTACTGGGACTGGCAACTTTATGTGTTCATTTTATTTTATTATTTTTAATGAAATAATTAACTGTTTATTTCAGCATGTCAAGTTGCCTTACAAAAAATGTAATTAAAATTAAAAACGAGTCTAAAATAAAAGCAATGCAGGTTTAGTTCGTGCTTGAGGTAAAATGATAAAATATTTTTATTTTGTAATTCCAAAGGTGTACAATGCCCATGTCTGCTAAAGGCCAATCATATTTAATACAAATGTGGGTAGCTAACATAGAGATAAAATGCATATTTTAGTTTTATTCTGAGTTCTTTGGTCTAGTCATTAATCGATATGATCACGCTCAGTTTTTGGTGAATTTACCTTTTGGATATTTCCCCGTAAAGTCCAACTCAACCAATAGAAAAATCTGTCTCACGCCCCCGGTCTGGGAGTATGACTTCATCCCGTTCTCGAATCTGAAAGCCGCCAATTAATTTAACTTATTACATCAGGACTCGGCTAACACGCTCAGCGGCGGCAAAAAGATTCCAACCGGGGCGTTAAAAATACAGTATACGCTTAACTTTGTATTCTCCTCGGCGGGCCTGCCACAACACACTGGCAATAACAAATAAGAATGTGACGGAGGCGTGCGTTAGACGGCTTCCCGAGGCTGGGGCTTTGTAACACGGCTGACGGCTCCGCGCTGGTTGCCAATTACTCCAGCTCCGTGTTGGTGGCAATAATGAAACGATCCGATGGAGAAGTGATCAAGACATGAGAGCGAAACGTGACTGACAGAGCAGCGTGGGCCCCCGGCTTCAAACCGGCTTTCCGAAGGAGAGTTTTGACAACAATCGCGCGTCTTGTGTTGACTGCAATGTTCTTTTACCGGGTTCTTGATTGAAGTGATAGTGTGAAACAACAGCGGCGGCGAGGAAAGATAGACACACATCACGCGTTTCATTTTCTCGGATATCGAACGGAAAACTCTATTAGCTCCGCAAACTGACCGCCGAGCCAGCAGACACATCCGTAACCCCGGGTCGCTAATACGTCCTTCGGGCTCAAATGGCGGCGATTGTTGTTTGGTATTTCTCGCAAGGGTCAAAGTATCGATTTGCGCTCTTGTCTCAGTCGTTGGCGCAGTCTTTTGGGGAAATTTCTTTGTTGATCGCTTTGTTTTTGAAGCTCCGGGAGGTTGTGTCGGACTAGAGATCGAAGCGTTTGATCAGACCGAGAGAACTAGTAAAAAAAAAAAACTAGTGTTCAAGAACCAAATGTGCTGAAGGAAGTCTTGGAGGTACGTTTTAAAGCCACGTTACTGAAAAATGTCTCAGTCATATCTAATGTTTGATCACTTTTTATTCCATTGTCATTATCAGTTGAAAATGGTCTCAAAATGTCTATTATCCTTTATCACAATAATTTTTTTTTTTGGTCAATTAATCATCTAGCAAAATCTGTTATTGCTACAGGCCTTTTTACTTAAATGGAAATACTTTATTAATCAGATACTAATCAGTACTAAAACAAATATCAAAACTAAACACTCATTTGAGCATGTATTGATACTAAAAATGTCACATACATAGGACAGAAATGAGCCTTTCCTGAAAAGCTTGAATGATCTTGAGCTGTAGGAGAACAAGTATAATAGATAATAGACCAGTATTCCATCACTATGGAACCTACCGGGTCGACTAGGGGTTACAGATAAGACCACATGGCAGAGTCCTGCACTGGGGCACGGACAAATAGTTACTGAAACAGGCGGGTTTTTACGTTACGGAATTTTACGAGCAGGTATGTGGGCGGGTAGTGATTACTCGGGTGGGTCTGGACTAAATCAGGACTAAACCAGGTCTAAACCAGGAGTAATCGTGGATTTAACCCTCACACTCTCCTCGGGGGTCACATAGACCCGAAGAGAGCGGGAAGGAAAAAAAACAACATTTCTTTGGGTCAATGTGACCTCGAGGAGAGCGTGAGGGTTTTAAGAGAGAACCCTAAACCCACGGAGCAGGGTGTCTGCAAATTGTGATCTGGCGACAGCTGCACTTTCCTCCGTAGGGCGCGAAGCTCTGAGCCGGTCCTTTCGCCTGTGGTCACCTGACCGTCTACACTGGCACATCTCCAGGCCCATACCAACAGTGAGTTCTGGTTCAGTCCTGGAATCAGTCCTGGGTTAGTCCTGGTTTAGTCTTGGTTTAGTCCGTGGCGTGTGCAGCACAGAAGAGCGGCATCTCGATCAGTGTTTCTTCTGCTCAGTAAATAAAGCCTGTGAAATGATGAGTCGTGTCACGTCTGTGAATTTGATATTAACAAAAGCGTACTGACGAAAAGAGTAAACGTTTAATTTTGTGATTGTAATTCTTGAGATCGTAACTTTTCAATTTGCATTCTGACGGATGCTGCAGTTAGAATGCTTTTAATTCGTTTGTGATTTACGGATGGGTTCTGGGCGAGTGTGGGTTTAACTTTGAAATAATCACGGGTTAAGGGCGGGTGTGGTGCTGTACTGCGCTGGTGCGGGTCTCCAAAAATGGACTCGTGCGGAACTCTGCGGCATTGTAATTGAAAAGAAAGTCCTGCCCTTTAATGTTGAAAATCACATTCTGTTGTCTGAAGAAAGTGCTTTTTATCATCGTATAATTGTGGTGTCAGAATTGGTATTGAGTTTATTCCTTCAGTATTGAAGTGAAATATTTTTGTATCGTGACAACACTACTCTCTTCCATGGAGGTCATTGCTTCGCCTGGAATATATCCAGCGTAACATCAGTTCGCTTATACGTCATTCGGGCTCCAACAAGGGCGATTGTTGTTTGGTATTTCCCACAAGGGTCAAAGTATTGATTTGTTCTGTTGTTTTAGTCATCAATGCCGTCTTTTGGTGAAATTTCTTTGTGGACGCTTTGTTTTTTGAAGCTCCAGGTGGCTGCGGAGGTACGTCGGGCCTGAGATCGATGCGTTTGATCAGAGACGGGGAGAGAATGTGTCACCTGTCTCTCCAGTCGACGGTGAAGTGATGAGGAAGTCTCTGATCTTTTCGACAACTGGACTGAAACCAATAAAGCGGGACGGTGGGAAAGCACTCACTGTCTGCAGTCTGCGGAGATCTACAGTGACAAAAAACTAACGTTTGAGAAGCAGATGTGCTGCAGAGAGTCTCAAAGGTAAGTCTTGGAGGCGGGTTACTGAAAAGTTACAGTTAAAACCAAATCTCACCATGTAGTCTGTTTAACACAACTGATTCTTAAAGTTTGTTAAATTTCTCAAACTTGACTTAAATAAATGAATATATTTGATTACTGGGGTGAAAAAATACATAGCACACTCTGTTGGCTGATGTCCAAAAGCATTTTTATTAACAAAATAATGTTTCGGCAAAAAAAGCCTTCAGATATTTTTCTTGTTTTGGAACATAGCACACAAAATGGTTGCCAGCCCAGGTGCTCATATACCACTTTAATGAATGGGAGGTCCCAAAGGGAGGTCACCCAGTGAGTTCAGCCCACTTTACAACAAGAAACAACGGGACGAGCTAGAGGAGCGAGAGTCTTAAGTTGGTGAATCCAGAAGTGTTCTCTTTTTGAAAGGAGCATTTCTAGATTACCACCTCTAGGGGGCAGTTCCACATGTTCAATGCCAGTATATCTTAAGGAAGAGATAGGATGGTTAAAATCAACAAAATGAGCCGCCACAGGATAGTTCATGTTTTTACATCTGATTGTTCTCCTCTGCTCTGCAATCCGTGTTTTTAAAGCCCTGCTTGTTTTACCCACATAGACTTTACCACATCGGCAGGTGATCATATAAATAACAGACTTGGTGATGCAGGATATAATTCCTTTGATCATTATTTCTTTTCCAGTGTTAAAACTGTTGCAGCGATACGTGTAGTTACACTGACTGCACCCACCACAGCGGCGATTTCCATCAGGAATAGGAGTCAATATGATTTGGTCTAATGTGGTCTGATTTGGAGAAGATAGGAGTGTACAAGTCTATCTCTAAGGTTTCTTCCTCTTTTAAAAGCCACACCCAATGAAGGGTCAGTCTGTAGTATATGTAGTATATATATTTGATTATTAACACACAATATTTTAAAAGGTGCACTGTGAACATTTTGTGACTGACAGTTTGTCACCTGCTTGTCTCCATAGAGCAGGAGAATTCAACTAAAATTTGAGGAGGTCCAGTTAGAAAAAATCTTCTCATAGGTCTGGGACATCTTAATGACTAACCTGCGTTATGATTGTGATACAGAAGTAGCCTAGTTTTATCAATGTCTGAATGTATGAACAATAGACTGTCAAATCAATGAAAATACAAGTTAAAAACATTTCAAAAACACTGAAACACACAGTAATCTTACATTAGATATAGGGCCGCATTTTAAAATTAATTAGAGAAAATTAATAAAATACCTAAATTGTCCATCTTAAAACAAGGTTCTTAATTTCATATCTCAAACCCTCTTTCCTCTGTTGCATTTAGAGTTGAGATCGGCTCGAATGCGCAGATTTGATTGGCTAAGTTATGTCACGATTGGTTTGTATGTTCCTTGATCCTTTAATACAGTGCTGTAAAGTTTAGACTCTAAACTGAATAGACCCTATTCAATTGATTTAACTTACAGTATAAAATTAAACTGCATTTTGCCTAGTGTGAGAAATTCTACAGTCGGACTAGATCCAAACCTAGACTCCTGAACCAGCGGGAGCAGCTCCGGTTCAGGTCTGGGGTCAGATGAGCTGGAGCGCGGTGTGGTGGTTCTTTCCCAAACAGGAAATCCAAAAGTCTTTTTTATCATTTCAAACAAACACCACGATGATTCAACCTTGGTGACGTGTTCTTATAATGGATGGAAGTCTGGGGAAAATCAAGCAAATAATGATCATGTCAGTTTTGCCTTTTGTCTTGACATGAAAACTTATTTTTAGCTCACGATCCAAAAGTACAGGCACAAATAAGGGTCAAAAGTTAATTTGAGCTCAATATTTTTTCACATACAAATATTTCTTCATTATAGCACCTATAGTTGTCAAATTTGGGGAGCCCTAACTTTGGTGCTTTTGTCTGGACAAAACAGAAACTTTGAAGTCATTTTTCTCTTTTACCTTTGTAAGATAGATTGTTTAATGCTATACAGTGGAACATTTCAGGCTAAAACGTGCGTAATCCCATGTCCAGATAGGTCCCATCGCAAAAGAAAAGTGAACTTTGTCAACAGTTCGGCTTTTGAATGAACGAACACCTTTTGAAAACTTGTCAAAAGTGCTACTTGAATGAGTCTGTCCAGTTGACAGAATTCAATTTTCTTTTGCAATTCCAGGCTGAGCAATAAATTTAGGATGAAGACAAGCAGGTGACAAACCTCCTGACAACCATTTTGAATTTTGGATGTGATAAAATATGACAAAGGTTCCCCTGAAAATAATAGAGAAGTCAAATGAACAATGTCTTTATGGATTCAGTCCCCAGACACGAGAATTGAACCAGGCACCTACTACTAAAAACAAGCTACAATAGGGCGAGAAATCCTATATAAAAGATTTAAAGAGGGATTTTCCTGGTCAAAATGCCCATGACAGCTTATTTATTTATTGGTTATGAACAGACAGATACAACAAATATAGTTTAACAGTTAAATAATGTGATCCTGGTATCACAGTGTTTACGGCCAAGGATAATTTGCTCCGCCAGTCCCCAGCAGGGCTTTAAACTGTTCAGATTTCTCTCAAAAACAACTGAGAAGACTGAACACAATTGCCCCCAAAAAGAAAATCTATTTTGCAGATTACAAGCTGCAAGAAGCGAAATATGAAGCTGAAAACGGTAATCGAGCAGCAGAAAGAAAGTTTGGAGTGAGCGAAACATTTCTGACACTGGGAGGATGCACCATGAAACTTTCCTGAAGTCACTGGATGGACGGACAAATCCTGGACTTCAGTGACACCGAAACCATCCTGACGAGATTCAGAAAGGCCGGAATAATTCTAACTCAAACTGACGCTGAGTCTGACGACAGCGACGCAGAAGAGGAAGCGGCGCTCTGTTTACCTCCGGAGGTCGCGGAGTTGCTCAGAAGTGACACCGAGGATGAAAAATTGAATGGATTTAGAGATTTGGAGTGAGATGGAGAGTTTGGTAAACTTGTTCTGTTCTGTTGTTTATGTTATAGTTTATCTGAAGAACTGTTCATATGTAACAGTCTGTTGTTCTCTCTTCTATTGTTTTTATTAGAACTTGAATTTGAAACAGTGCGACTTATAGTCCGGTGAAACTTACCGTATTTTCCAGGTTATTAGACGCGAGTGTCCCATCACGACTTCAGTAAACTACAAAGCCACACCACCCGCACAACACGCAAACACACACGGAGCAGACAGCGACCGCGCAGCGAAAAACACCCGCAGACACACTCATCACTCCACGCCGACGAGGAACGGAACGGAGGAACGGACCGAAAAAGCGAGTCCAATGTGCCACTTCTAGACACAACTGAACAACTGAGTCACTGCGAACACGCCGACAATCCGTTGGTCCCAGACAGCACCCTCCCTACACGCCACAACTGAACAAAGCCCAGAGTCACCGTGAACGAACAAACAAACAAAACCACTCACCCATCACACTGTTGTGTTTCCTTTAAAGTTCGGTGCATTTTATTTGTGAAAATAGTTCGAAAATAGACCATTTAATAACAGTGCGTCATTGTCAGAGCGCCTAATAGTGCGGAAAATACGGTATATGTTTTTGTCCCTTCTTCATTACACATTTTTTACTCCGGAGTGACCTGACCCAAATATACAGTAATAACTAAGTAGTGCAATCCTTTTCACAATTTTGGCTTCAGTATTTTTATTTATTTTATATAATACTTTAGCGGTCATTGTAATACTGCTTTTTGGAACTACAGCTTCTCAAACTGTTTCTATTTCACCAGCTCTTAACTATTTTTTGCATAAGGTAAAGGAAAATCTCATGAGGTGTCTTTTCTTCGTGTGGGCACAATCTTGTGGCATGAGATCTTGCCCCATCCCTAATCAGCAGTGTTGGGGAGTAACAGATTACATGTACCGGCGTTACGTAATCAGAATACAAATTATGAGTAACTGTATTCAGTTACAGTTACTGTTTCAGTGAGTGGTAATTGGATTACAGTTACTTTGTTGAAATAAATGGATTACATGGCGGTATTTTCCTGTTTTCACATTTTGGCTATATCCCTTTTTTTTTTTTTTTCTTCTTCTTCTTTTTTTTTTAAACCAAGTCTAAACCAGGAATAATTCAGGACTGAACCAGGACTAAAACCAGGTCTAAACTAGATCTAAACCAGGGCTAAAACCAGGTCTAAACCAGGGCTAAAACCAGATCTAAACGAGATCTAAAACCAGGTCTAAACTAGATCTAAACCAGGGCTAAAACCAGGTCTAAACCAGGTCTAAACTAGATCTAAACCAGGGCTAAAACCAGGTCTAAACCAGATCTAAAACCAGGTCTAAACTAGATCTAAACCAGGGCTAAAACCAGGTCTAAACCAGATCTAAAACCAGGTCTAAACTAGATCTAAACCAGGGCTAAAACCAGGTCTAAAACCAGATCTAAACCAGAAACTAAAACCAGGTCTAAAACCAGATCTAAACCAGATCTAAAACCAGGTCTAAACTAGATTTAAACCAGAACTAAAACCAGGTCTAAACTAGATTTAAACCAGAACTAAAACCAGGTCTAAACCAGAACTAAAACCAGGTCTAAACTAGATCTAAACCAGGACTAAAACAGGATTTAACAGGACAAAACCGTGCTGTCTCCTCCTCTTCTATCAATAATATTTTAATACGGTTTAGTAAAGACTGGGCTTTTTTATTGTCTTTTAGCAGAAAAAAAACATCTTACGTGAAGATTTCCTCGTTTTTGCTTCTCTACAGCAAATCAAGTAATCCAAAGTATTCAGATTACGTTACTCACTTTAAGTAATTTAATGGATTACGTTACAAACTACATTTTGGTGTATGTAATCTGTAATCTGTAGGGGAATACATTTTAAAAGTCACCTTCCCAGCACTGCTAATCAGTATGTTAAAAATTTTGTAAAACAGTGTCATTCTTTTTCCTCAATTTCTATTATTAATTGTTTCAATGACTAATATAGATCTACACAGAAATTATTGAAACATGTGATGTGGAAATGTAGCAAAAAACGTAGAATTTGTGCCAAACTTTTGAACAGAATTCTCTTTTGTGTGAGATCATGTTTCTCCATTTCCTGTAATTTCTAACACATTTTCCAACTTTTCTTTGCAAACTGCCTCTCAATTTGTTTAATTTATATTTACAACATGTATTATCCCACCAAATTAAGTAAAACACTGCGAATAAAAACAAGTCACACGCGCTCTAACGTAAGTAAAACAAATTGCGTCGAGGTTAACCCAGCCTGATCTCTCTGCAGACGTATTGTTCCAGCATTGGTATTGATGCGTATTAGACCGACTCATTCCAAATCTAATCTCCCATTCGGCTGGTGACAGGACCGCTCCCGGCATTATTTATTCCGATATAAATTGAATTAGTTAACCTTTCTGTTACTTAACATAATTGTGCTGATTCTCATAACTCATGTTTGTGTTGAACATGTCTGCGGGTGCCAGGAAAGGCTCCCAAAGTCATTTCATCTTTGCCCACTTAGTGTTGTTCCAAATGGGCAAATCAGTCACCGTGACGCGCCATATTTCAAACAGCTTCATTATTTCAATCAATTAGACGCGGCAATTGAACGGATATCTGGCGGAGGAGCAGCAGATGACATTTGGGAGGCTCGGTTTTGGAGTGTGGTCATTATTCTGAAGTTGGTAATAGCATTAGAAAGTGCCAAACTAAACTTGGAATAAAACGGGGTGTCAGTCACGGAGCACTCCAGCCCCGGACGTGGAAAAATGTTTCTAATGGCGGCGCGTTTAGTTGTAATTATAACAGAATCGCACACGGTTCTGAACTTTGGGCTAATTGGCGGTGATTGACAGGGACGAGACAAAAGTATCGGTCCGTTCCCAATGAGTCCGTCATCTGAAATGTGTCAGAACGATACAGAGATTCTGTTTAAAAACACATTTGACGGGGTTACTTCAGTACATTATGAGTCACTGTTCACAGCTATGAAATATACAGATTTTATTGATGTATTTATGTGAAATGAAAGTAAAGAATCCCAAGAGGCACAGTGGGATTCAGTGGGATTGGGAAGATGCCATTTCAAATGACAAAGAAAATTACAATTCCCGAACATAAAATCAGGAATAAAATTGTCAAAAATATCCCAAAGTGTAAATGTTAAGAGCGCAGGACTATCATTTGAGCTTTTATTACTCTTTATTAAATGGCAAAAGATGACATCAGACAGGGGAGAGTTCATGTCCATCCGTATATTTTGTTCCGCTTTATCCAAGGCCGGGTCGCAGAGGCAGCAGCTGAGCAAGGAGGCCCAGACTTCCCTCTCCACACACACTTATTTATTTTTATTTTTTACTTTGATTCATTGCAATTTGCACTTTGGGTACAATTCCCTACGCTTCAAAATGAAAACACATGCACAAACTGAAACCATAACTTCAATATATGTAAAAAAATTAATAAAGGTTGTGAAACTGCAGAGGCTTTAGCTTTGTTCTTCTCACTGTTTACACTCTTACACTGTTTGAAATGAATTGTATGTATAAGTGTGTGTGCTGGTCTTCTGTACTTTCGTGTGGTTGTTGCTGTACTTTTCCGTGTCCTGTAGATCAGTGGTTTTCAATAGGTCAGGCCCGCCTCCCCTGTGGGGCGGCAAAGAGCCACTGGGGAGGCTCGACACACTCAGACTGAACCAGGACTGAGCTCAGGACTGAGCCAGGACGACTAAACCAGGACTGAACTAGGACTGAGTGTCAGAATGGGCCCGGAGGTGCACCTGGTTTAGTTCTGGTTTAGTCCTGGTGTCCTACTAATTGTTCAGTGATGTTAAAGTCGCCTGCATGAAGTTGGAAATTATTTGCTGTTGCAAAAATCGTTTATGAATGCATTTTAAAGAATATGTATATGTATATATATATATATATATATATATATATATATATATATATATATATATATGAAAATACAATATTAAAAACAATATATTATCAGTTGTTACTGAAACTCATCATTGCCAGGAACATAAAAGATGCATTTATTTCACAGGTCTGTGTGTGGGAGGGCAGGAGGATGGGAGTTTGCGCTCAGTTGTCATTACCTGCTCTAAGGGGAGGTTCACATTCACTCAGTTTGAAAAACTCATGCTGTAGATAATTTCACACCAACTGCCGAGAAGATGGAAATGAGTCACACTGGCTATAATCTTTACATATTTACATTTTAAATGTCCATTAATATGTGCTTTACAAATAAATACATAAGAAAAAAAAAACACAAAAAACACTGACACAGTATCACCAGAAAATATAATTTCTTACCTTTTCAAAGAGAAACAAAGACGGGTTGTGTGTCTTACATATAAAAATGTTTTAATGGGCTCATGTTAAGCTTTCTGATCAAGTTCAAGTTCAAAGTTTATTGTCAGTTCTTTGACAAAATTATTCTATAATTAAATAGTACTAGTATCTGTTATAATGTTGTTCCCTTGTTGTGTTCTTGTCTTGAAAACTACAGCTACATGACATCACAAGGTGGATCAGAGTATTCTGACATTTGAAGAAGTAGACAGACTAAAAAAAAAGGGTTATTCAAACGTGTAGATGAAACAACGTACGACTCCAGGTCTGTTTATGAGGAGGTAACAACATTATAACATGACTCCAGGCGCACATTAATCAGTTTTGAGTAAAACAGGACCTTTAAGTGTTTTCGCCGTGGGGGAATTACCAGTAGATGACAAGCTGCATTAGATCAGAGCATTATTTTAATTTTAAATCATGAAATTCCCAAGCAAACGTTCTCAAGACCATCTTTAAAGACCAATAACAGTACAAGTAATCATATTTGTTTTTTTTATTTGTGATTAAAGAGTATGAGAAGAGTCCTGGTGAGGATGGGATCACACTCTCTTCGGGAGGTTTTAACGTCTAACGAAGCAGACAAAACATTCCACGATTACATTTTAACGCGGAAAAATCGTCTCCTTTAATCAGACCGTGAACGCAGCACTTTTCTATCCGCGCGTTTCCCATTAACTTTAAACTCTTCCATTTCATGTTAATATGATCCAATACCAGACTAATAAGGGAAGGCGATGATAGAACGTTTAATGTCAGCGCTCTCATTATCGGATAAAAACCAGCTCAAAATATGAGGTAAAAACGACGAGATCCGAGGGGGGAGAAAAATGAGCTCCGCATTTCGAATCGACAGAGCGCGAATAAACCAGGGCTTATTCAGTCGTGTCAGATTTACGACCGAACGTGCACGTCTTTAGTGGGTTCGCTCCGTTCCAAAGTTCCCCATGGCGGAGCTCGCTAACTGCCATCAACATCCTGCCTCCATGTAAATTCGCACAAATGGCTTCCCAGCTCACAATAAAATTTACGGCCCGGACAACACTCTGCGAGATTTGGCTTCAAAAAATCGCCCCGAAAATATTGATTTATGCGTCGACGCGCTTTTCCCCCAGCTTTAAATCACGGATATTTATTCCCACTAAATCTGGAAATGAAAAATAAGTACGGCCAGTCAATCCGTGATTCATAGCAGCTCAAATGAGTCGACGCGCCGCATGGTAATATCTATGAGTGAGTCTTAATACGCCCGGCATTGATTAAGAAATACAGCGGAATTGGAGGGAGAATAAAGCACTGTTTGTCATCTTCCAATGACTTTCCGTTAACGATTACAAAGTTAAAGAGTTTTGGTCCTCTGAGGCTTCTGTCATTTTCAGAGAATGCAATCTTGAATACCACAGTGAAATCAGTTAACTGTCATTTCTTTTCTTTTTCTTTTTTTATTCTTGCAAGAAGTAAAAGTTGGACTTAAACTTTTACAGGATAAGAAAACTGTCTTCCTTTTAACCACATGTCTTAAACCCCTAATGACAGAAGAGCAAAGTGATAAAGACATACAAATAAAATACAGTTAATTAAAAACAATACAATTCATTAGAAGAAAAGTAGTTGGTAATTAGCCAGTTTCACTTCTTGGAAACCGTCTGAGAGCAAAGCTGGCGCCAACTAGTGCCTCAACTCAATTTCATTTCTCTCCAGCGACTAGGTCAGGAATCGGAATACACTAAACGGTTCGCAAAAACTCCAGAAGTGTAAGTCCGAGCACCAGCCAATCAGCGAAGAGCCGTACATTCTGTATTGTCAACGATTCCCGAGATCGAGGATTTAAAGCCGGAACAAAGAGAATGTTTGGTGAATTTTATCAAGGGGAAAGACGTTATGGTCCTTCTTCCTACGGGATTTGGGAAAAGCTTCATATACCAGTTAACCCCGTTAGCAATGCATTACATACGTCATAACCAAATAGCAGCGATCGGTTAAATTAAAAAGTACCCGCCTACTGTCGAGCGAACGAATTCTAATGCTGTGAGGTCAGACAGTTTCTATGAAGTGAAACCGGCTGATGAATCAGGCTAGGATTCGTTCGCTCGATGTTAGAACAGCAATAACGTCTTTCACCTTAACTCTTTCCCCCATGAAGACGACATTTGACGACCCCCCTGTTTCCTTAATGACGACTTTTGACACCTCCGCCGTATCACTAAAGACGTGATTTGACGACCTTTAGAAACGGCTCGGTTTTTCACATTTAAACAGAGGCTGTGATAGGTGGAGGTCACTACAACCCACACTAGACTGACCAATAGGATTCAAGGATAGGTTTTCGCCGATTTTTTCCTAAGTTAATCGAAGTAGTGACAATTGTAGCTTCCGGAAAAAACACAACACGAAACATGTGTAATGGAAAGATCGCGGAGCTGCGGCGCACAGTTTTAGAAATAATGAGGAGCGGACGTGTTTTATGGATAAGTTTAGAGAAAGTGACTTTTATAGATTTCAAAGTGATGATGAGGGTGATTATAAAGTGGAAAACAGCGATAGCGACGGACTTACACAGAGTGAAACTTACGACGATGAGAATGCGTCTGTGGAGTCCTGCGATATCCGAACAAACTATCCGGGCTTTATACTCGATTATGAACCAAAATTGCCCTGAAATCACTCGTGGAAGTCTGTTTTCTTTTATGTAATTATGCTCTATGGGTGTAGCCCGAGTAACATATGTATGGGTTGTTCCTAGTCGGCGTCCAGGGGGAAAGAGTTAATAAAATTCATCAAATATTCTCTTTGGCTTTAAAACCCTCACACTCTCCTCGGGGTCACACTGACCTGAAGATTTTTTTTTTCCCCACTTTCTTGGGGCAGGTCAGTCAGACCCAAAAATGTATTTTCAAATAAATTCTTGCCAGGTGAGAAAATACATTTTTGGGTTTGATTGACCCGCCCCAAGAGAGCGGGAAGGAAAAAATAATAATTCTTTGGGTCAATGTGACCCAGAGGAAAGCTAAATCCTTGATCTCAGGAATCGTTGCCAACACATAATGTCTGTCTTCATCTACGTTCATCTCGACCTCTTTGTTTACTGTTGTGCTGTTCCATAAAAGGGACACAGACAGACGCTGGAGTTTGACGTCACGGCTTCACAGCTCTTCACTGATTGGTCGGTGCGCGGTCTACAATTTCTGGGGTTCTTGCAATGTGTCTAGTGTATTCTGATTCCTGACCTAGTCGCTGGAGAGAAATTAAATTGGGGAGAGGCTTGTTGGTAGTAACCTAAAACGTAAAAGTGATGTTTGTGTTTTCACCCTTAAATTTCACTTAGGACCATTATAGGCCAGTTAATTCATTAAAAGAGTAGTTTTTCAGGGCTAATGTTGTCTAGTTTTAGATTATCAGACTCCTTTATTATTTTACTACTATTACTATACTATTATACTGTACTATTTTATCATTTTTACTTTATGATTTCACCCCTTTGCCATCAATAACAGCTCCTGCCCCCCACATAAGTCCCGTTTACTCTCCTTACGAGCTTCTTGAACCATTGGTCAGACTCTGCTGCGCATCTCTTTGTCCTTTGTTGTCAGGTCCTTTCCAAACTCGAGCTTCTGGGCATGAAGAAAGTTTCTGTTCTTTGATCCCTTCGTCGATCTGGTTGTGAATCTGGTGATCACTGGATGGATTTTCCCTTCCGCTCTTCGACCAACCCGGTGACTTTTTATACCCTTGATGTGGTTCGCATTCTGTTTGAATAAAACAGAAAGATTTTCCACTATCCGGTCAGAACTGTCCTTTATCTCCATCAGACAGTGAGGGTTCTTCATTGACCGTAGCATATTTTCAGTTCTTAATTTACGTATTATACATAGTGCTGTCATGCGATTAAAAAAATTGAGAGATTAATTAATTATGATCTGTAATTAATTAATCTAATTAATCTCATTTTAATCTCACGTAAAAAAAAGCTGAGAAAAGCTTCAATTTGAGGTATTTTCATTTAAATTCATTATTACATTATTGTGGCAGATCAAAAGACTGATATAGATTTAAAAAAGTGACTTTATAAAGTCATTTATTGTTTAACAAATCTCTCCAAATTGGCTGTTGAGCCCAAGTCTCCATGAATAAGAAACTGTTTGTTGTAAAGTAGCAAAGACGAGGAAATCTGAACATAATAACTTTTGTCGACTTAAAGACAATAAAAAGTCCAGTCTTTCCTTAACCATATTAAAAATATTATTGATAGAGAAATGCTTTTATATATTTTAGTTCTGGTTTAGTCCTGGTTTTAGTCCTGGTTTTAGTTCTGGTTTAGACCTGGTTTTAGTTCTTTAGTCCTTTAGTTTAGTCCTGGAATGGATTTAATCCTGGTTTTATCCTGGTTTTCCTGGTTTTAGTAGTCCTGGTTTTAGTCCTGGTTTAGTCCTGGTTTTAGTCTTGGTGTTAGTTCTGGTTTAGAGGCACAGGAGGAAGCTCGGTTTACGCCGCGTACGCGAGAAAACACAATCCACACGCGGCTCACGGGAGCACGTCAGTGTCCGCGCAGTAACTACGGAAGGAAACGTGGTCCGCGCGTTCTCAGGTTAATGACGATGATGAAGGTGTGTGTTTGTTTGTGTGTGTTTGTGTGTTTGTGTGTGTGTGTGTGTGTTTGTGTTTGTGTGTGTTTGTGTGTGTGTGTGTTGTGTGTCACTATAGGACAGTAGTGCAGACATCATGAGCCTATGCAGGTTGTTTTCACCAGTGACATTTAAGTTGTAGGCGATTTTATATTTGTTATTTTCTTTTATATTTCACGTCGGGAGAAGAATTTCCAAGACACGAATGTGTTTTTACCTGTGCACTGCTGCTCTGTTCTACTGGCTCTTCCACCTCGTCCATTGTGACTGACGCCGCCAACGTTACCATAACGTTTACATCGCTCTTACTGCGCACGTTTTGTGTGGGTTTCCGGCAATGAGTGGAATTACCGAAATAAAAAAATGTATAAATGTGTTTTTTGTGTGTGTGTTGTTGTCCCAACAACACATAAAAACAGGTTTTATAATAAAGAAACTCACATACAGAAACAGTAAAGTTAGAGATTAAAAATGAGATTAACGCGATTAAAAAACATAACGCGCTAAATATGACTGTAATTAATTAATCGCAATTAACGCAATAATTTGACACCCCTAATTATACATTTATCTCTAATGGTGGAATGTGTGTAGGCGTTACCATGGTGGCCTCTCCAATAAAACACTTTGTAATTAGATGCAGAGAGTAACACAGCAGACTTATTTTGGCCACATATGTTTAAAAAAAGAAACTGCCTGTACATTCTTCAGATAGTGTCTAAAAAGGGTCGGATCTGGTAAGTTTTCTGTTTTTTATACGATATATCTGTACTGGGCAAGACATATTTTGCTCAAATACGTGGGCGAAAAATGCGTACGAGGCCTTTAACTCTTTAACCACATGTGTGTTTTGTTTACAGGACACACTCTGCAACGAGCGCTGATGGGATGCATAGTTTGAAAAGAGCGTGTGGCCTGATACAAGCGCAGGACAAAAAAAAACTGTTTTGGTTTTGGTCTGAATTGCAGATGGAAATTGTGGTCAGAAAAATGTTTGGAAGCGATTGAGAAGATAGAGGCGCCATTCACTGAATTGATTGATGCAAAAGTTGCTTTTGGTGAAAGCTTTTCTTTCTGAAAGCGAGTCTTTTGCGAGGAAGAAATTGTACCTTTTGTCCTTAGACTCCCATTTGAGTTTGAAGCAAGAAAGTTTGGAAATATGAAACAGGGTCAAAAGGACTGAGGGAAGTCGGACGGAGAATAATATTATGTAATACTGTTTCTTTCCTCCAAAAGACTGGGTATGACGCAAAATAATTTATGTTTTTTTTTGCTTTCTACCATGATATGACTTTGTTCCCTGATCAAAAACACGCCTGAAGAAGTTTTTGATATCGTCCATGTATGTTTGAGTATTTTAATGATCTCTCCTGGGCTCTATTCAAACCTTCCTTACGGTTAGTTGTACGAGTGGGCACCATGTTCCGCCCACAAGCTCCCACACGACAACTCTCCATAAAAATAAACACAAACATGATACAAAACTGTAATTTGACAAACCTGATGCGATGTGCAGTAATTTCAGTAACAGGATGCTCACGGATTGTGTAGAACAGTGGTGGGCAATTATTTATTTTTTTATGGGGCCACATGAGAAACAGAAAATATTGTCGAGGGCCAAAATACTTAACTCAATTCTGCATAATATTAATGTTTTTTCTTTATAAAAAGCAGTAAATAGTGTTGTTTTGACAAACTGGTAACAGTTTCTTATGACTAAGGCCTGTTCAGTGTTGGGAAGGTGACTTTTAAAATGTAATCCCCTACAGATTACAGATTACATAACCCAAAATGTAGTTTGTAACGTAATCCATTAAATTACTTAAAGTGAGTAACGTAATCTGAATACTTTGGATTACTTGATTTGCTGTAGAGAAACAAAGACTAGACAATCGTAACATAAGAAGATTTGTCTGCTAAAAGAAAAAAAAAGACCAAACTTTACTGAACCAAATTAAAAAATATTATTGATAGAAAGACCTGGTTTAGCATGGTTTAGTCCATTTAGTCCTGGTTTTAGACCTGGTTTAGTCCGTTTAGTTTTAGGTTTTACCTGGTTTTAGACCTGGTTTTACCTGGTTTAGTCCTGGTTTTAGACCTGGTTTAGTCCTGGTTTTACCTGGTTTTAGACCTGGTTTTAGACCTGGTTTAGTCCTGGTTTTAGTGGTTTAGTCCTGGTTTAGTCCTGGTTTAGTCCTGGTTTAGTCCTGGTTTTTAGTCCTGGTTTTACCTGGTTTAGTCCTGGTTTTAGTCCTGGTTTAGTCCTGGTTTAGTCCTGGTTTAGTCCTGGTTTAAGCCCTGGTTTTAGACCTGGTTTTAGACCTGGTTTAGTCCTGGTTTTAGTCCTGGTTTAGTCCTGGTTTAGACCTGGTTTAGACCTGGTTTTTAGTTTAGACCTGGTTTAGACCTGGTTTAGACCTGGTTTTAGACCTGGTTTAGACCTGGTTTTAGACCTGTTTAGCTGGTTTAGACCTGGTTTTAGTTTTAGACCTGGTTTAGACCTGGTTTAGTCCTGGTTTTAGACCTGGTTTAGACCTGGTTTTAGACCTGGTTTAGTTTTTGGTTTTAGACCTGGTTTAGACCTGGTTTTAGACCTGGTTTTAGACCTGGTTTTAGACCTGGTTTAGACCTGGTTTTAGACCTGGTTTAGACCTGGTTTAGTTTTCCTGGAATGAGTGGAATTCCAAAAAAAAAAAAAAAATTAGAAAAAAAAAGGTTTAGTCCAAATGTGAAAACAGTAAAATCCCTCTGTGTAATCCATTTATTTCAACAAAGTAACTGTAATCCAATTACCACTCACTGAAACAGTAACTGTAACTGAATACAGTTACTCATAATTTGTACTCTGATTACATAACTCTGGTACATGTAATCTGTTACTCCCAACACTGGGCCTGTTTACATGAGAACGCTTATGGGTATAAATTACAAACTATTTGATCAGAAGTGCCTTTTGTTTAGATGGTGACATCGTTATTGGAGCTTAAATAGAAAAGTTGAAAATGCTCCACCGTCGCGTTTCCGTTTACACTGCCCAGACGCAAAACTCTGGTCAGATCTGGTCAGGTCACGTACGTGTTTACGTCACATACAAACAGTACAAACAAACAACCATGTGGGATCATTTCTATGCGTCGAATTCCACACCCTTTTGCGTCACCGTACGAACTCAGATTTCCTCTCGAAAAACAATCGTCTAAACATTTAGCGAAATTAAAATTGAAGACACAGCGTTTTGGTTTAGTCCACCTGGTTTAGTCCTGGTTTAGTCCGTTTTAGCCTGGTTTAGTCCTAGTCCTGGTTTTCCTGGTTTAGTCCTGGTTTTAGTCCTGGTTTAGTCCTGGTTTAGACCTGGTTTAGTCCCTGGTTTAGTCCTGGTTTAGACCTGGTTTTACCTGGTTTTAGTTTTAGTCCTGGTTTAGTCCTGGTTTAGTCCTGGTTTAGTCCTGGTTTTAGTCCTGGTTTAGTCCCCTGGTTTAGTCCTGTTTAGTGGTTTAGTCCTGGTTTAGTCCTGGTTTAGTCCTGGTTTAGTCCCTGGTTTAGTCCTGGTTTTAGTCCTGGTTTAGTCCTGGTTTAGTCCTGGTTTAGTCCTGGTTTAGTCCTGGTTTAGACCTGGTTTTATTTAGTTTAGTCCTGGTTTAGTCCTGGTTTAGTCCTGGGTTTTAGACCTGGTTTAGTTTTAGTCCTGGTTTTACCTGGTTTACCTGGTTTAGTCCTGGTTTTACCTGGTTTACCTGGTGGTTTAGTCCTGGTTTAGTCCTGGTTTAGTCCTGGTTTAGTCCTGGTTTAGTCCTGTTTAGTGGTTTAGTCCTGGTTTAGTCCTGGTTTAGTCCTGGTTTAGTCCTGGTTTTAGTCCTGGTTTTAGTCCTCGGCGCTGAAAAAGTGACGCTGCCTTACAAAAAATGCCTCTGAAATAAAAACAACGCAGCTTTGGTCCACGCATGAAATAAAACATGTTTAAACGGGGGAGTCAGAGCCGTACGGTGCCCAGGTCTGGTGTAGAAGAGAGGGAGAGGAGTCTCATTAATACCTTCTTTTCTGCAAATATACGTAGCATTTTCAAAACAATAAAAAGGTAACATGGTGATCTAAACAGGCTTATATTATAGGCCTATATTATGTGTTAATGAAGTTAATACCCCATAGAAGTACCCCTCTTTAAATGAATATTACACATTAGTCGTATTATTATTGGCCTTTAAACATGTTCGTGTTTCTTTGCATTGGTATTTCATGTTTTACGACATAAAATAAAGCCTCATTAAAGAACCGCACATTGTTTCACAGCTTCAGTGCTCCTCAAACCGACACTGGAGCCGCAGAGAGAATTACCACAAAGAAAACAATGAAACTGACCCACAAGCCCAGCGGTGTTGGGGAGTAACAGATTACATGTACCGGAGTTAAGTAATCAGTAATTGTAACTGTATTCAGTTACAGTTACTGTTTCAGTGAGTGGTAATTGGATTACAGTTACTTTGTTGAAATAAATGGGTTACACAGAGGAATTTTTCTGGTTTCATATTTGGGCTAAACCAGGACTAAAACCAGCACTAAATCAGGACTAAATTAGGACTACAACCAGGACTAAACCCAGAACTAAAACCAGGTCTAAAACCAGGACTAAAACTTAAACCAGGACTAAATCCAGAACTAAAGCAGGACTAGAACCAGGACTAAAATCAGGACTAAACCAGGACTAAAACCAGGACTAAACCAGGACTAAAACCAGGACTAAAACCAGGACTAAAACTTAAACCAGGACTAAAACCAGGACTAAATCCAGAACTAAAGCAGGACTAGAACCAGGACTAAACTAGGACTAAAACCAGGACTAAACCAGGACTAAAACCAGGACTAAAACTTAAACCAGGACTAAACCAGAACTAAACCAGGACTAAAACCAGCACTAAACCAGGTCTAAAACAGGACTAAAACCAAAACTAAAACCAGGACTAAAGCCAGGACTAAAACCAGGACTAAACCAGGACTAAAATCAGGACTAAACTAGGACTAAACCAGGACTAAAACCAGGACTAAAACCAGGACTAAATCCAGAACTAAAGCAGGACTAGAACCAGGATTAAACCAGGACTAAACCAAAACTAAAACCAGGACTAAAACCAGAACTAAAACCAGGACTAAGCCAGAACTAAACCAGGACTAAAACCAGCACTAAACCAGGACTAAACCAGGTATAAACCAGGACTAAAACCAGAACTAAACCAGGACTAAACCAGAACTAAAACCAGGACTAAATCAGGTGTAAACCAGGTCTAAAACCAGGATTAAACCAGGACTAAACTAGGACTAAACTAATACAATATGACACTAACAGTCGGTGGACATAATTATGATCTCATATAAAAATCTTTTCTCTATCAATAATATTTTTAATATGGTCAAGTAAAGACTGAACAAACATGAATTTTCAGGATGTGGTTGGTACATTCATGTGGTTTTAAAAAGCATGACAATACTGAGTAATCCAAAGTATTCAGATTACATTACTCACTTTAAGTCATTTAATGGATTACGTTACAAACTACATTTTGGGGTATGTAATCTGTAATCTGTAGGGGAATACATTTTAAAAGTCACCTTCCCAACACTGATGCCCAGACATGTTCATGTACAGTAAGTGTACAGAAAAAAATCAAATAAAATTGGGGAATGAAGTACAGAGCAGTGGACGTAAGACAGTGGAGGTGGAAACAGGGTTGATCGGTAATAAGGTGTCTTGTAAATAAGTGATTAAAGATTACTCAAACATGCATGAATCACTCCAAATACAACAGATGAGAAGGGGAAACAAATATGACATTGTTTTAAAGTGACATGTGTTATAGCGTGTCCAACAGCAGAGGAAAAAAAGATGTCACATTTAAATTTCTGACCTACTCTATGTTCTAATGTAGTTTCCTGATCACAAACAGACCTGGAGTTGTGTTTTATTTAATTCACACAAGATTAACACACATTAAACACACAAACCCTGCATTTTTGACTGAGTTCTTCTTTCAAACAAAAGCACTCTGTTCCACCTTGTGATGTCATGTAGTAAAACAGGGTGTGCTCCACTGTGTATTTAAAAACTCCATACAACTTCATTAGAATCACTTTCAGATCTGGAATTCAAACACCGGAATGAAACTCCAGATATGTTTTTTGAGGAGGTAACAGCATTTTTTACATGTCTTAAAGGTTGTATGGAGGATTTTTGTTTTGTTTTTTTTTGTTTCAAATTGTCAATGATAGATTATAGAGGTGCAGTAGCCTTGTAATTATGATGACCAAAAAAAAAGAGAAAAAATTCATCAACTCTGGACGTGGTGGGGCTAAACATTTGCCAATAGATAACGACATTGCCTCGTTATCTTTTGAGCTGACAGGCTGTCAATCAAACTGATCCCTACGTTTCTAGTAACTGACTTGCCTGCGCCGCCGGTACGTGGTTTACGTACGACTGCAGTCCACAGACGCAAGACGCACAGACGCTGTTTACTCCACCAACGCAACAGTTCTTAGTGGCTTTTTTTTTTGACCTATATCTTCCTCGCAGTTCGCACAAAGTTTGTTGCAATGCGACAAGAATCCAGGAGCAGTTCGCGCGCAAAAGAAAGTCCGTTTTTGAGGTCACTGAAAGAAGAGAAGACAAGGGGAAAAGCAGCGAAGCCAAACTAAGGTGATTCTTGAAGATTCATTCCAGCCATGGCGCGACTGAAGCAGACGAAGGGTCTAAAGACTGAACGCACTGGTCCACAAATTACTCCTGGACAGGAAACTTCTGCTTATTATGAAAACGTACTTTATTTCCAAGAGCTACACAAACGTTTTTCAGGACACGAAAGCGATATCCTATGTCTGAAAAACGTAATTTTCAAGGCAAAGAAAGAGTCCGCTTACTTGCTGCTTGTAGCTAGTTCATTCGCACTGAATCTCCGCGCAACCTTCTCTGTACCCCTTTCCTGCTCCTCTCCCCGCTGCCCGATCCGCTCTTCCCCTGCTCCTCACTTCTCCGGGCAAATCTCCGCGCACCCGCTCCCCCCGCTCCTCACTTCTCCGTCTTGCCTAACCAACACTGTAGTTAGTTGTTTACAAGTCATGTGCACCGGCTGTAACAAACCTGTTTCTGGCGTAAAGAGGAGGCGGGAGGAGGCGTTTCTACGTAGTAGGGGAGGGGGGGTGGTTTCACGCATGCGCAACATTTGAAAAAGGACAAACAGTCGCTGGATTTCTCCTTCCTTGGAAAATCCTCTATACAACCTTTAAAGTGAAGGTCTGCTGATATTTTGTCCCGCTTCCTCCCGCAAGATGGTGACGTTCACTTTCTTAAACTCTATCAAACATGGAGAAAGGAATTGTCTAAAATGTGCACGAGATTAGACCACGTCGACAAGTTAATTCTGCTTAAAATGTTTTTATTAAGGCCGAATAAAATATCCAGGACAAACGTATGAATGACAGGCATAGATTAATCATTTGTATGTTTTACTTTACACTCATATTTAGTTTGCGGGGCTGCAGTTTATCATTCCACCCGCCCACTGCCCGACTCCGGCATTGTGAAGTCCTGCTCCTGCCAGTGCCCACAATGAGCTTTCAAAATGTGTCCCACGCCGCACTGTTTTGCCTCAGGTCCCAAGAGCTCACAAGAGACAAACTTGCATAATACAAGACCTTTAAAGGAGCTCAATTAAACTTTTCTGGTGGGGGGCTGCTTCCTGCTTGGAGATGTTATTGCTTTATTGCCTAGAATATTCCACAGTTTGACATTCAACTTTATGTGCATAACTTACGTCATTGTTTCCCAAAGACTGGTCCGTGACCCTCAGGTGGGTCACAAGAGAGTTTTTTTTTGGGTCGCCTTGTCACGATCTGCATGTAGGTCTGTAATATACAGTTCTGACACATGAGAATGTGCTTATTCAGTCTGTGTCAGTCGTTCATTCGTTTTTCAATATATAATCAAGAAATCCAAGCGGAAAACTGAACCAAGACAATCTCATTTTCTTCATTCATTTGGTGGTGGACCAAAACCAAAATGAAAAAAAATACTGAATGATCACTATTCTTTTCACATCTACATATATGTGTGAATTGGGATATTCTGTGCTCACAAAATTGAAGACAGACTGAATTCTGCGCCTGATCTGCTGCTGCGCTCTCCTCCTTCACCCCAGATTGGAACAAGCTACAAAAACATACATGGGCCCACTTATCTCCTTAAAAATGTTGAAATGTTTTGTATAATTTCTAATCTTTTCGTAATTATTTCATTGACGATTTTGTTCCAATATTTCTGGTTCAATTAAATGTAGAAAAGAAAAAGAAATGGGCTACATTTAATGTCCAAATAGGCGACTTATGGATCCTTTTATTGCTGCTTCAGTGACTGTTTTTCATTGTTTAAAACTTGAGTAATACTAACTGTTCTGAGAGACACAATCACTCAGTCAACAATAAAATATCCTCATTAATGTTCAATAATGGTTAAATCCACCTTTTTTTGTGATTTATGAATAATGTTTATTGACTTGGGTCACAAAAGTTTGTTACTTTTAAAATATGGGTCCCGAGAAAAAAAAAAAAATTGGGAAACACTGACTTACCATATTTTCCGGGCTCTTAAGCCTCCAACCGCATCAAAAAATGATTGCACGCCCCAAAATCCAGAGCGACCCATACATACATACATACATACACCCTAATCCACTTGGGTGTCCCAGCATGACTTCAGTAAACTACAAAGCCGCAGCGCACGCAAACACACACGGAGCAGACAGCGACCGCGCAGCAAAAAACACCCACAGACACACTCATCACTCCACGCCGACGAGGAACGGAACGGAGGAACGAACCGAAAAAGCGAGTGCAATGTGCCACTTCTAGACACGACTGAACAACTGAGTCACTGCGAACACGCCGACAATCCGTTGGTCCCAGACACACCCTCCCTACACGCCACAACTGAACAAAGCCCAGAGTCACCGTGAACGCAACAAAGTCTCACTCACCCATCCAACTGTTGTGTTACGTTTAAAGTCCGGTGCGGTTTATTTGTGAAAAAAGTTCAAAAATAGACCATTTAATGACAGTGCGTCTTATAATCCAGAGCGACTAATACCCCAGAAACTACGGTACGTTGAATTAATTGTGTTTTATATCTAAAAAACATAGCCTACCTTAAAAAAATAGATTCTTTCTGAGGACAATCTGACCTGTAACTGTTCCTGGTGTCTCCGTCCGCTCGTCTCCATGGTTACAGGAGCTAAAAAGTCTGCACTGTGGAACATTTCATCCATTCCATCCTCTTCCACATCTGACAGTACTTTTGCATCTAAACCAGCAGAGCAGAAATATTCGTTGGTAACTGATGTTATGTATTGAAAAAAATAAAAAGAGTACTTGACTAATAAGTAGTTCCCAATGGCTTTTTCACAGTAAAAGCTGCAATTTTGTCACAAATGTTAATGCCTTAGTTAAAATGCTGAGTGGACCCTCTTAGTCGTCTTACATAAAAGCTGAACAGTGTCAAATGATGATGGCAATTTGAGAATTATGTAACATTTTGCATAAAAGGTATTTGGGCATATTCAGAAATCTGTATAATTTAACTGTGTTAATATGTGTTGTTGTGGAAATGCAGCACTGATGGAGACAACTTAAAGGGTCTATATTATGCAAAAATTGATTCTTGTGAGCTTTAATCTAGTTAAAACAGACCTGGAGTTGTGTTTTGTTTCATTCTCGCATGCTTGAGTATCACTTTATCATTAGTTTGTCGACATCTCCAAAGTTTAAAATGCTCTCTTCCACCTTCTGATGTCATGTTGTGGTAGTTTCCATTTTAACAGCTACATTTTACCTTTAGTTCAGTAGAGATTAGCAATTCCAGATCTGAAATTATTATCCAAATGATTCTAGTGAAGGTGTATGAAGTTTAAATGGCCCATCTCATGCAGAATAACTCTTTTCACATTGTATCTTCTGCACATAAACAAACACAATTTGGGTTTTGGAACATCCATTACACAATAGTTATGAAATCTTACTGATTTCTTGGAGACAGTCACAGACCAGGAACTATGAAAGACCAACTATTGCTCTCTCCCCCGCCCGTCCTGAGAAAAACACAGGCTCCGCCCTCCAAAGGTGACGTAGGCTCTGTGTGAGCCGCCCTTCCTCCGCCATCTCAGGGAGGGAGGGGGAGACAGACGTGCACCCTGACAGCGGCAGGAATAAACTTTTATTCATCATGGAGATACAGCGCGTTCAGCCGCATGTGTTGGACCCGGAATCGGACGAGGACTTTGAGAAGCACGAAGCTCAAGCACCACGTCCACATCAGCTTAACATTACTGATTGGTAAAGTTTTAATAAACATTAGTACTCTCTGTACTCGAGACAGTTACAGAGGATGTCCCAGAGTATTTTAAAAGACGTGCAACATCCACTAAATTCAGAGTTTCAGCTGCTTCCTTCTGGTAAGAGGCTTTTAGTCCCAAGATCTAGAACAAATCGTTTTAAAAGGAGCTTCGTTCTGGCTGCTATCGTACTTATGAATAAACTGTAATCTATTTATCTAAGATTGTGTTTTTTAACATATTTAATATTTATTGTGATTTTAGCCAAGCATGATGGATGAATTTAACTAATTGTTTATGGAACAAACCATTCTGCACTGGAGCTCTGTAACACTTTATTTTGTAATTGTGTTTTTATACGTGTTTTGTGGATGAATGAAATGTGAAATGTGAAATGTGGGACCTGCCTCTCAAATATGCAAAGCAAATTTACCTACAGGTACGAATAAAGCGACTTAACCTAACCTAACCTAACCTAGTACATAAACTTATTACATCATGTGTGAATGGGTGGAAGCGGGGCCAAGATGGGTGCGAAGCGTTTTCTGCTACCTCAAACGCGTCATAGGTGTAGCTGCCACGTCATCGTTGGAGCAGCTTTAGTTCATTGTCACGTGGGAGGGTGGCAGAAATACGCTGCAATAAAAAAAAAAAAACACTTCGGCGACATATACAAAGGCCCACACATCCCTCTTAGAAGGTAGAAAGCTCTGAAAAGTTGATTTTGCATGAGATGGGCCTTTTAAAAACACAGTGGAGCACATAAATATGCAGGATTTGTGTGTTAAACATGTGTGAATGAAACAAACATAACTCCATAAACTGATTAACCATAAACGTTTTACAGAACAGTGTCATCGTGGTTCTGTCTACATGGAAAAAGGACAATTTCCTCAGACAGTGAACCCTGCCGCTGCCTCTTTTACACACAGCCACACAATTATCGTCAAAGCTCAAATGGAGTCCACACGCTCGACTGACCGCCCCTTTATATACGTGACGTCATTCTGAGGCGCTCGCTTTTGAAAGTCAATAATCGTATCCTTTGTTTTCGGACACATTTAGGTGCAGATATGACTCTTTGCACCATTTTACAAAATCCTCACCAATTGGCAAATGTTGGTTTTCATTTTTTATTTCCAAATCTGCAATCAGCGACACAAAAACATGGACCCAGCCCACACACAGTTCACTGAAACCCACGTCCGGGTTCGACCGTGTGAAAGTCAGTGGGCAATGGGCATGTGGGTGCGTTGGGAGAGTATTTGTGGCCTGTAAAGAGCCCACTACCAGCCCGGCAGCAGAGGTGCGACTCACAATATAGCATGTCTTAGCTTCTGGTCAATAATAAAAACAAATCTGTCTCAGTATTTTTTCATGAGAATAACATATAATTGAAAATCTGCTTATTGACAACATCAGAGTTAGAATCTGAACACCACTGATATCCATACGTTAGGTAATGTCCCTCAAAGCTTGGAAATCTAACAAGCATCCTCTTCCAAGAGACTAAACCAACCTTAAACATATTTACTACGCTAATACTAATCGATACAAAAGCGAGTATTGAAACTATACTCATTTGAACAGATATTAATTCTAAAATAGTCACATTAATCAAATAGAAATGAGCCTTTCCTGAATGTTTTTAGAATGATCTTGAGCTGTATCACAACAAGTATAAGAGCACATCGATTAGTGTACGCCCATGGACCATTATGGAACCAACCTGGACCACTGATGGATTACACTGATACAATATGCACGCTATAAGTCACACTTTTTTCATGGTTTGGGTGGTGCTGCGATTTATACTTCAGTGCGACTTATATATTAAAAATGTTCACACTGACAGTCTTGAGAGGCTCTAGTCTTGTGTGTGAGTATCTGCTGCTCCTGTTCCTCCTGTACCACTGTCACTTGGCTCTGCTGCGCATGTCTCCTGCAGAAAGAGCCTCTGTCCTGTCTGTATCATGTCAGTCGATCACACCGTTACTTCAGTACCAATGAAAATGTAAAATTTAAACAAACTTATAAAGACGACTGAGAAGACTAAGAAGCAGGTTATAAATTATAAGCTGCAAGTAGGGAAATATTCAGCCGAAAACGGTAATCGAGCAGCAGAAAGAAAGTTTGGAGTGAGCGAGAAACTTTCCTGGAAGTCACTGGATGGATGGACAAAGCCTGGACTTCAGTGACACCGAAACCATCCTGTCTGGATTCAGAAAGGCCAGAATAATTCTAACTGGAACTGATGCTGAGTCTGACGACAGCGACACAGAAGAGGAAGCGGCGCTCTGTTTACCTCCGGAGGTCGCGGAGTTGCTCAGAAGTGACACCGAGGATGAAGAATTGAATGGATTTAGTGATTTGGAGTGAGATGGAGAGTTTGTTAAACTTGTTCTGTTCTGTTGTTTATGTTATAGTTTATCTGAAGAACTGTTCATATGTGACGTTAACAGTCTGTTGTTCTCTCTTCTATTGTTTTTACTAGAACTTGACTTTCAACATGAAATTTCGGTTCCTGATCTCTGACTTTATAAAATAAATTTCCGCCAAAAAGTGCGAATTATATATGTTATTTTCTTCTTCATTATGCATTTTTTGGCTGGTGCGACTTACACTCCAGAGCGACTTATAGATTTAATATTAAAAATTGCATTCTGTTGTCCAAAGAAAGAAGAGTAAAGAGTCTTTTCTTTAGTATCGAAACAAGTTTGACACTAGAAGTACCGATATCCACACACCGTATTCACACATACAGACGTGGCAGGTCAAATGCTTTGCTCAGTGACACAATAACAACATACTCTCTCTGTGACCTCTTGAGTCAACAATCCAAACGCCAAGAAGCTGTTTTTTTTTTTACTCCCACACATTTACTCTCAACAATGTCCCTGTTTGCACCTGTTCATTCTGCATTTTGAAAGCACTGAGTCGACAAAGCCTTCCTGCGCCGGTCCCTCTCTCTCTTTCTCCTTTGGCACGAGCGCCACATCGCTCCTGCCATCATGTTCCCTGGCACGCTCGCCCAGGTTTGTACGAGAAGACCGTGCCAGCGTCGGGCTTCTCATCGTTTGGCCTTTGGAAGTGCCAGCGCAGGAACAGTGTCAGTCCAAAACGCATCCAAAAACTCTTATTCATACCCAGCTAATGTTTAAATTAGACCGATGAGGGAGCGGCTCGCGGCCTCTGATGGATTATGTGGTTCGGAGAGAGACGGAGGAGTTTAGGAGTGAAATTAAACTGCCTGTGGGAATGTTAGCAACAGAGCAAGACTTGTTTCTATGCAACTCCATTTCCATAGAATATAAAGCACTTAGTGGAACATCAAACAATACTCCATACAGCTCGTGTACGTCTAGAAATGAGTTTGAATTGTTTATGTTGGTGCGTAAAAGATCAGAACTGCAATCACAACTGAACGTCGGCTGTCAGCGCTTTTAAGAAGGTTAAAAACAGACCGTGGAGGATCTGTGGACACTTAAAACACGCTTATAATGACAGAAAAGATTTGTGTTTCCTCTTTGATACCTTCAATTAACTAAAAAAAAAACAGGATCATGTAGAGCAGGTTAATAAGAACATCTTAAGACCAAAATAACGAGGCTCACAGCAGCAGTTACAGAGAGAGGAGCCACAGTATTCTAATGTAAATCAACGGGAGCAGGATCAGAAGGAGCTGGAAGAGCCCTCATGCGAACTTCCTGTTTGGAAAGCGGTGGCTGTGTCCATTTATATAGAAAGTCTTTGGTGTGGACGCTCAGCTTTGTAAAATAACTAAAAGCCACTGAGAGAACAGTGACAACAGCGCTAACTTGAGCTTTGTTTACTCTGCAGAATTGTCCATGTGCTCCGAGATTGAGCGTTTTTTGTTGTTGTTTTTTTGTCACAGGCCTCACTTTTGTTTTTATACACACTGTTGCAGAAGGTGACAAAGCAGAAAAGTAAAAATGCTTAAACCAGCACTACTTATGGTCAAGACTATTATACATTTAATTTACTTAACACTTTAGTCCTCCAAATCTAATTAATTCTTGCAGATTTTCTTTCAAAACAGCTTTTTAGAAGATTTATTTTTTGCTCTTGTACTGCAACAAATCTTCCCATGATGCCGTATCGATGAGTACACCAAGGCCAAGTACCAGTATTGGTTTAGCCTGATTTCACTTCGTGGAAACTGTCTGACCTCACAGCATTAGGATTCATTCGACGGTAGGCAGGTACTTTTTTTATTTATCCAATCACTGCTGTTCGGTCGTGAGATTTGTAATGCACTAAATCCCGTAGGAAGAAGGACAATAACGTCTTTCCCCTTGATAAAATTCACCAGACATTCTCTTCGTTCCGGCTTTAATTCCTCGATCTTGGGAATTGTTGTGTTGTATCACAAAAGGGACACAGGCGCTTGAGTTTGACGTCATGGCTTCACAGCTCTTCACTGATTGGCCGGTGCGCGGTCTACAACTTCCTGGGATCTTACAAACCATCTAGTGCAGGGGTGTCAAACTCATTTTGGTCCGGGGGCTATATCCAATTTACTTTGATCCCAAAGGGGCCGGATCAGAAAACTCCTGTCATATAAACCCCAGAAATAACAATAAGTTCAGATATTTGTGCAGAGAAACACAAATCTATTACAGAAATATTTTTTAATTGATGAACTCTTTCTTTTACAAAATATTATAATATTATGAACAACCTGAAACTTTAAGAAAAATGCAATTTCAACACAACATTTTAAAAATAACTTGTATGTAAATAGGAATAAGTCAATTTTTCTTGTAAAATCCTGCACTTGGCTCCACTTTTCTCATTTTGGACATTTTGTTGATGAGGGTGTCACGGTCAACAGTCAAAACGATCGTCCTTTAAGAGCGTTTGGAAAGAGACAAGTCTTCATTTGTGCTGCTCTGGTGGGAGGGGCCACGTACAGAGACGCTGGAGACGCTGCTGTGATAAACACCACAGAAAATTAACAAGATTTTAATAGAAAATATAATTAAAATATTTTAGTAGAAAATCAGCCGAGGGCCAGATTAAAGGTCTTGGAGGGCCGGGTCTGGCCCCCGGGCCTTATGTTTGACACCTGTGGTCTAGTGTATTCTGGGTCCTGACCTAGTCAGTGGAGAGAAATGAAATTGAGCGGAAGCACTAGGTGGCACCAGCCTGGTTATTATCAAATGGTATCCCCCAAAAATTGCATCAGAACTCTAGTGCCTGCGCAGGTTTCCTCCACTTTCCTACTACTAAACCCACTAAATGTTCAATAAGTCTCCTGTGGGGCCTGGACTTGGCAGAACTATCCTGGTTAAATAAAGGTCAATAAAACAAAACTCACTCACTGAGCTACAGAGGCTGCACTAGCACTGATTAGTGACAAACCCTGCAGTTTAGGTTTTAACCAACTGGATTTAACCATTTAGCCAAACGTCTGGCTCCTAATCCTAATTAATCAGCGCAACGAGTTTATAAGCACTTTCACCACTTTCAGAGGCCAAACTGAACAACAACTAGCATGCCAACTACAAGCACCATTACTTTCTGGTTCATGGCCAATAAAAATACTTAATAATAACTGGATGCAGACAGCAGAGTGGTCTTATTTTGACACTTAAACTGCTGCATCAATATTACTGGGCCAAAACAAATGTAAAACTGCTGTACCCGTTTTTTACAGTTTCAAAAATAACTGGATCTGAGAGCGAGAGTTATTCCTCACTAACTTTTTTGCATTCAGAGCATCCCAATTCATCACCACGAGGAGTTTACAAGCACTTTTCACAACTTTCAGAGACCAGTGCAAAGTTTTGACGTGACCAACAACTAGCATGCAAATGTCCTGATTAACAGACAAAACAGTAATTGATTCAGACCACACACGGCTGATTTATTCTGACTTTTAAAGCTGCTTATGTAGTATGTCTGTACTGAGGCAAGACATGATTTGCTCAAATACACGGGAATAAATCAGGTATTTCAATCAGGTCCCTTTTGAAGAACTAAACTGTGTTTTATTGAAGCAGCCATCGTTATTAGTGATGATTAGTATCAATACTATGGGCACCAACTATTCCAGTGTATGATATCAAAACTGCTCTAAAATAATGTCACTTTTATTACAAATGGACTTTGGATGAAACTGCATCAGACAATTTACAAAGTTATATTTACTACGTTTACTAAAGAGGATGTATTATAACTTTCTGGAGCTTTCTGTCATGTCATGACATTGAAAAACATGACTGATGATGTTTAAGAAGTCATCCATGCATGTTTGAATAATTTAGCAATCTCTCCTGGGCCTCAAAACCTCCTTACGATTAGCTGTATCACCCACCAATTTTCTATAAATACACAAAAGCATGATACAAAACAATACAGTACAACTTCACAAACCTGATGCAATAATGTGATAGAGCTCTTGAGTGACTTAGTGCAGAGAGCAAAAGGAAGAGAGGACTCAGAGCATCAGAAGTTTATTTTAAATCTATGTTTGTGGCAGATAGAGTATATTCTTTTTACCAATAAACACAATGATCTAAATATGTAAATATATTATGTCTTAGCAATTCATACCTCATAGAGCAAGTGTAATATCTGCTCTTTAAGTGAAAAAGCTACTTACTACTTTCCCTACTTGAGAACTTCAGCTGAAAGGAGGGACTAAGACCCTGGCCACACTGCATGAGTATTTCACCCTATGCGAATGTTTAAAAAAAAGTTAACTTTTGAACACGTATTGTTTAGAGTGCTTTAAAAGTGAATGAGGACGGCCACACTGCAGGCACTAGGACTCCAGAAAATAGCAGCCTGTATGAGAAAATGTTGTTGTTTACATCCAGCTTTTCCGCACGTGCGCAGTGGCTGGTAGGCAAAAAGTCAGTGGGGGCGCTCGTTTGTGTTGACAGTTGCCTTGCGTACGTCTGTCATGAGATAACTCGTCTTATTTTGAAGTAGGTTTTGCATTTAATTGTTTTGACACAACTTCATCATCTCACTCTAAGCCACTGAATGTTGAGGATCAAAATCGTGCCAATAACTGTTGACAGTGTTGATTTGTTTTTGCCTAAAACAATGGACAAGGCAGGGGTGTCAAACATACGGCCCGGGGGCTGGATCCAGCCCTCTAAGATCTTTAATCTGGCCCTCGGCTGATTTTCTACTAAAATATTTTAATTATATTTTCTATTAAAATATTGGTAATTTTATGTCAGGTTAGTACGAAGATTGACTCCAAACAGACCCAGAGTCACAAAGAAGTTTTAACTGATTTGAGTAGTTCCACAGAAGGGTTGAAAACACAGTTACATCCACAATACAGAAAGACAAGACACAGACTAAAAAAGGGAGCTAGGTGCAGCACATTAGGGCGGGGCCGTAATCAAAGGCGGGAACACAAGAGGGCGGAAGTAAATCTGCAACAGAAACAGGGTAAGTGATTTCAAAATAAAAAGGGAACAAACAGGACATGACAATTTTCTGCGGTGCCAAGCAGAGCAGCGTCTCCAGCGTCTCTGTACGTGGCCCCTCCCACCAGAGCAGCACAAATGAAGACTTGTCTCTTTCCAAACGCTCAAAGGATGATCGTTTTGACTGTTGACCAGACACCCTCATCAGAAAAATGTCCAAAATGAGAAAAGTGGACGCAGAGTGCAGGAATTTTACAAGAAAATTTTACTTTTTTTCCCCCATTTGCATACAAGTTAAAGTTAAAACTAGGAGCGTCAAATTATCACGTTAATTGCGATTAATTAATTACAGTCATATTTAGCGCGTTATGTTTTTTAATTGAGTTAATCTTATTTTTAATCTCTAACTTTAGTGTTTCTGCATGCGAGTTGCCTTATTATAAAATCTGTTTTTATGTGTTGTTAGGACACAGTCCTGCAATTGTAGAGTAATTTTCATTCCCGTTCTCGCCCACATCTGCAATAAATATGCACATGTCTGATCTCTGAAAACATCGTGACACAGACACAGAACAGACTCACCTTCAGCATCAACATCCCTCTGTCACAGAAAGAACATCTTTATTCCACTGAGTCGTGTCCTTTAGTAGAAGCTGAACCGCATCAGCGCACAAGAGCGTTTTTTTTTTTTTTCACAGCTTAGTTTATGCAAATGAGCCATGTGGTTTTAAGTTTTGTTTCTGTGAGACTTGCGCAGAGCTGCATTAAACACATTATAATGTCAAACGGGCTGATGTGGCTCTAAAGTGGTGATGTTTATATGTTGTAAAGTTGAGTTTATTTATGCAGATTAGTAATAGTAATAATGATGATACTTATATAAAATCATTAATGATAGTATGAAAATAATGTAATAATGAATTCAAATGAAAATACCTCAAGTTGAAGCGTTTCTCAGCAATTTTTGGTGAGATTTAAAAAGAGATTAATTAGATTAATTAATTACAGATCATAATTAATTAATCTCTCAATTTTTTTTTTTTTATCACTTGACAGCACTAGTTAAAACATTGTGTTTTTCTTAAAGTTTCAGGTTGTTCGTAATATTATAACATTTTGTAAAAGAAAGAGTTCATCAATTAAAAAAGATTTCTGTAACAGATTTGCGTTTCTCTGCACAGATAATTTGAATTTATCACTATTTTTGGGGTTTATATGTCATGAGTTTTCTGATCTGGCTCCTTTGGGATCAAAGTAGGTTGGATATGGCCCCCGAACCAAAATGAGTTTGACACCCCTGGGCTGAGGTGACGTCATCGTGTTTTCTCGTGTTATAGGAGTCTATTGTTTGACGGGGCTCACAGTTCATTCTCTATTAAGTTCTTCACTCATGGTTCCCCAGAGTTTCTCCATAGTGTCCATAACCGACTGTCTGATAGGCTTTTAACTGTGCCTGCAGCGTTTGTTAGGCCTGTAAATATCCTAATCCTGTATAAATGCTCTTACTCACCCCTGAGTCTGCTCATTACATATACTCTCCTTACTTCAGTAGCGTGTGACTCGGGCCTGTGGTGATTTATGCACATTCTGTTATGATCCGCTCAATATCAAAGTGCCAATAAACACAGCGGTGCTCTGGATCCCTGAAAGGCCAGCTAATAAGCCGCTAAGCCTGGCATTAGGCCGCTCTTCACCCGCCGCAAATGCCAAGAGGAAAAGGAGAAAACTCAAGTGAGCGCTTTGGAAATGAGCAGAGGCGAAGGCAGGTGAGGAGCACGAGTCTTAAACCTGTCCAGTCCGGTGTTCTACTGTGTTCGGGAGAAAAGGAAACATCTTCAGGTCAGGCTGTGTGCAAAAAGTGGGGCGGCCAAAAATTGTACGAGTAATGGGATAGGAATAAAAGTTTATAGACGTGTGAGTAAAAAGCATGTGAGGAAACGCTAAGACCTGATTCATGTGTTACAATCAGACTTAAACTTTTTTTTTTTTTTTTTTTTTTTTTCATAAATCAAATTCGCTAAAATCATCGGGAAATGCCAAGTTACGGTTCCGAAGGTTCGCCCGTGTAGACCGTCGGGTGACCGTGGGCGAAAGGACCGATGCAGAACTTCGCGCTCCACGGGGCAAATCGCAGCTGATGCCCGATCGCGCTTTGCGGACGTCCTGCTCCACGGGTTTTGGGTTTTCTCGGGGGCAGACCTAGATTCCAAGGCCTAGTCCTGGTTTAGTCATGGTTCAGCCTTCAGATCAGGTTTGGTTCAGTCCTCCTGGTTTAGACCTGGTTCAGCTCTGGTTTAGATCTGTTTTAGTCTTGGTTTAGACCTGGTTCAGTCCTGGTTCAGTTCTGGTTCAGCTCTGGTTTAGATCTGGTTCAGCCCTGGTTCAGTTCTGGTTCAGTAATTGGATCAGTCCTGGTTTAGACCTGGTTTATTCCTGGTTCAGCTTTTTTTTTTTTTTCATAAATGGCCCTATGAAGCTTTTAGGCAACATTTTTATTGTGTTTAAATTAAGATTAAAGGTTAAATTGGAAGAATATTTGCTTGTGCTTGTGTGTCCAAGGTGTTCATCATTTTGCAAGCCAATAATTTTGGTAATTCTTGATGAAATAACCTCAAATTTTCACAGAATGTATAGAAACAGGTCAAGATTTTATATATAATGTTTCAGTTTTGTTCTGTTTTCAGGTTGAGCCGTTCACTCCCAAACAGAAGTCGTTTTGCATCTTGGAATCTTTTCGCACACACTCACCAAATGCTGTGCAGCCTTGAACGCAAAATCTGGAAAAACTTCATCAACTGGCAAAAAAATTCAGACTTGGTACCAAAGATTTTAAGAGGAAGGCTGTTTATGTAGGGCTAAAGGATCTGGTAGACCATCACCAACATCAGAAGAAAAGGTCGGGCAAGTTTGTGAAAAACTCTTGCAAAACCCCAAGAAGTCAAATTTTTCAGTTCCATAATAAATAATTATGATGTTTAACACCTAAACTGTTCTGCTTCACTGAGATAGATTTACTAGTTTTCGAGATAGTTGCTTTTAAAATTATGTCAAAGTTTTTGGGACACCCTGTATATGACTAGCCTGATTCAAACTGTCTGATGTCACAGCATTAGGATTCGTTCGGCGGTAGGTGGGTACTTTTTTAATTTAATCAATTGCTGCAATTTGGTCGTGACGTATGTAATGCACCACTAACTGGTATATTAAGCTTTTCCCAAATCCCGTAGGAAGAAGGGCAATAACGTCTTTCCCCTTGATAAAATTCACCAAACATTCTCTTTGTTCCAGCTTTAAATCCTTGACCTCGGGAATCGTTGCCAACACAGAATGTCTGTCTTCGTCTACGTTCATCTCGACGCTTTGTTTACTGTTGTGCTGTTCCACAAAAGGAACCCAGACAGACATGATGAGTTTGTCGTCATGGCTTCACAGCTCTTCACTGATTGGTCGGTGCGCGGCCTACAACTTCTGAGATTCTCGCAAACCGTCTAGTGCACAGGTGTCAAACATAAGGCCCGGGGGCCAGATCCGGCCCTCCAAGACCTTTAATGTGGCCCTTGGCTGATTTTCTACTAAAATATTTTTAATTATATTTTCTGTTAAAATATTTGTAACTTTCTGCTCCGCTGAACAGAGCAGCGTCTCTCCAGCGTCTCTGTGCGTGGCTCCTCCACCAGAGCAGCACAAATGAAGACTTGTCTCTTTCCAAACGCTCTTAAAGGACGATCGTTTTGACTGTTGACCGTGACACCCTCATCAGAAAAATGTCCAGCATGAGAAAAGTGGAGCCGAGTGCAGGATTTTCCAAGAAAAACAGACTTTTCCTGTTTGCATACAAGTATTGTTAAAACATTGTGTTGAAATTGAATTTTTCTTCAAGTTGCAGGTTGTTCATAATATTATATTATAGTAAGAAAGAGTTCATCAATTAAAAAAGATTTCTGTAATAGATTTGTGTTTCTCTGCACAGATATTTGAACTTATTGCTTTTTTGGGGTTTATATGCCATGAGTTTTCTGATCCGGCCCCTTTGGGATCAAAGTAGGTTGGATACGGCCTCCAGACCAAAATGAGTTTGACACCCCTGGTCTAGTGTATTCTGATTTTTGACCTAGTCGCTGGAGAGAAATGAAATTGAGCCTGGCTAGTATATGACATCTGTGGATCATTATTTTTTTCATTTTGACATTTTCAATTTTTATATTGATCTAAAATTACTACAAAAAGAAACAAGACAAAGACCTGACTTCCACATTAGAAAACTGTGGTGCTCAATGGGAGTTGACCATCACCGTAAACGTCATCACAACAAAGAGTCGTGCAGCTGTCGAACCCTCCTATGGATCTGCACATCACATTAGCAAACAGCAGATGTTTTTTTTTTTTATACCAAAATGATTACACACAGCGTTGCCAACTCCTATGTGTATCATCAATTAAGAAACTGAAATTGGAGAACGAAGCAAATGCAGAACAGTGGGTGCATGCGGTGGTGAAAACAGAGGTTGATTTCAGCCAGTGGCACCAGTTTGGGTTTTCTGGGTCCTATGAAAACAAGAACAAAACAAGAGATGTTATTGCGTGAGATGGTTTGTCCACTGTTCTCCTGTCTTTCACTGTCACTCTTCAGCTCACACCCAGACACATCCATCTTTATTATTTAAGGCAGGGGTCACCAAACTTTTTTTCTCTGGGGGCCACATCATCGCTTCTGACTGTGATGGGGGCCGGGGTCGGGTCGGCCGTGTAACACAATTGTATGACCCTGACGACGCAGATTATATTTTTTGAAGCTGCCACACTTTCTTTACATGTCAGACAAACTGCGCGGTCCTTACAGTGAATAACAAAATAATCGTTCATCCACTGTTCTTTGAAAACTCAGCTCTCTCTGCCAACTTTTTGTACTTTAAAACGAGTAATTTTGCTGTCCTTAACTGCACTACAGAACTCTGCAAGTGCATTGTCACTGTTTGATCTCGAGCTTGTCAAGAGACGAAAATTCGGCAGCAAATGTAAATATGTCATACAATTATTTAAATATAAATACTTCATGTAAATATATTTTTTTAAATTGAAAAATCAACAAAATACAAGATGGTGATGTCTTATTATTTGCCAAAAAGTAATTTTAAAAAATAGACCTTGACAACTTTTGAGGATTTCCTCATCAGGTTATCCCCAAGTTTGACTACCCCAAATTTAAGACTTTTTTAAAGACCTTTTGAAGACCACTTAAATGAAAATTTACACCAACATTACACCCATTATGCGGTCGAAAAACACCAGGTCTAATTCTAATAATGACCATTACTCGCTGCTTTAAATAACAAAAAATACTTTTATTATAAACTCATTTATAGTCGTATGCATTTAAAATGGCCAAAAAATCATTTATTGTGAGGGTTTCTTTCTGTCCCTCCTTTCCCTGCTCTTCCCTTCTCTCACCTTATTTGGTTTTTCCTGGGCGGGTCCCCAAATTCATCTCACCTGCTGAGCTCCACTCCTGATCCTCGTCAAGTAATCATCTCCTGCAATAAAAGACCTGCTGACCTGCTCTCCAGTGCCAGATCGTTCTGTCAACCACGTGGTGAACAACTCGGGCTTTTTGTGTTTTTGAGCATTTTTGAAGATTTTGACTCTTACCTGTTTTTCTTTCTTCCGTTTTGGAGCCAGCCTCATCCCGTTACCACCGGTTTCTGTAAGCCTCCGGTCAGCCTCCATCTCCACAGACTCTCCCATCTGCAGCCAACCCGGACCCGTCCTGCCTCCCCTGGAATCTATCCCCCGCCAAGACTATTTTTGCAAATAAAATACTTTTTTTCCCTCTGCATATTTGGGTCCGACCAGTGATTCTTTAACATTTATAACATTCTAACAAGTCAAACTAACCTTTCACATTGTCTTGTCTCACATTATCTTTCAAAGTGCTTCAACCATTTAACATTTTCAACAACAAAATGTTGTCCACTGTACTGATTGTTTACTCATTGCCGCCGGCGCCAGAAACAAAACTATTGTTTGCTCATACTCCAAATTAGACATTCATTCACTTTGTTATTTCACGTTGTTTTTTTTTTTCTCCCTCCATTTAACATCGCACTGCAGCCTCTCTGAGTATACAAAAATAATAAGCTAATGAAATTTAAGACCTTTTGTGGAAAAAAAAAATGTATACTTGGACAACATAATTTAAAGGTTGTATAGAGGATTTTTTTAAGGGAAAAGAAATACAGCGACAGTCCTTTTTCAAATGTCGTGCATGCGTGACACCACCTTCCTCCTCCACAGCTCCCTCAGTAGAAACACCTCCTCCCGCCTCTTTACTCTAGAAATCACGTTTGTTTACAGCCAGTGCGTGTTCAGAATTACTGTTGAAGTGACCTGTCTAGAAATAATTTAGCGACCGACGCGTCAGTTTTTAGACCCTTCATCTGCTTCGTTTGCGTAAACGCTGGAAGAGATCTCCAAGAATCACCTCAGTTTGGCTTTGCTCCTTTTCCCCTTCTCTTCTTCTTTCAGCGACCTCAAAAATGGACTTTCTTTTGCGGTGAACCGGTCGTGGATTCTCGTCCGCCATCGCAACAAACTTTGTGCGAACTGCGAGGAAGCGTCAGTTTGAAAAACCCGCTAAGAACCGCCGCATAAACCACGAAATCCCCGCGCGCCGACGAGTCAGTTACACTAGAAACGTAAGAAGTTTGATTGACGATCTAACAACCAATAGAAAATGAGGGAGCCTCGTTTTCTATTGGCTGATGTTTATCTGGCGTCACTACGTCCACAGTTGATAGATTTTTTCTTTTTTTTTTTTTTTTTTTTTTGGTCATAATTACAAAGCTGCTGCGTCTCTGTAATGATGATTTAAACTTTCACTGACAATTTGAAACAAAAAAAAAATTCCTCCATACAACCTTTAAGACTTTAAGGCCTTAATTTGGAACATGAAATTTAAGACCTTTCTAAGACCCCGCGGCTAACCTGTTCATAGGGCCAGTTCAAGTGGTGGGGCTTAATTTGATGACCCCTGATTTAAGGCTAACGACGACCATTTGTCTGCTGCTGCAACTCCAACATGAACAGGTTTACCACAAATAATAATTATGTAGTACGTGGTTTTTAAATTCCATTTTGTCGGCGCAGAACGAGGTCTCTAAACAAATACTTCAAATGTATCTCATTAGCAGTTTAAGTCCCTATACTGAATGAATCACGGTTTTACACTTGCTCAGCTGGCGTCTGGTCGCTTAACAGTATTTATTTATATATATTAAATATTTTGCACGGATCCACACTGTTGCTGTGGTAGGAACAGGTTTCTTTACATATTAATTACACCTAACAGCTGGTGAGAGGAGGGCTGGGGATGCTCGGCCAAATGGAAGAGGTAATGTCGGGACAGAAACCCCACCTCCTACACGGGGAAGAACACGCAAAGTTCACGGAGAGTCTAAGAATTTAAAGCACCATTTACCCAACGGCGAATGAGGTAAGTCGGTATTTAAAGAACAAAAAATAACACGTTCCATACTATTTTTTTTCTTGATGTTTGCCTCCTACAAACATAGTGATTTCTTAGTAATAATTTCTATTGTTGTGATGTTTGGTTGATTTCATATTCACATTCAAGTGGCGTCACAGAGCTGTCAGTCAAACCGGGCGCTAACACGAGCTGGAGTTGACCTCATCTCCGGGGAAAGAAGACATGATTTCATATATTTATGGATAAATTAACAAATGAAAAACATCAGCATCATCTAGAGTGGGTGTAATCAAACATCTCAAGGTCTGAATAACAAGAATGACTGCAGCGTTTACAGTAAGGTGACAGTTTTTGAAGAGAAGTTTGTGCCCGTGCTCACTCGGAAGACAACTAGTGGGTTAGTTATGCCTTCATTTTCGTTTTTCTTCAATCAAATTCGCTAAAATCATCGGGAAATGCCAAGTTACGGTTCCGAAGGTGCGCCCGTGTAGACCGTCGGGTGACCGTGGGCGAAAGGATCGATGCAGAACTTCGCGCTCCATGGGGCAAATCGCAGCTGATGCCCGATCGCGCTTTGCGGACGTCCTGCTCCACGGGTTTTGGGTTTTCTCGGGGCAGACCTAGATTCCAAGGCCTAGTCCAAAATTAGTCCTGGTTTTAGTCATGGTTCAGCCTTCAGATCAGGTTTTGTTCAGTTCTGGTTTAGTCCTAGTTTATACCTGATTTAGACCTGGTTCAGCTCTGTTTTAGTCCTGGTTTAGACTTGGTTTAGACCTGGTTCAGTCCTTGGATCAGTCCTGGTTTATTCCTGGTTCAGCTCTGGTTCAGTCCTGGTTTAGGTCTGGTTTGGTTCTGGTTTTGTCCTGGTTCAGTCCTCGGTTTAGTCCTGATTTAGACCTGGTTTAGTCCTGGTTCAGTCTTAATTCAGTCCTGATTTAGTCCATATACAGCACAAAAGTTTGACATCTTCGCTCGCTGATTTTGTTATTTGACAATCAGTGACATTTATTTTGTTGAGAGTAACTTAAAGAACAGTCGTGTTTTGCATTTTAAATACAGTAATATTGTAATGTAACAAATTACTTTAAAATGACACAAACAAGTGATAAACAACACGTGATAGTTTTGAAGTAACTTGCCACAGTGTTGGTGTGTAACGTCTCTGTCACATTGTTGGACTTCTTCTTGCAGGAGAAAATGTCATTACTCACCACTGCCACTCACTGCTGAAATGCCAAATGTTGTGATATCATCTGCATCACTTCACTGCTCCTGTTAATAAACTAACTCCCTGTGATTTGCTTGTTTGGCAAATCCAGTCCATCTCTGCATTTGTACGCAGAGGGTTTTCAGTCTGGTCCTCACACTTTCCATTGTGCCTCGAACACAGACCTTCACACCGCAGCCCAGATCAGATTTTATTTTTTTTTTTTTTACCCCTTTGTGACCTGTATCTGATTTGTTCATGTCAGTGTGAAGAGACAGAGAGAGAGTGGAGTGTAGGAGACTCAAGCCTCACGTTTGTTGCACACATAATCTAAAAAAAAAAAACACAAGTGAATAGTTTTCTTATGCAAGTGGAGTTAATTGGCCAGGTTGGCACCACCTAGTCTCTCCGCTCAATTTCATTTCTCTCCAGCAACTAGGGCAGGATATAGGAATACACTAGTGTGGGCTTCTACCCTGTGTTTTTAAAGTTTCATTCATATGTTAATACGCCCTGTAATTAATCTGTGTTCCTTGACATGTTGTGTATGTTTTTGGACTTTGGAGTGTCAATGGTGAATGTATATGGGACAGATAAGGGGTGTATCTCCAATCTGTTATGGGACACGTGTTGGGTCAAAGTGCTGTGTATGTTTCCATGAAGATGTTAACTCAACAGTTATGCTGGTATAAAAGGCACCCAGTTTTTCTGTGCATCAGTGGGGAACGTCGACCGCGTTGTCGAGGGACGACCGACGCACAGAGACGCCGCGTAGGCAAAATCATGCTGAATCAACTTGAATCTTGAGACCTGAATCTGCCTGAATTAATAAAGAGACATGTCTGACAACTTTCCTAACTCTTCAAGTCTCTTTCTTAAGATCCTCTGTTTAGGCTGCCTCCAGGAGAAGCTGGCACTAGACAGTTTGGAAGAAGCCCAGAAGTTGTAGATCGTGCACCAGCCAGTCAGTGAAGAGCTGTGAAGTCATGACGTCAAACTCAAGCGCCTGTCTGGGTCCCTTCTGTGGAACAACACAACAGTAAAAAAAGCGTCGATGGATGTAGACGAAGACAGACATTCTGTGTTGTCAACGATTCCAGAGATCGAGGATTTAAAGCCATAACAAAGAATGTTTGGTGAATTTCATCAAGGGGAAAGACGCTATTGTCCTTCTTCCTACAGGAAACGTCATGACCAAATAGCAGCGATTGGTTTAAATAAAAAAGTACCTGTCTACCGTCGAGCGAATGAATCCTAATGCTTCGAGGTCAGACAGTTTCCACGAAGTGAAATCAGGCTAAACCAATACTGGTACTTGTGTACGTGTACTCATCGATACGGCATCATGGGAAGATTTGTTGCAGTACAATAAATAAATATAAGGCTGTTTTGAAAGAAAATCTGCTAGAATTAGATTTGGAGGACTAAAGTGTTATGGTAAAGACTATTATACATTTAATTTACTTAAGTAGTGCTGGTTTAAGCATTTTTACTTTTCTGCTTTGTCACCTTATACAAAAGTGAGGCCTGTAACAAAAAAAACGAGCGAATGAATCCTAATGCTGTGAGGTCAGACAGTTTCCACGAGGTGAGACCGGAGGATGATTCAGGAGCTGGACCACGCCTCAATCTTTTCTTCAGCCATCCATGACTTATATCACAACCACGCCTTGATTACCCGGAAGGCCCTATTTATACGTGCATTCCGACATCACTGCCCGTGTCAGCTCTCTCGACCCCCTTCGCCCCACCTCATGTGTCTTGTTCATCCTCCAGCCCGAAGACAGGGTTCTGAATCAGCTGGTTGACCAGCTGATTCAGAACTGAGTCTCCACCCAGCCATCGCATCTATCCACCTTCAGTAAACATCTTTATCGTATTCGATTGTTGTGAGTGAAACAGGGCACGCTGCAGGTCTTGGGGCTGCATTCTGTTCATATTTGGGATAAACAGAAGCTGCATTTTTGTTGTAATGTGAACAATTTCATAAAAAAAATCAGATACAGACAAAACATCCAAATTGAGCTGTATATGCAAAGAAGTGGACCAAGGAAGAATGATATTAGGGGTGTCAAATTATCGCGTTAATTGCGATTAATTAATTAGTCATATTTAGCGCGTTATGTTTTTTAATCGCGTTAATCTCATTTTTAATCTCTAACTTTACTGTTTCTGTATGCGAGTTGCTTTATTATAAAATCTGTTTTTATGCGTTGCTGGGACAACAACACACACACAAAAACACATTTATACATTTAAACCAGGACTAACACCAGGACTAACACCAGGATTAATCCATTCCAGGACTAAACTAAGACTAAAGTAGGACTAAAGCAGGTCTAAACAAGGACTAAAACCAGTGATCTCATATATAAAGCATTTCTCTATCAATAATATTTTTAATATGGTTAAGGAAAGACTGGACTTTTTATTGTCTTTAAGTTGACAAAAGTTATTATGTTCAGATTTCCTCGTCTTTGCTACTTTACAGCAAACAGTTTCTTATTCATGGAGACTTGGGCTCAACAGCCAATTTGGAGAGATTTGTTAAACAATAAATGACTTTATAAAGTCACTTTTTTTTGTTCTATATCAGTCTTTTGATCTGCCACAATAATGTAATAATGAATTTAAATGAAAATACCTCAAATTGAAGCTTTTCTCAGCAATTTTTAGATGAGATTAAAATGAGATTAATTAGATTAATTAATTATGATCTGTAATTAATTAATCTATAAATTTTTTTAATCGCATGACAGCACTAAATGATATCACCCATTGCGCTCAGCTCCAGTCAAATGAAGCTCACAGAGGCCTGCAGTTTACAGGAGCGAATCTGGAGATTAATTCCATATTAGGAACAGGAATTTATTTACTCACAAAACAGCGAAATTAAAACACCATGATCACGCAGAGTGAATTAACATGAACATTTTAAGGCTCACTGCATCAGTAACAGAGAGAGGGGCGGCAATTTCTTAATGTAAAGTCAATTGGAGCCAGAGTCAATGGAGCCGGAAGCGTGCCCATGCTCACTTCCTATTTAGAATTTACTGGCTACAAGATTTATATTTATACAATATATGGTTTTGAATCAGAACCAAACAATATCGTCCAATCACATTTTTTTTTCAGTGACGCATGTGATACGAAGCAGCTCATTGATGATCATTTCTCACTGATCAGAGTTTAGTCCTTCACTTATTGATTCTGCAGAAATCCACAATTTTTTCAGTCCCCTGTTATGTTTTTTCTTTTCTTCTTCCCTCATTAGCAGTCATCCTCTGATTGGCTCATTCACCTGTCAATCAATCACACCCGTCTGCACACAGAGTGACTCACCTCTTCGTTAAGTATTGCAGAAGTGTGACTCTGGATCACACTTAGAATTCCACACACTGACGTCAAACGCTGATAAACAGCCCGGGCGTTCTCTTTTCAAAACTGCATTTATGTGTGTTTCTCTTTCTGGGAGATTTTAAACAAAACAGCACCAAGAAGCTTCCTCACAAAAACATCAGAGGAAAAAAAAATAGCAAAAATACAATGTCATTTGACTTTTCACTTCTAGTGTTTGTTATTTATCTGAAACTTTAAGTGCAAACTTTTAGAAGTAAGAAGCAAAACAAAAGAAAATGACACAAACAAGGCCCGCTCCTCTGCAGCGATTCTGCTCCTAAACACAAACAAACTTTAATATAGTTTTAGAGGAAATTAAGATACTTATGAACAACATATGAAGAAGACTAGAGACACTGACAGAGTATTGGAGAAGTGAACGTAACATTTAGTCTTGGACCATTGACAGGGGTGGACAGTACTCGGTTACATGTTGTTCAGTTAGATTTACTTGAGTAACTTTTTTTATACAAATTTTACCTTTCTAGAGGTTTGAGTAATATTTTTAATTTGAAGTAGCAGTACTCTTACTTGAGTAAAAGTTGTCCTTCCTCTTCCCACTATGTTTATACCGTCATGAACTTTTTTGGAGCTTGAATCTCCCAGTGGAGGACTGTGCATTTCACACCTGGGCCTTCAGCAGAGCTCCGTCTGAAACAATCCACTCCTCAAGAACTATTTTATGGTTATAAAAGCCTCTTATTAAACAGAAACACAGTATAAAGCGCCGTGGAGATTCTGTGCATGGAGAAGTGAGGACAGGAGTGCTAAACCAGGACCAAACCAGAACTAAACCAGGACTGTTTGTTGGGACTGGCCCGAAGGTGCACCCGCGTAGACTGGCGGGTGACCGCAGATGAAAGGGCCGCGCCGGGGCCGGTGCTCCACGCTGTACAGGGCTCAGTGCAGCTGTCGCCCGATCGCGCTTTGCGGACACTCACTCGCTCTGTCTCTCAAGTCTAAGATTAGTCCTGGTGTGATCCTGATTTAGACCTGGTTTAGTCCTGGTTTACTGGTTTCCTGGTTTAGACCTGGTTCCACTACAGATGCAGTTTGCTGCTTTGGCTGGTTCACTCTGACTGTCCAATCAGCGGGTCTGAATCCGGTGACAAAAGCCCTGGTGACACCAACTCCAAATCTGATTGGTTGAAGCAACAGTTTCATGGACATGTATTTTGTGTTCGAGTTCCTGCAGAAGGGATTGTGAAGGCCTCAGGGACACTTCTCTGCCTAGCAACAAGTAACGACTGAAATGTGATTGGTCAAATGCTTTAATATGAAAATCCATGTCTGGAAGCAACACAAGCATCGAAAAAGCTCTGAAAGGAAGCGGACAGAACATTTGGAATTATTTAATAATAATATAATATAATTAACATCAGTCTGTGATTCAGATATTTTTTTAAGACCAGCACAGAAGGACTTGCAGACCCTGACGCCCCACCACTGGTATCTCCTCACAGAAAGATGAGGGACATTTATATTTTATTTTACAGGATTATAAAGGTAAGATTCGATCTGTGTGCATGTTTGAATGAGCTCCTTTCTCTCTCATGAATGTAACAAATAAAAAAAAAAGAAAAATGAAAACGAGAACATGATGGAAATTACAATAAAACAAGGTTAGCAGGTTTGTCGGGAAGTTCACATGCAAAATAATCTCCAGGAAGCGTCCCCCCGCACCAGAAAAGTTCTATCTGCAGTTAAACTTCAGTAAATACCGACACTAAGCTTTTTTTAGTGCTTTACAGTGTACCTTTTGGATTATTTTCAGAACCTGAAGTGAACCATCGGAGTTAAAGTGCCTCAAATAGTCGACCTACCTGATCCGCGGCGTCTGATCTGCGGCGCCTCGTGCTTTCCAAGTCGTTCTGTGAAGAGAGATCAGCAGGTTTCTCATTTGAATGGTAATGCTAGGCTGAGCTTTTATGAATATATATTAGAGGAATTATCATAAATATAGAGCCCTATTAACGCGGGCCTATTGTTAAGCCGATCACATAGCCCAGATTTAAAGATTAACCCGTGTTTTCGCTGACAGCTTGAATACAGGTAAGAAAAACAAGAAGATTTTTAATGGTTATTCAACACTTTATTTTTTTATGTAAAATAATATAGAACATCTGGATTTAATCAGTTCATACTTCTACACACTACAGGATAATTTGCCCCAATTTGCACGAGAATGGAAAGACGTGACCCCAATTTGGATCTTCGTATGTTTGAACTGTGAGAAGCGTCTTTGAGCGTCAAGAAAAGCGCTTTACAAGAATTATTATTATGTGAATATGAATCCAAGATACAAACACGAGAAAGAGCAAAAAGGAAAAAGACAATGACTCTTACTCTGTTATTTACAATCTGTGTATCATTCGTTTTTCAAAATAAAACCAAAAATAAGAAAACAAAAAAACAAGTTTTCTTCATTATTTGTCTCCAAAACCAAAATGAAAAAATAAAAAAAAAAAAAAAATGGATAATGATTTAAATCCATGTATCATTCGTTCATTTATTTTTCAATATAAAACCAAAAATAAGAAAATAAAAAAAACTTTTCTGGATTTTTCTTCATTATTTGTCATCAAAACCAAAATGAAAAAACAGATAATGATTCTTTTTTCAGTTTTCGATTTTGTGTTTAAATGAAGAAATGAAAAAAATGGATAATGACCGTTCCCCTTTACGAGACTTCTGTGACTGCGATGTCGGACTTTTGCGCTGCATACGGACTGAACCAGGACTGATCCAGGTCCCGGACCAGACCGGGACCAGACCGGGACCAGAACAGGACCAGAGCAGGACTGAAACCGAGACCAGACCAGGATGGGACCATACCAGGGCTGAGACCAAAAACAGACCAAGACCAGACACCTCTACTACACCTCAATCCCCGTTTTTTTTTTTGTTTTTTTTACCTTTAGTTACCATATTTTTCAAACTATAAGTCACACTTTTTTTCATGGTTTGGGTGGTCATGCGACTTATATATTAAAATTTTCACACTGACAGCCGCTAGAGGGCGCTCTAGGCTTGTGTGTCAGTATCACCTACTACTGCGCATGTCTCCTGCAGAAAGAGCCTCTGTCCTGTCTGTATCATGTCAGTCGATCGCTCCATTACTTCTGCACCACTGAAAATTTTAAATTTAAACAAACTTATAAAGACAATTGAGAAGACTGAACACAAATGCCAACCGTATTTTGCAGATTACAAGCTGCAAAATATACAAAATCTTCAGCCAAAAACGGTAATCGAGCAGCAGAAAGAAAGCTTGGAGTGAGCGAGAAGTTTGTGCCAACTGGGAGGGTGTGCCATTCAACTTTCCTGGAAAGTTGTTTCAGACTGACTTACAGTCTGAAAAATATAGTACTTTATTTAATTTAATTTAATTTTTTTTGTATTTGTATGTGTGTTAGTGTCAAGTCTTTATTTCCGGAATGCAGGTCCAACTTGAAAAAAAACAGGGAAACAGACAAGGTTCAACTCGGCTTGAAGTTTTTTATTGAAATAATTTGATTCTTTTAGTTGTAGTAGTAGTAGTAGTAGTGGTATTTGTAGTTGATGTAGCAGTAGCAGTAGCAGTAGCAGGTCGAAAACCTTTAAAGTAAACAAATGTGTAATTAAATTAGCATTTTACAATTTCATTAGTTATATAATCCAATTTAATTTTAATTAATACACTTCAATTATAATATCATTTATATATAATATATATTATTTATTGTATTTTATCTAGTATACATTTCACACATGAACTTAAATAGCTATCATTTTAACCAATAATTTGTTAATCCTATAATAACTTTTTATACAGTTTTAAATGAATATGAAAGTAATATTTGAAGATAAATTCTGATACATAAATACATTGTTTTTTAATTGCTAAATAACATATATTTATATAATATTTAACTAGAGCTACTTAAACTTAGGATTTACATCATTTTCTTTATTTATAGAGTAGTAAATCTGATTTTGAATTTAGTTATTCAACTTAACTCTTCTGGCATTTTCAAACTTAAATTGAATTTATTTACAGTTCCTTTTAAACTTAAAACTAATTTTAAAGTTAAATTTCCTCACCAGTAGTGTCTCTGTTTCCCCTCACATTCCTTGGTTTGGTTTGATTTGTTTGCACACACCTGGGCCTAATTAAATGATTACAGAGACACACCTGGTTACCTTGTTTTTTGTCTTGCTGCCATCTACTGGCCAGACTAAAAATAACCTAATCAACTAATAAAAAGGGAGGGGAGGAGGAAGAGGAGGGAGCAGAGGTGAGAGGAGACAGGCTCTGGACTGGAGGTGAAAACTTGGTGCAGGGGCTGGGCTTTTTAACTTGACAGTTAGTCTTATTTTTTGTTATGTCTTGTTATATTAATTTTCTTATTAATGTCCTGGGTGTACATACCCTCAACATGGCCCAAATTATAAATAATAATAAAAAAATAAATTAAAAAATACACTTTTGACTTGGATATATTAGCGATAAGTGAAATCCTCTGAGCGCTTTGAACAGATGAGAGTCTCAAAGTGAGTTGCTTTACTCTAGACAAGAAAAAGCCCATAGGAGTGTTTCAGCTTTCATGACTTTTATCTTGTGGTGTGTGGTCTCTTCCCTGTAGTCTCCACACTCAAAGGATCGTGAGATTTAAAATCTCCTCATGTCTGCGGTGCGCTCTTTTTGTCTCACATTTAAAAATCACTTCAGACGCAAAAATCATGTAGTGTAAGGTAGACTTTAAACTAGCTGAAACAAAAATACATCATTCAATTCACCAGATTTTACTCTTTAAAATGTTAAACCCTCACCCAGTTTGCATTTTTCACCGACCTTGTGAATCCCAATTAATCACAGTGATTTTATAAGATTTATGAGTTTATAAATGTTTTTCACAACTTTCAAGGCCAGATCAGAGTTTTGCTGCCACTTACGACTGAAAAAAAGCATGCTAACAATGCACTTCCTGATTCTCTGAGAAAAAAAATGTGTCTACAGTTATCAAAATGTGTCTTGCCCATAGAACTATAATAAAATCTGAAGGTGAACCCCAGATGGACTCATGTCGTTTTCAGTGGCCTTTGCTCTTTGATGCATCGGCCCAAAAATAAATTTCTCTTCCGCCTTTACTTCCTCAATTTGGACAAGCTCCTCCCACCGGTGTGACGTCTGTAATGTGCACATGGCGTGGAGCATTTGGACCAATCAGAGCGAGAGCTGCTAGAGCGGAGATAGTGTGGCTCAGAGCGGGGCTAGGCTAAGTCTGACAAAAGTAACTTTTAGGCACTTTGAGGATTTTAAATTTAAAACTTGTGAAAATTAATAAGAATCCTTACACAATCCAACCTTTGTGAGAGTTGTTGTTGTCCTGTCAGCCAAACACGGGCAGTTTGAATTCCCCAAAAAATGCATCGTGCTCTATGGGAGAATTCTTTCGAGAGCTGCAGTACCTGGAGCGGCCACTAGTCGGTCTCGAGCTGGGACAGAGTGTGAACACCTGATCCAGTTTTATTATAGATCCATGGTCTTACTCTAGTACAGGGATACTGAGAAGCTTTAAATGGTGGCTCGCAAGCTTATACTAAAAATAGAAACACAGCCAATATATTTTTTTAAATGTGTTAGATAAACATATAGTGAACATTTCAACATCTGCATTAATCAATCAATCAATCAATCAATAAATCGAGACTTAAATAATGATGGGCGCAGTGACACCAGCAACCAGTGATGTGCGGGTCCATGTGTAAACGACCTGGACCCCACCGACGCTTTCAACTAATCCACCCACAACTCCGACTGCAAAAAAATATTAGAAAATATTGTACCTGACCCTCTGCCTGAGCTGCATTTTAAAAAAGTAGAACATGATCTTGATTAACATCATGAAAATAAAGTGTCCCACATAAATAGAGACCAACATAAATAAAGTGTCCGACATAAATAAAGTGACCAACATAAAGTGTCCAACATAAAAATAAACTGTCCAAGATGAAAAAAGGTCCAACATAACCGAATAAATAAAGTGTACCAACATAAATAAAGTGTCCAACATAAATAAAGGTGACCGACATAAATAAAGTGTTCAACATAAATAAACTGTCCAAGATGAATAAAAGGTCCAACATAACTAAAGTGACCAACATAAATAAAGTGTCCGACATAAATAAAGTAAAGTGACCGACATAAATAAAGTGTCGACATAAACCGACATAAATAAAAAGTGTCGACATAAATCAAGTGATCAACAAAGTGTCCAATATAAAACTAAAGTGAGTGAAATTATGTTAAATAAAGAGCTGTGCTAAACCTGCACACGTCTGATTTCTGAAAACATGAACCATCTCCAACACGACACACACACACAGAACAGACTCATCATGTCACAGAAAGTCACAACACTCATATTCCACCGAGTCATGTCCTTTAGTCCGACAGAAGCTGAACCGCATCAACACACAACGAAAGAGCTTTTTTTTTTTTTATAGGCTTATAGTTTATGCAAATGAGTCATGTGGTTTTAAGTTTCCTTTCTGTAAAATGTAAACAAATGTATCAAAGCTGCATTAAACACATTATAATCTCAAACGGGCTAATGTGGCTCTATAGTGATTTATATGTTGTAAAGTTGAGTTTATTTATGCAGATAAATCTCATCCCAGTATTAAGGTAAATCTGGTTTTAATTGAAAATGTTTTGGCTGTGTTTCTTTTTTATGGGATGTCCAATTTATCTGTAAAAATGCACATTTGTAAAGGTGACTTGGTATGTTGGCGTATGTTGATTTTGCTCTTCCAATGTGACTCTTTTGAAAAAATAGTGGGTATCACAGCCCTAGTAGTAGTCAAATTAGAAAGCATTTTATTGTCCGATAATCAGGAAGTGTGCGTTAGTATGCCAGTTGTTAGCTCCACTCTGATCTAGAGAGTAATGAAACGCACTTACAAACTCATCATGGTGAATAATTAGGACGCTCTGAATGCATAAGGTAAGCGAGGATGAACTATTTCAAATGATCCAGTTTTGTTTTCCACGTTTTTAAACCAAAAATCAAAAATTTATCCTAAACAAGGCCCAACTTAAAGGTTGTATAGAGGATTTTCCAAGGAACGAGAAATCCAGCGACTGTTTGTCCTTTTTCAAATGTTGCGCATGTGTGAAACCACCCCCCCTCCCCTACAGCTCCTACGTAGAAACGCCTCCTCCCGCCTCCTCTTTACGCCAGAAACAGGTTTGTTTACAGCCGGTGCGCTGCACATGACTTGTAAACAACTAACTACAGTGTTGGTTAGGCAAGACGGAGAAGTGAGGAGCGGGGGGAGGGGTGTGCGGACATTTCGTTCGCGGACGAGAAGTGAGGAGCAGGGAGAAGAACGGAGCAGGGAGAGAGGAGAGAGGAGAGAGGAGAGGAGCGGTGCGCGGAGATTCCGTGCCCAGAGAAGTGAGGAGCAGGGGGAAGAGCGGAACGGGCAGCGGGGAGAGGAGCAGGAAAGGGGAGCAGAGAAGAGTGCGCGGAGATTCAGTGCGAATGAACTAGCTACAACACGCAGCAGCAAGCGGACTCTTTCTTTGCCTTGAAAATTACGTTTTCAGACATAGGATATCGCTTTCGTGTCCTGAAAAACGTTTGTGTAGCTCTTGGAAATAAAGTACGTTTTCATAATAAGCAGAAGTTTCCTGTCCAGGAGTAATTTGTGGACCAGTGCGTCAGTCTTTAGACCCTGCGTCTGCTTCAGTCGCGCCATCGCTGGAATGAATCTTCAAGAATCACCTTAGTTTGGCTTCGCTGCTTTTCCCCTTGTCTTCTTCTTTCAGCGACCTCAAAAACGGACTTTCTTTTGCGGCGAACTGCTCCTGGATTCTTGTCGCCATTGCAACAAACTTTGTGCGAACTGCGAGGAAGATATAGGTCAAAAAAAGCCGCTAAGAACTGCTGCGTTGGTGGAGTAAACAGCGTCTGTGCGTCTTGCGTCTGTGGACTGCGTGACAGTCGTACGTAAACCACGTACCGGCGGCGCGCAGGCAAGTCAGTTACACTAGAAACGTAGGGAGTTTGATTGACAGCCTGTCAGCTCACAGATAACGAGGCAGTGTCGTTATCTATTGGCAAATGTTTAGCCCCACCACGTCCAGAGTTGATGAATTTTTATTCTCTTTTTTTTGGTCATCATAATTACAAGGCTACTGCACCTCTATAATCTATCATTGACAACTTGAAACAAAAAAAAAATCCTCCATACAACCTTTAAAGACGGAGCCAAAAACTTTAATGAAATAACTCGAGCTTCACGTACACAAACCTTTCTTCGGCGTTTATATCTGTCACATTTCTCGCAGGTGTAGCGGATTAAAAACGACATAATTATCGTCTTTGTTTCTTCCTTCCTCTTCCTGCTGCGTAGGTGTTTTGACGGGGCTCGCTTAATCCCCCAGAAAGCTGCTTCAGAAGGTAATGCAATGATATGATTTTCTAGGATTCAACAGAAAATACGCTATCTCGCGGTTTCCTCTGTAAAGTCATGTATATACTTTGTAAGTTGTATTGGAAATGCGCGGCGTCCGTGGGGAGACTCTGAATAATGCATTTTTGTATTTATAAGCGCCTTTCAGAAATACCCAAGGACACTGTACAGGTATGAGACAATAGAAAAGGCTTTAACCGTACGGCTGAGCAAACAAAAAAACCCTCACAGGCCTTTTGCCGGCTGGAAAAACAACAATAAAACAGTGTGTACATTTGAATACGGGGACTTAATTTCCTTTTGTTGCTTTGTCCTTTTGGCCTGGTAAATCCAAACTGATATCTCTGTTTTTTTTTTTTTTTTTTGTACAGATTGTTACTGTTATGCGCGCAGTGTTGGGGAGTAACAGATTACATGTACCAAAGTTACGTAATCAGAGTACAAATTATGAGTAACTGTATTCAGTTACAGTTACTGTTTCAGTGAGTGGTAATTGGATTACAGTTACTTTGTTGAAATAAATGGATTACATGACGGTTTTTTCCTGTTTTCACATTTTGGGCTGTATCCCTTTTTTTTTTTTTTTTTTCCCCAGTAATTCCACTCATTCCTGGAAACTAAACCAGGTCTAAACTAGGTCTAAACCAGGACTAAAACCAGGACTACAGCAGGACTAAAAGCAGGTCTAAACTAGATCTAAAACAGGTCTAAACCAGGTCTAAAACCAGGACTAAAACCAGGACTAAACCAGGACTACAACGGGACTAACAGCAGGACTAACAGCAGGTCTGAACTAAATCTAAACCAGGACTAAACCAGTACTAAAACAGGACTAAACCAAGACTACAACAGCACTACAGCAGGACTAAAAGCAGGTCTAAACTAGATCTAAACCAGGTCTAAACTAGATCTAAACCAGGTCTAAACTAGATCTAAACCAGGTCTAAACTAGATCTAAACCCAGGTCTAAACCAGGTCTAAATCAGGTCTAAAACCAGAACTAAAACAGGACTAAACCATGCTGGGCGGACGTGTCTCCTCCTCTTCTATTCAATAACTATTTTTAATTTGGTTCAGTAAAGTCTGGGCTTTTCATTTTCTTTTATCAGACAAAACATCTTATGTTACAATATCCTGGTCTTTGCTTCTCTACAGCAAATCAAGTAATCCAAAGTATTCAGATTACGTTACTCACTTTAAGTAATTTAATGGATTATGTTACAAACTACATTTTGGGGTTTGTAATCTGTAATCTGTAGGGGATTACATTTTAAAAGTCACCTTCCCGACACTGTATGCGCGGGCACATTGATTCAGATCATTAGTTTTTGTTCCCTTTTGTAGTAAATTGTAATTAGTCCTTTTTACTTAATTTTTGTTTATGGTTTCTTTTTGTGTGGCTGTGCGGAGCCTATAAATACAGCTGTTTGCCTGTTCTGCTCCTCCGCTCTGTGCGTCCAGCTCCGCCCAGGCCCGCTTACCTTGCGCGCTCCAGACTCCGTGCGAGCGCCCTGACGGTGGCCTCGCCCCTGTCAGCCAGGTGCAGGGTGGGCTCCATGTCGCCGTCGTTAGCAATTAGCCTTTTGTTTTGACCTGGTGAGACCGGCTGTTCTGTTTTCACTTTTCTTTTTGGTTCAGGTTTGTTTGGGTTTTTTCTTGTCTTTAGTTACAGGTACTACAGCCCTGTACGGGGTTGGCCCGGTGTCGCACTTTTTTGTTCTGTTTGGCCGTCTCGCCAGGTCCACCTTTGGGTCCGGTCAAGTGGTAACGAAGGGAAACAGGCATATTTTTTACATTCAAATGTCTCTTATTCAGAAACTAGAGGGACTATTGAAATAAGTAAAGTATCAGAATGTAGGAAAGAGTTACACTCCAACAGGGTCAAGTTAAACCTGTGATATTCTTTCAAGTTGTTGACAAAAAATTAAAAAACTCATGTCGGTAACGGAGGGAATGAAATATGCAGCACTTTTTGGGCAATAAATCCAAACAGTGATAACTCTTGGTTCTCACTTACATATCCTTAACAAACTGGTTTGAATATTTGCTTCATATAGTTTTCTACCATATGGTACAAGATTAGATTGAAAAACCTCTTACTTTTTGAATAATGAGATTTTTTATTAAGAAAGGTCATGGTAACGGAGGGAAAAGTAACGGAGGGAAAATTGTGCAAACAAGTAGAAGGTGCAGGATTTTGCATAATTTGTCGCTTTTTTCTTCTGAATACTTTAATATTACTTCAAAATGAAAGGAAACTATTTCTATAAAATATGTAAAATGCTAATTTTTATCATTTTAAATACATGATTTAAAAAAAAAAGTACCTTCATCAACAGTTCAAAGATGGAATAACACAAGATATGATGAAATACATCCATTTATTTACATGATTTGCAGGTCTTTGAAATTTGGGAAATAATTTTTGTTCCATGTTTCATACATGGTCTGTTTAAAACATATGGAACTTTAGAACCAAAAATGGTACAGAAAAAAGGTAAACAGTTTCATAAACTAGAGTACATATGTATCTGTTCAATACATTTTTATATCAGATGCATTAACTTGAATTTGTGGCCTTGCTGTTTACTTCTGCTTGACTGGGCCCATTTCTGTTCATTACTTTTCTTTTTTTGGGGGCGCACAGGAGGGTTATTAAAATTTCTTCAAAAAAGTAAAAAAACAAAAAAATTAAGAACCAACCATAAATAAAGGAAATTAAAGAGCTATATTTTGACTCCTGTGTCCTTTTTAAATATGTTGGGACTCACCTTGTGGGGGTTGTAACAGTTATGACCCCCACAAGGTGATTGGCTAATACATCTGTCATCCCTCTGAACTCTGAGTGAAATCTGAGTGAAGTGTTGGAGAAGTGTGTTTTCTAGACCCCAGGCAACTGTCAGTGAATCAGAATGTACTACTTACACCTCTCAACCTGCTTGTCAGTGGCTGATCTTGTCAGATTTCAGACGCTAAGCAAGGCCGGGTCTGGGTAGGCAGGTGGATTAGATAAATACTGTATCGATCCAGAGGGAAGGGAAGTACGTGGTCGGGAGACGGGAGCTGGGAAAACCATGTATCTACTGTATTTTTGGGAGTACAAATCGCACCAGCCAAAAAACGCATAATGAAGAAGAAAAAACATATACAAGTCGCAATGGAGTATAAGTCGCACTTTTTGGGGGAAATTTATTTTATAAAATCAGAGACCAGGAACCGACATTTCATCTTGAAAGTCAAGTTGTAGTAAAAACAATAGAAGAGAGAACAACAGACTGTTAACGTCACATATGAACAGTTCTTCAGATAAACTATAACATAAACAACAGAACAGAACAAGTTTACCAAACTCTCCATCTCACTCCAAATCACTAAATCCATTCAATTCTTCATCCTCAGTGTCACTTCTGAACAACTCCACAACCTCCAGAGGTAAACAGAGCGCCGCTTCCTCTTCTGTGTCACTCAGCGTCAGTTCCAGTTAGAATTATTCCGGCCTTTCTGAATCCCGACAGGATGGTTTCGGTGTCACTGAAGGTTCCGAGTTTGATCCCCGGTTCGCCTGAGTCTTTCTGTGTGGAGTTTGCATGTTTCTCCCCGTGTCTGGATGGGTTTCCTCCGGCGCACTGGTTTCCCCCATCAACCCAAAACATGCTACTCCAGGTCTCCAGGAAGAACAGTTGATAGTCAAGGTCAGTTAAATACAATCAATCAATGAATCTGCCCAGGGATGACAGGTGGAAATGAGCACTGGTGCTACAACCTGGTACAATGCATCTCTCCTGTTAAGGTTAATGTAAAAAATGGGCGCTGTCCCTGTCTGAAATAAATAAATAAATAAATGCAAATGCTTTGTCCATCCATCCGGTGACTTCCAAAAAAATATAGAAACCAGCCCAAACGCTCGGTTATGAGGTGAAGGTAGATTTAGAATAAGAGCGTCGATGGTACAGGCAGTGTTGGGAAGGTTACTTTTAAAATGTAATCCCCTACAGATTACAGATTACAAACCTTAAAATGTAATTTGTAACGTAATCCATTAAGTTACTTAAGGTGAGTAACGTAATCTGATTACTTTGGATTACTCTATATTGTCATGCTTTTTAAAACTACATGAACATAGCAACCACATCCATAAATACTTGTTTGTTTTTCTCTTCAAATTGGCTGTTGTCTCCATGAATAGGCAATTTGTTTGCTGTACAGTAGCAAAGGCTAGGATATCTTAACATATAATGTTTTGTCTGCTTAAAGACAATAAAAAAACTGTATTTCCTTAACAATTTCTTTATTTCCAAAACTGAAAAGTGGAAGAGTATTAGACATAAACATAAAACATGCCACTGAAAAGTATTTACTATAGTCACCAACATTTTCTATCACTAACTGTAGTTAAAATAAAGTAGCCTTGCTCAAAAAACAAACAAAAAAACAGCATTTTCAATTACTCTTTTCCCTATAAGGACAAAAACTAAACAAAAAACACATGAAAAAAGGTTTTAGAAAACAATTATCAAATTTTTTTTTTTCTTTTTTCATTTACTGTCAGTATTCTTCTTCCACCAATAATTTCAAATGACTAAATATCCTTCAAACTCAGACAGGTGGAAATGAGCACTGGTGCTACAACCTGGTACAATGCATCTCTCCTGTTAAGGTTAATGTAAAAAATGGGCGCTGTCCCTGTCTGAAATAAATAAATAAATAAATGCAAATGCTTTGTCCATCCATCCGGTGACTTCCAAGAAACTTTAATGTGCATCTTCCCGGTGTCAAAAGTTTCTCACTCACTCCAAACTTTCTTTCTGCTGCTCGATTACCGTTTTCAGCTGCAGATTTCACACTTGCAAAATATAACTTTCTTTTTGGGGGCATTTGTGTTCAGTCTTCTCAGTTGTTTGTTTAAATGTTAAATTTTCAGTGTTACATTAGTAATGGTGTGATCGACTGACATGATACAGACGGGACAGAGGCTCTTTCTGCAGGAGACATGCGCAGTAGAGTGAAGTGACAGTGGTACAGGAGGAACAGGAGCAGCAGATACTCACACACAAGACTAGAGCCTCTCACAACTGTCAGTGTGAAACTTCTAATATATAAGTCCCACTGAATAAGTCACAGGAAACATCCAAACCATGAAAAAAGTGCAACTTATAGTCTGAAAAATACAATATATATCTCTCCATATCTACACATCTATCAGTGCCTAATATAAACTTGTATGTTGGTGGTGGTCGGAGATGGCACAGACCAGCAGCTTTAGTAATCCTTATTGACGTTTTTCTTAGAGGTTTTGACCAAATCCACGTTTTTTCGACTCACAGTAATCCTATATAACGGGTAGAACATGAAAGCTGCACTCAGAAAAGACTGAAAATGCACCACCACGGCGCCTCCAAAATGATGCAAACATTTCAAACTCCATTTCTAAACTCAGGGAAAGGTTTCATACTCTATATATTTTTCAGTAATATAGTGCTAGTAGTCATAGAGAGTATGCCACTATTAAGTAAAAAAAACAGACTAAAATAAAAGTGTGTTTTGTTTTAATTTTTGTTAGTTTTTATTGCACTGAAAAACTTGTGTTCTTATTTGAGCTGGTTTTCATTTCCATAACCTTGACTCTTAAGGTCAGTTCACACAAGAGCGTCAAGACGTCCAGTTTATATGCAAAGTCTACGTGGACATGTGTCTCGGGCAGGGGTGGGCAAACTTTTTGACTTGTGGGCCACAAAAGGTTAAAAAATTTGACAGAAGGGCTGGACCAGGAGCAGATAGATGGGAGTTTTTAGGTTATCCATCTCATAAGAGAAAAAAATAACATGGGATATGTAAAAAACTCTCACATTATTGAAATATCCCATAATTGAAAATCATTACAAAGCACTACAACAACATGTCTGTCCTTCAAGTCCCACTGTATTTACTATTTATTGAAATGACTTTTACAACACTGAAAATCATTATTATGGCTACGTTCAGACTGCAGGGCTTAATGCTCAATTCCGATTTTTTTGTGAAATCCGATGTTTTTGCGAGGTCGTTCACGTTTCCAATTAAATGCGACTTGTCTGTGACTTCAGTGTGAACGGTAAACGGCCTGAAAGTGTCCCGCATGTGCACTGGAGACACGATGACGTCAACCCCATGCGTCAACCGCAGCGAGCGTGCTCTGTGTTTACGGAAGTTGTCCAAATATGGTCGCGAGCATTGAGCACCTGGCGATTTTACAGTTCCTGTTTCCGCCTGCTTCAGCGCAGAATAGTGACGTTTGTCGCTTGTTAATGACGTGTAGGTCGGATGGATGCGCTTTGGCCGTTCAGACTGAAGTCGCATGTCAAAAGATCAGATATGTATCAGATTCAGGACCACATATCCAAGTGGCCTGGGTCACATTTGAAAAATTCGGATCTGTGCCGTTCAGACTGACATTAAAAGATCGGATACAGGTCACATAGAAGCCAAAAAATCGGATTTGGGTCACTTCAGGCTGCAGTCTGAACACAGCCTAATATTATATTTAAGTTCAGCAAGCCAGATTAAAAACATTAAAGGGCCGCATATGGTCCCCGGGCCGTAGTTTGCCCACACCCGGTTTAGGGCATCCTGTGTTTTTGCGGTGTGCCTTCAGGCGTCTGTGCGGCACAAATATGGCGTTGATGTGGCGTGTCTTGAGCATTCAGAAGTTGACAATGCTGAGCTTTTAGCGTCAGACGACTATCCAGTGACGCAGCCATGTGATTATCTGAAAGAAGGAAAAGAAAGAGAAAGATCCGGGATCTGGAACAGGGAGCAATAAACATTAGTGGAGTATAAATATATACAGGTGGCAACTGCCGAACCAATTGTCAGGACTAAACCAGGACTAAACCAGGACTGAACCAGGACTGAACCAGGACTAAACCAATGTCATTAGTGTGTCACTAGCAGAGTATAAATATATACACACCACAGCCACCGAGCTGATACGGTAAATGGTTGCATTTTTTCTAATGCACTTTTCCACCTTCAAGGTGCTTTACAACAAGGAACCACTCACCCACTCACACACCAGTGTACACAGACACTGTGGGTGAGGTGGGTTAAATGTCTTGCCCAAGGACGCAATGACAAAATTCATCTGTGTGAGCTGGAATCACCAACCTGTGGGTCAGTGGATCTGACCACTCAACCAACAATGTTTATGTCAAGAATGGGATTCAAACCACCAACCTTCATATCCGTGGGCGAATGCTCTATCAATTGAGCTACTGCCAGACTCTCCTGTCCTGATGGATTTTAAGTAATAAATACACTAAAGCCACTCTCTGAGTCTGGTCTGCCATCGTTCCATGAAAAGACTGGGACCAGGCACTTGTTTCCAGGGCAACGGATGCCCAGGATGTGCATCAAGTATTTTTGTTTGTCCACAGTGTCCCAGACATGCGTCAGGGGCGTCTAAACTCAAATGCAAAGCCAGTCCAACCTGAGGCGTCCAACGTGTATTTTTGACTCTCTGGTCTGAATGGACCTCTGTTTGTCCTGGAGGACGGCCTCCTGCCTGTTTCCTTGGAAATGTTTTTATAATCCTCCACAGTCTGACATAAAACTCATCTAAACCTATGGAGAATGTAGCATGCAGTTTTAATGGATTTGAATCAAGTTATTTTCAGATCTATGTTTGAATGTTGTTTCCTCATCACAAACAAACCTGGAGTTCTGTTTTGTTTCATTCACACATGTTTAACACACAAACCCTGCACGTTTCGACTGAGTTTCGACTGAGAAATTTTGAGCTCTAGAGACGTAGACAGATTAATAATAATGGGTTACTCATGTGCAAATGAAACAAAACAAAGCACAACTCCAGGTGTGTTTTTGAGGAGGTAACACAATTCTAACATGACTTAAATCTCACAAGAGTCAGTTTTGAGTAATTTAGAACCTTTAAAACATCAGTATTCAAAGACGAAAAGAAAGAAAGAAAAGAAAGCAACACAAAAGCTATAGATATTCCAAGGTGAACAGTCAAAGAAATGCAGATAACAATGGCACCAGTGCATCATTACGTCTCAAGTGCAGTGCATAAGTAATGCTCTTTTCAAGTGTGTGATCTGGACCTGAGTCACACTTAAATATAGAAACCAGCCCAAACGCTCGGTATGAGGTGAAGGTGGATTTAGAATAAGAGCGTCGATGGTACCGGGGCAAATGAGTCCACACACTGACTGACACGAACATGGGTGATATATTAGGCTCAGTTCAGACTTTATTGACTTTTGGACAGCTCAGACTTTGTGTTTTGTGGGATTTAAAGGAATAGCAAGATTTTGATTTTAAATTATGTCTCCAGATTTGAGGTAAATAAGTTACCAGAACTCAAAAAAATCTAAACAATTGATTGTCTCAATTATTTTAAGATGATGAACTTAAAAGTCACAATCTTCCAGAAGTTAAAAGGTTGGATGCTTTGCTACTTGTACCTTTTTGCAAAACCTTTAATCAAAAAATATTGGTTAAAATTGCTTAAAAAGAAGAACATGTTACAGAAACTTGACATAATTAAGTTAGTAGGACTATCAGAGTTCTGCACTGGGTCGGGTACCCGCAGTGTTGGGAAGGTGACTTTTAAAATGTAATCCCCTAAAGATTACAGATTACATACACCAAAATGTAGTTTGTAACGTAATCCATTAAATTACTTAAAGTGAGTAACGTAATCTGAATACTTTGCTTCTCTACAGCAAACAAAGTAATCCAAAGACGAGGAAATCTTCACATAAGAAGTTTTGTTTGGGCTTTTTATTTTCTTTTACCAGCCTTTACTGAACCAAATAAAAAATATTATTGACAGAAGAAGAGGAAGCACGGTCCATCAGCATGATTTAGTCCTGTTAAATCCTGTTTTAGACCTGATTTAGTCCTATTTTAGTCTGATTAGACCTGGGTTTAGACCTGGTTTAGACCTGGTTTAGTCCTGGTTTAGTCTTGGTTTAGTCTTGGTTTAGACCTAGTTTAGACCTGGGTTTAGACCTGGTTTAGATCTAGTTTAGACCTGGTTTAGACCTGATTTTAGACCTGGTTTAGTGCCCGGCATTGAGTGGAATTACCGGAGAAAGGAAAAAAAAAGAAAGAAAAAGGGATTTAGCCTAAAATGTGAAAACAGGAAAATACCAACATGTAATCCATTTATTTCAACAAAGTAACTGTAATCCAATTACCACTCACTGAAACAGTAACTGTAACTGAATACAGTTACTCATAATTTGTACTCTGATTACGTAACTCTGGTACATGTAATCTGTTACTCCCCAACACTGGGTTTTAATGTTCTGGAATTTTACGGGCGGGTATGTGGGCGGGTTGTGATTACACATGGGCGGGTCAAGACTAAATCAGGACTAAACCAGGACAAATCTTGGACTTAAGAGAGCGAGAACCCTGAGCGAGAGAAAAAGTGCAGTCGATCGGCTGCACTTACCTCCAGAGCTCTGCATTGGTCCTTTCGCCTCCGGTCACCTGACAGTCTACGTGGGCGCACCTCCGAGCCAGCCCTAACAGTGAGTCCTGGTTCAGTTGTGGTTTAGTCCTAGTTCAGTCTTCGTTTAGTCCTCCTGGTTCTGTCCTGGAATCTGGGTTAGTCCTGGGTTGGTCCTAGGTTAGTCTTGGTTCAGTCCGTGGCGTGTGCGGCGCAAAAGTCCAGCATCTCGATCAATGTTTCTTCTGCTCAGTAAATAAAACCTGTGAAGTGATGACGTATTTTTGACAGTTGAGTTGTGTCTGTGAGTTTCGTATTTGTACTGAAGAAAGCCTAATCGTTTCATTTCGTGATTGTAATTCTTGAAGTCATAAAGTTTCAGTTTACATTGGGATGGATGCTTCAGTTAGAATGCTTTTAACGGGGAACATAGAAACCTTTCGCAGTTGGAGGAACATCAGGAACATCGGGCTGACCCTGTCCAGGTCCGTATGGGATGATGTTTGGACTTTTTTTTTTTTTTTTTGGAGGCTTTTCAGGGAGTGTAATGGGTTAAATTGTATTTCACACACTGGCTGCCATAAACATGTTACAAGCCATGTTAACTAGAATGCTAGAAACTGTCGTCGGGACCGTCAATATGGCAGCCAAAACAAAAACTGTCACGTGAATCTATTTAAATACATTCAAACATGTTCAAATCAAACATAAATTCTACTGAAAAACAATTCCAGTTATGATTTATTCTTTATTACAAAAACATTGCACATTTTGGCCAAGTTGTTGTAGCTGATGTCTTGCACAGTCTCCATGAATACAAGAAAAAACAAAATAATTTCACACAATCCACAGTCCCTTATGTTCAGTCCCTCAAAGTGTTTCCTCTGAAGGTCTTCCTCCACATTTGCTGCCACATATGGTGTAAAAAAAGAACAGTAGCATCTCAAATGTCCATAGCTGGCTCATTAGTTAGTCCCTTAGGTTGGTTAATTGGTTAATGTTATAATTAGGTGTTTTTGTTGTCAAGACTATCCAATCAGAGAGCAGGATGAGCCTCACATGACTCTTCTCGTTTGGGTTGCCAGGTTCAGTGCTGAAACTGAAACCTTAAAGTGTCACTAACGATTTGGAAAGACTCTTGCAAAATGTGATCAGGAAAATACATAACATGATATTTGTGATTGGATGAAGCGTCACAACAGCAAAACAGATTAAACATCGAACTTTTGTTAAATTCAGTTACAAGAAAAGCACCGACAACACATCGTTCCCTCCACAAATGCACCAAGCTCTTATCTTCTGCACATTTTTCACAAACTAAAGAGTCTGTATTGACTCTGAAATAGTTTAAAGTACGTCTGTCTGTGTCGCCGTGTTTGTTTTGGTTCATTTGGGCGCTTCGAGAAGGATTTCTGGAGGTTCTGAGCTTCCACATGAGGCACAAGAATGAGGAAAAACATGGACGTGTCTCTGTCTGCAGATTAAGGCTCTAGTGACACAGATTCAGTTATGACTGCAATACATTTATTTATTTTTTTTACACAGTAAGAGAGCAGATTACATGTGGTACTGTACTGTATTTGAAAGACAAAAAAATTCTGATGATTACACAGAAAAACTGTATAGACGCAGTAATTGCAGAGATATTAACCATAAACCAGTGGTCATTCTAGTAGTGTTCTTAAAGTGACAGTCCGGAATTTTGGACATAGGACCTAATTTCCTAGTGAGCCAGAGTGTTGGAGACGTGTGGAGACATTTAAAAAAAAAAAAAATTCCCATCCAGTCCTTGTATTTGCAGAGGTCGCTGGTGCTAGACTAGTGCATGTCAATGGTCACAGTTATCCTGCCACTAAAAACAGTCTTACCCACTCCACAAAACACCCGAAGCAAATCTATTATTACACCAGACTGTCGACGTGAATGTGTGTGTTGATAGAATAATTTTAAAAGTTACTAACTAAGAAGGATAACTATGGCCATTGACATGCACTAGTCTAGCACCAGCGACCTCTGCAAATACAAGGACTGGATGGAATCTTTCAAAAAGTGTCTCCACACGTCTCCAACACTCAGGGCCTCATTTCCTAGTGAACCAATGTCCAAAATTCTGCACTGCTCTGTTAAAGTCATATTTAAAGGGCCCAATCATTCTATTTTCTGATCTTTTTTTGTGTTTTGTTTCATTTACACGTTTAACACACAAATCCTACATATTTAGGCTGAGTTCTTCTCTCAAACTACAAACACTCTGTTCAACCTTGTGATGTCATGCGGTAAAACAGGAAGTGCCCCACTGTGTTTTAAACTCCTTGCACCTTCACTTGAATCATTTGGATAATTTCAGCCCGCGAACTGCCAATCTTTACTCAACCTCGTCACAAAAAAATGCACCAGAAAAGAATATCATATTATTTTTATCCAGATTTTAGTTCAACTTTTTATTTCATCGTCTTCCTTTACTCCTGGTCTAAACATACACACCAATAAATGTTTAACTCTTTCCCCCATGAAGACGACATTTGACGACCCCCCCGAACCCTTAATGACGACTTTGACACCTCCGCCGTATCACTAAAAGACGTGATTGACGACCTTTAGAAACGGCTCGGTTTTTCAAATTTTAAACAGAGACTGTGATCGGTGGAGCCACTACAAACCCACACTAGACTGACCATTAGGATTCAAGGATATGTTTTCGCCGATTTTTTCCGAAGTTTAATCGAAATAGTGACGATGGTAGCTTCCGGAAAAAACACAACACGAAACACGTGCAATGGAAAGATCGCGGCGCTGCGGCGCACAGTTTAAAAATAATGAGGAGCGGACGTATTTTATGAATAAGTTTAGAGAAAGTGACTTTTATAGATTTCAAAGTGATGATGTTGAAGTTTTATAAAGTGGAAAACAGCGATAGCGACGGACTTTAGGGAGAAGATGTGAATACCGCTGATGCGTCTGTGTGGGAGTCCTGCGATATCCCAACAAACTATCTGAGCTTTATACTCGATTATGAACAAAATCGCCCTGAAATCTGGATGTTTCTCAGGCGAGTCCTTTAAAATATTTCAGTCTTTTTTTCCAAGATCGATGTATAACAGAATCGCTGCAGAAAAACACTTATGCGGAGCTCTGCACTCGAGAAAATAACAAGATGACAAATACTGGACACACACTGACGGGAAGAGTTTTATTATATTATTATATTATAATAAAGCAAATTATGAAATAAGCTAAATGAGTTGAATAAGTTAAATGGAAAAAAATGTATTAGGTGCACACAGGTGTACAACAGGTAAAAACAGGTGTACATTTGGCTATACTGTATCTGCTGATATGAAATCTGTTAAATACTTTGACAAAGTATATTTTTTATTTTTTATGAATCAGTCCTCAGAACATGCAGATTCAATGCTGAATGTAGTTTTTTGTTTTCGAGTTTGCACCTGACCAGGTAAACTCTCATTTTCAGTGAAGCTATACACCTATAAATGAGTTGAATCACATTTAAACATCCATAAAATGAATAGTTCAGAGTCTAAAGGTTTCAAGATACAAATATGTCTGTGTTACAATTAAGTTCATGAGTGTAAAAATCATTTATAATCACTCGTGGAAGTCTGTTTTCTTTTATGCAATTAGTTTGCTCTATGGGCAGAACTAGTAACATATGTATGGGTTGTTCCTAGTCGGCGTCCAGGGGGTTTCAAAAAAGAGTTTAATATTTTGAAATTTGACTGCCTTATGTGCCATTTTTTTGACAGCGAAAGTCAAATTATGTGCATGAAAAAAACACAAATAATTGATTTTTCTATATCTTCCAACTTTTTCCAATTTAAATTTGTGTGTGTACATCACAAAATACTCAAAGTGGCGATTTTTTTTATTCAATTTGGTGCAAAAAAGTTAAGTTGTGATGTACAAAAACACAGTTCCAGGCCTGTTTTTGAAGAGGTAAGAGCTTTCTAACATGGCTTAAACCTCACAAGAGTCCATTTTGTGTAATATAGGACCTTTAACTATCGTCAGCATAAGACGTAATGACCATCTTGTTCTTTTCGTATGGATTTTGCACAAAGCAGAACTCTACCATTAACTCCAGTCGTACAGAGATTGGGCATTTCCACACAGCTGCTCCGTAAGTGCTGGTTTGTATAAAATAATTTTCTGGGAGGTTGGCGGCTTCACACTGACTTGGGATTATCCTGCACTGCTCTGTGGAAGTAAACTCATTTAATCCTCTCAATTTCACTGTTGCGTGCTCTAAGCTGTCACTGGAGTTTACCACACACACACACACACACACACACACACACACACACACACACACACACACACACACACACACACACACACACACACACACACACACACACACACACACACACACACACACACACACACACACACACACACACACACACACACACACACACACACACAAACGCCACTACGCTTTGTTTCTGGCTGATGTATCCCACTGTGTCAGATGCCCTTCCGTCCTACTGTTCAGAGGTGGGGACTTGCAAATCGTGACTTGGACACGAGTCAGATTTGAGTCACTATTTTTTAGGACTTGAGACTTGACTTGATAAAATGGACAAAGACTTGGAGCTCGACTTGGACTTGAGTCACTATTTTTAGGACTTGAGACGTGACTTGATAAAACGGACAAAGACTTGGGACTCGACTTAGACTTGAGTCACTATTTTTAGGACTTGAGACGTGACTTGATAAAATGGACAAAGACTTGGAGCTCGACTTGGACTTGAGGCCTCTGACTCGAGAAGACTTGATGTTTCTTGAGACTTGATAAAACGGACTAAGAGTTGGGACTCGATTTGGACTTGAGTCACTATTTTTAGAACTTGAGACTTGACTTGATAAAATGGACAAAGACTTGGAGCTCAACTTGGACTTGAAGGTCAGTGACTTGGCACTTGACTCGGACTTGACCCCTGTGACTTGAAGACTTGATGTTTCTTGAGACTTGACTTGATAAAATGGACAAAGACTTGGGACTCGACTTGGACTTGAGTCACTATTTTTAGGACTTGAGACTTGACTTTATAAAATGGACTAAGACTTGGGACTCGAATTAGACTTGAGTCACTATTTTTAGGACTTGAGACTGGACTAAGACTTGGAGCTCGACTTGGACTTGAGTCACTATTTTTAGGACTTGAGACGTGACTTGATAAAACGGACAAAGACTTGGGACTCGACTTAGACTTGAGTCACTATTTTTAGGACTTGAGACGTGACTTGATAAAATGGACAAAGACTTGGAGCTCGACTTGGACTTGAGGCCTCTGACTCGAGAAGACTTGATGTTTCTTGAGACTTGACTTGATAAAACGGACTAAGACTTGGGACTCGATTTGGACTTGAGTCACTATTTTTAGGACTTGAGACGTGACTTGATAAAATGGACAAAGACTCGGGACTCGACTTGGACTTGAAGGTCAGTGACATGGGACTTGACTCAAACTTGAGCCCTGTGACTTAAGAAGACTTGATGTTACTTGAGACTTAACTTGATAAAATGGACAAAGACTTGGGACTCGACTTGGACTTGAGTCACTATTTTTAGGACTTGAGACTTGACTTTATAAAATGGACAAAGACTTGGGACTCGACTTAGACTTGAGTCACTATTTTTAGGACTTCAGACTGGACTAAGACTTGGAGCTCAACTTGGACTTGAGTCACTATTTTTAGGACTTGAGACTTAACTTGATAAAATGGACAAAGACTTGGAGCTCGACTTGGACTTGAGTCACTATTTTTTAGGACTTGAGACTTGACTTGATAAAATGGACAAAGACTTGGGACTCGACTTGGACTTGAGTCACTATTTTTAGGACTTGAGACTTGACTTGATAAAATGGACAAAGACTTGGAGCTCGACTTGGACTTGAGGCCTCTGACTCGAGAAGACTTGATGTTTCTTGAGACTTGACTTGATAAAACGGACTAAGACTTGGGACTCGATTCCCTCACCCCAAACGAGCTGGGTCGTAATCCTATTTTTAGGACTTGAGACGTGACTTGATAAAATGGACAAAGACTTGGAGCTCGACTTGGACTTGAGTCACTATTTTTAGGACTTGAGACTTGACTTGATAAAATGGACAAAGACTTGGAGCTCGACTTGGACTTGAGGCCTCTGACTCGAGAAGACTTGATGTTTCTTGAGACTTGACTTGATAAAACGGACTAAGACTTGGGACTCGATTTGGACTTGAGTCACTATTTTTAGGACTTGAGACGTGACTTGATAAAATGGACAAAGACTTGGGACTCTACTTGGACTTGAAGGTCAGTGACTTGGCACTTGACTCGGACTTGACCCCTGTGACTTGAGAAGACTTGATGTTTCTTGAGACTTAACTTGATAAAATGGACAAAGACTTGGGACTCGACTTGGACTTGAAGATCAGTGACTTGCGACTTGACTTGAACTTGAGCCCTGTGACATGAAAAGACTTGATGCTTTTCCTAAAAATATATATATATATAAATATATAAATATATATGGTTTTAGAAAATACTTTTATATTTACAGTTGATAAATGCGGTGCTGAATTTTACAGGTATAAACTCCCATTTCTGTTACTTTGGATGTAACTTAAGTACTGTGATGTGGTATCCTCAAATGTACTACAGTAATATACAGTAATATACAGTACAATGCAGTAAAACAGAGGGAATTACATAGAACATGATCCTTTCATTTCAGTGCAGACAAAATAACTTAATTCTTTCTATTCTGACTGTAAAGATTCACACTAAGATCTTGACAAGACATTTAAAAAGGAAAAAATTGCATTTCTATAACTGTTATATAAATACTCAGATATAAATATACCATGACGTTTAAGTACAATTTAGTTTAAAAGGCTTAGGTTTGCCTGTAAAGAATGACTTAAAGGTCCTGTTGATGAGTGACTCATGGTCATACTTAGGCTCTTATTTAGGCTTCATTTATGTGATGACGGTCTGAACAGAAGATGCAAAAGTGGCTTCACGTCTTCACTTTTTATTTCGCATTTAACCGAACATTCTCGTCCATATCCGTCTGACTCGCCTGCGACGACCTGGTGCATCCAGAATTTGACAGAGGTGATTGCAGATCCTTCGCTTTTCACTAATAGTGTCTCTGCAGATTCTGTACATTTGTTGGGAGCCTCCTGTGAGTTTATTAGAGCAGAAAACGATCCGACATATTAGTTTCTGTGTACTGTATGTATGTGACGTAAACGCGTACGTGATCTGAGCAGATCTGACCAGAGTTTTGCGTCTTGGGCAGTGTAGACGGAAACACTACGTCCGAGCATATTTAACTTTTCCACTCCGGAGGGCAGTTTCAGATGTTTTCATTTTTAAGCCCCAAGAAACATCACCGCCTAAACGAAAAAATATCTTGTCGTTTTTACCCGCAAGCGTTCTCGCGTAAACAGCTCCATATTTACGTTCTATGGTGGTGTTCGTACGGCGCTTTTGTTGTTGTTGTGTTGTTCAGTCTTTGTGATAAAGCTGTGATCCCCCTTTCCCAAGACACATTTCTCCCTTGGGAAACAATAAAGGATTATCTTATCTTATCTTAAAAGTCACATAAATAGCAAAAATCGAAGCTATATTTGGTACTTTGGTTTAAAGACTTGAAATGATTTGAAGCTCAAAACAGACGACTTATGGGCCAGTGACTCGAGACTTGACTTGGACTTGCCTGTATTTGACTTGGAACTTGACTCGGACTTGAGGTTAAAGACTTGAGACTTACTTGAGACTTGCAAAACGATGACTTGGTCCCAGCTCTGCTCCTGTTTACATGTCAGATGACCTTCCTTCATCCTGTATCCATGAATGTCAGATGCCCTCCTGCTCCAAATGCTGCGGCGTGGTTACATAAACACAGTGGGATAATGGATTTTGTCACTATAATACATTCTCTGGTTCAACGTGTGTGATATTTAATTTACAAAATTACACAAAAATACATAATGATTAACTCCGGGGTGAAAATGTAGTTTTGGTTTCTTATTTTAATATCATGGTTCAATGAGGCACAGTCGCGGATTAGAGGCAGTAAAAATGGACTCTGCTAATTTATAAAACAGGCTTAAATGTTCTTAAAGAAGACGTAGTGCGCATTTATCTGCTGCAGTTACGATCCATAACAGCATTAACGGACCTAACTGTGTCCCCAGAAACATGTTTAAATCAAATGTTGCTCTTAATGATGCTGTTGAGGAAAACGGCCTTAGTTTCTGCTTACATAAAAGATACACTTGAAACCGAAATAAAGTCCAGATAATTTAAATATTAAAAAGCAATACTTGTACAAGACGTCTGTGCCGACATTCACATGCAGAGACTCCATGTTTACGCCTATACATTGAGTGCGTATACATGCACATCAATAACCCGGTTATGATCGGGTTTTTTGAGTATCCCGGTTTCTTGATGGTGCATGTAAACGCAGTAACCTGGTTTCAGTAACCCGGTTATGGCAGTATCCTGGTTATTAGAAACCGGGTTACTGTAGCTGGTTTATTCCGATAATAACCGGGTTACTTGTGGCATGTAAACGCAGTATCCCGGTTACTGCAACATAAAGTTGAGTCGCATGCGTCCAAAAGACACTTTCCAGCCTCTCACCACAACAGTAGTCACATAAATAAATTGACCAACATAAATAAAGTGACCAAACGAGTGAAATGACTGTAAAATAAAGAGCTGCGCTAAACCTGCACACGTACAATCTGCACTCGTACGACCTGCACTCGTGTGACGCTGAAAAGCTAAAACATGAACTATCTCCTATACTCTATATGCACGGAACACACTTACCATCATCAGCACCTCTTCTGTCACAGAAATAACACACATAATCCACAGAGTCGTGTCATTTAGTCCAAAAGAAACTGATCGCATCAGCGGCACAAGGAGCGAGTTGTTTTTATCGCCGCTAACAGTTTATGCTAATTAGCCAAACGGTCTTAAGTTTCGTTTCTGTAAAACGTAAACAAATGTGATCACAGCTGAATTATCTGATCAAACAGGCTGATGTGTCTATAGTGTTTATGGTTTATATGTTGTAAAGTTGAGTTTATTTATGCAGAAGATTTTAATGAAGAATCTGCACAGTGGATTGTGGGAGATCTCGTAGCTCCTTAGCTTCTTATGCTAAAGGAGCTCACGGTTTGTATTTTTCCTGGTTTATGAAATTGATTTAAGTTAATTTTTGCGCCTGCGCATTTGTAAGATTATGTCAAGAAACCGGGATACTCCATTTGATCATGTATACGCGGATATGAGTGTCCCGGTTTCTCAGTGCGCATGTAAACACAGTAACCCGAATACTGACATAACCGGGATATGGCGAATAACCGGGTTATTGATGTGCATGTATACGCACTCAATGACTTTTCCCCACAAACTATAGTGGAAGGAGACCGTGGTTTAGACTTTGCACCTTTTTGTTGGTGCACAGACCAGCCAGGGTCCGCTGCCTGTTCCAACATCCTTTCATTAAGACATGTCTCTATTTAGACATGCCAGTATTATGACATGCATCTATTTAGACGTGCTGGTTTTCTGACACTTTTTAGTATCGCTATTGAGACACTTTTTTTTTTCTTTTTCTTTTGAGAGTTGCGATAGTCTAAAACAAAGGTCTCCAACGTTTTTCCACCAGTGAGCTACCTTTTCATACTATTACATCCTGCTCATTATCCATTTATCAGTGCATAAAATTGGGCTTCAAAATAATGAATTTACAATTGTAATAGGCATGTAATTAACCAAATTCTTGATAGTCAGCACAATAGTATAATTCCAAAATCCTTTGGAGAGCTATTTGGAAGGGGGTGGAGAGCTACAGGTTTAAGACACCTGGTCTAAAAATTTCATCGTTATATGTAGGTTGTCAAATGTATGTTTTGGGTTGTCATCTCATTGAACTGGCACAATGAACTTGATTGGTTATTTATTTAGGCTCTATGGTGTTCTTCGTAGATCGCCTACATGGCAAAATGAATGACGCACAAAGGGCCCATGTAGCCTTTGTTTTAGATTAGATATTTTCCCGAAGGCTGGCCTATGCTCTTTTTAAAATGCAAGACTGTTTCCCACGGTGATCAGTTAGGGATATTTTCTCACTGTCTGATATCCTCTGTGGCCCAAGTATTCTCTGATCAAGGCCCAAACATCTTATGATATATGGAAGCGCAAAGTATAATAGGCCATCACATTGAGTGCGTTTACATGCACATCAATAACCCGGTTATTATCCATATCCCGGTTCTGTCAGTGTTCGTGGGTTACTGCGTTTACATGCGCACTGAGAAACCGGGACACTCATATCCACGTGTACATGATCAAATGGAGTATCCCGGTTGCTTACATAATCTTACAAATGCACAAGCGCAAAAATTAACTGAAATCAATTTCATAAACCAGGAAAAATACAAACCGTGAGCTCCTTTAGCATAAGAGGCTAAGGAGCTACGAGATCTCCCACAATCCACTGTGCAGATTCTTCATTAAAATCTTCTGCATAAATAAACTCAACTTTACAACATATAAACCATAATCACAGTAGAGACACATCAGCCCATTTGATAATATAATTCAGCTCTGATCACATTTGTTTACGTTTTACAGAAACGAAACTTAAGACCGCATCGCTAATTAGCATAAACTGTTAGTGGCAATAAAAACAACTCGCTCCTTGCGCCGCTGATGCGATCAGTTTCTTTTGGACTAAATGACACGACTCTGTGGATTATGTGTGTTATTTTTGTGACAGAAGAGGTGCTGATGATGGTGAGTCTGTTCTGTGCGTGTGTTGTATAGGAGATAGTTCATGTTTTAGTTTTCAGCGTCACACGAGTGCAGGTCAGACGAGTGCAGATTGTACATGTGCAAGTTTAGCGCAGCTCTTAATTTTACAGTCATTTTACTCGTTTGGTTTCTTTATTTATGTTGGTCAATTTATTTATGTCACTATTGTTGTGGTGAAAAGACTGGAAAGTGTCTTTTGGACACATGCGCAGTCAACTTTATGTTGCAGTAACCGGGGTACTGCGTTTACATGCCACAGTATCCTGGTTACTATCAGAATAACCCAGCTACAGTAACCCGGTTTCTAATAACCGGGATACTGCTATAACCGGGTTACTGAAACCAGGTTACTGCGTTTACATGCACCATCAAGAAACCGGGATACTCAAAAAACCCGATCATAACCGGGTTATTGATGTGCATGTATACGCACTCAATGATATTATTCATGTTGGAAAAGCAGAATGTTTGAAAAATAGTAAAGTGCCACTACTCCGACAATGCCAAATAAAAAATAAATAAAAAAATGTTGGAGTAGTGGGATGCTTGAGAAATAATGTTTATGCCATGACTCTGACAATTAGACGTCATTACCTAAATAGCAGCATGTCAGAATATCCAAATGTAACTGGCCAGCCAATTCTCTTGCACAGTCCAATCAAACTGGCTAACAAGTCATGACATCATCCCTATCAGTAGTTCTTGTCCTATTTAGTTAGTTTGCTAGTAAACAGATTGGAATTTGTCTTGATGTATATCTAAGGCTGCGTTCAGACTGCAGGGCTTACTGCTCACTTTGGATTTTTAAGTGAAATCAAATTTTTTTGCGACGTCGTTCACATTTCAGAGGCGACTGCTCTGTGCCGTTTAGGAAAAGTACCTTTGGACAACTCTCTTTTGCTTATCGAGCAGCTCAAACATGGAATACAGTGCTGCTCATATACGAGAACTTTCAACACTGGCAGCATTTTCTAATTTTCTTTTAAGCTTTAAAACAGTGGTTACTCAATGGTCAAATATGTCACCATGTTTAACCAATTTATCTTTTATTTTATTTTGAGGGGTTGTTGGTTTAACTCTTGACTTAATTCTTAAACTTCTGACTTTGAACTTCAAATGAACTGTTTGAAACTAATTGTGTATAGTGAGTGTGTGTGTTGGTGTTGTGTACTTTTGTGTGATTGTTGCTGTACTTTTCCTCGTCCTATAGATGATTTTACATCAACCTGCCGAGGGACTAAAGATGGAAATTAGCCACGTTGGCTATAATCTTTGCATATTTACATTTTTAATGTTCATTAATATGTACTGTCCCTTTACAAATAAATAAAATAAGAAGAAATAAGAAATTTCCATTTAGATGTTTGTGATCTCCAGTTTGAACTTTAAATGCCCCAAAAGTGTCGCACATGCACATTGGAGGACACGACGACGTCACACACAGCGAGCGTGCGCGGTGTTTACGAAGTCGCCTAAACATGGACTCGAGCATTAAGCACCTGGAGATTTTAAAGTTGCTGTCTTCAGAGCCTGGAAATTCTCTTGCTTTCTTCCCGTTTCCACCTATGTCAAAAGATCAGATATGTATCGGTTTTAGGAGCACATATCCAAGTGGCCTGGGTCGCATTTGAAAAAAATCGGATCTGTGCCATTCAGTCTGTCATTAAAAATCAGATACAGGTCACACAGGAACGAAAAATTGGGTCACTTCAGGCTGCAGTCTGAACTTAGCCTGGTACAATAATAGACTTGGTTATACAAAACAGCTAAGCCTAGTTATTTATCTTAACAATACCAAATAATGTGGATTTCTTAATTACAAAAACACTGGACTCTCTCTGATCTGAGTGGTCACTACCCCAACCCCAGCACAATATACCAGAAACAAGTTAAAAACATACCCACTGCAGCTTTATCTTTTTTTAAAAATAAATAATCTCTTTATACATTGCCGTTTGCCTTTTGCCTTTTACAAGCATTAAGATATTGACATTTCAGAAAGAATACAGACACACAAATCACTGGTCGCCGAAAATAACACGCTCTCCAGTTTGAATAAATATAATCAAATGGACCATGTTAAGAGATATGACAGCGGAGAGACAAAAGCGCGCGCTACGTTTAATGAACGGACCAGAACCAGCGAGAGAAGAAAAAAACATTTGTGCCGCTGTGGTCCTCCAAGTGTTATACAAGGTAATGTTCTTTTCACAGGATTAGGTGATTTTACAAAAGCTTTCTGACACTATGGGCCCAGATAGATAGGAGAGATCACTAAATTACTCAATGGGTGAATGTATGGATGACATCTGAGACCACTTCAGGCATGTTTTTGATCAGGGAACAATGTTATAACATGGTAGAAATCTCAGAAAAATTGTACATAATTATCTTTTGAAGACATTAAGGCTACGTCCAGACTGCAGCCTGAAGTGACCCAAATCTGATTTTTTTCACCCCTATGCTCCTGTATCTGATCTTTTAATGAGTCTGAACGACACAGACCCAGGACACTTGGATATTTGCTCCTAAAACCGATACATATCTGATCTTTTGACATGCGACTTCAGTCTGAACGGCCAGGTCACATTCATCCACCTACACGTCAGGCTCGGAGTCTCGTCACCAGGTTGGTCAAAACATGTTGGCTTTGGCCATTTAAATAAAGGCCTTTTTACGATATTTTTCCGCTCCCGCACTGTGCAGTCCCTCTCCCGCAAAGAACTGTAATTTTCAGTCCCAGTTTCAGCCACATCTGTGATATTTTGTCCCGCTCCCGCCCGCAAGTCCCACAGGATATGAACGTTTTCTTTCCTAAGCTTTATCAAACACAGAGAAGCGAAAGGAAATGGGCTGCGTATGGGAGAAGGTGCGGTGGGTGGTCCGGCGGATGGTTAAGTCCTGGCTAAATCCTCTTTTATTCCTGGTTTAGTCCTGTTTAGTCCTGTTTTAGTGGCGCAGCCCGCGCGACGTACAGGAAAAGGGACTGCCCGTGCGGCGTAAGGGATGGGGGGACAGTCTGCTACTTAAAATGTTTTTATTAATGCCAAATAAAATATCCAGCACAAAATGATGTGTGATAGGCACATTCATCATTTGTATATTTTACTTTACACTCATATATTTTTACTTTACACTCATATTTGCGCCCGCAATGAGCTTTCAAAATGTGTCCAGCGCCGCACTGTTTTGCGTCTACCATGGGAAAATCAAGTGCCACAGTGAGGTGCCAGCCTTAAAAACTGTTGTTATGTCCTTAAGCAAGGCATTTCACCCTCATTGCCTAGTATGAAAGTGGTGTGTGCGCGAGTGATGGTGGTGGTCGCAGGGACCGATGGCGCAGATTGGCAGCCTCGCTTCCGTCAATCTGCCCCGGAGCAGCTGTGGCTACTATAGTAGTTTACCACCACTGGATATGGAGTAAATGAATAATGCTCTGTAAAGCGTCTTTGTGACATATGTCTGTGAAATATGCTATATAAATAAAAACGTTCAGAGCCGGGAACATTAACACGTTAATTTTACGTTAACTAATTTATTCATTATCACCGACAATTATTTTAACACCATTAACGCAGTTTTTATTATTTATTTTATTACTTTTTTTTATTGTAAACGCCTGTTGCTCACTGGCTTTTATTTTGAAAAAGTCCACTGTGAGCGTTTCATTAAGTTTGACGTCTTTTCTTTACACTTTGTTCACTTTTTTCTGACCACGTGAGATGCAACGTGTCCGAGTCTCCGTGAGCCGCAAGCTCGGCTGCAAGCTCCAGCTCCAGCTCCAGCCGGGCCGGACCAGCCGTGGGCTCTGAGCTTCTGTGGGCTTCTAACTCCGACCGGGCCGTGCATCTAGAGGTGTCCAATTTTTCGTCGCTCCGGTCTCGCTTACATAATTCTATTACAGAGTATTCACGAAGGTCCGGAAGATTTCCTGATGTGATCCTGCCCAGAACTCAATGAAATATGATTGGCTAAAACAACTGTCAATCTCAAACTTCATTCCAGCCACCGAAGTTCCTGCAGGTGTTTGTTTAGTTCAGCGCTGCAGGGGGAGTCACTGATTTACCCAGATACCACTGGAAGAAAAACTGTGATTGGTCCATTTCCATTCCATTATATTAACCCTTTATTTCCCAAGAAATATAAGTCCAAGTTTAAAACAATGATCTAGAAATTATTACTAGTGTAGTGTTTATTACTCACAGAATAAAAATATTTAAATATATTAGTAGTCCAAAAATTCATTCAATATTTTTTCTTGAGCCTTCAGAAAACCTTGAAGACTCTTTCATTTACATTTCCAATAAAAGTCACTATACACTACTTTTTAATTCATTAATTGGTTTTGCGTATAACTTTCAATTAATCACATGTTCAAACTCATGTGATAAATTTTTTTTTTTTTTTTTTTTTTTCGCCCAGCCCTAAAAAACTTACTTACTCACTATATAAAACTGACGCATTATTAAAAGCTTTTTTTATTTGTTTTTTGCATAATACCTCCTCTTTAACTTTGTTGCCATTTTTATTTTTTCTATGTTTTGTAGATGTTATGAAATTGACATTTTAGGTGAAATACAGCAAAACGTACTTGCAAAAATCACGGGTCACGTAACCTTCTCTCCATTTTGAATAAATATAATCAAAAGGGACCATGTTAAGAGATACGACAGCAGATACACACACAAAAAAAAAAAAGCGCGCTACGTTTAATGAACAGACCAAAGCCACCAGGAAGAAAAAAAAGCATTTGTGCCGGCGAGGTCCTCCAAGAGTCACACGAGGTAATGTTCTTTCAAATGAACAAAGCAGGATTCGGTGATTAAAAATAAGAAGGGAAAAAAAAAAAAAAAGCGTTGGTTAAACCGTGTCTCAGACTGATCCGAATATGAAAGGCTAATCACGGCGGACTCCTCTTTGATTTTCAGCTCATTTGCGATTAATGATGAGGAAAGTTCAACATGCTAATGAGTCCGCCGCGTGTGAGAAACAGGCCGAAAGACGCTCCTACTGGGACTCGGCTCCGGTGCGAGAAATCCCCAGCCAAAAACCACCGTACTTTTTGCTTGTTAAAAATTTTCTGGCAATCAGATTTTAAACTTGGACTGGCCGTTCGTTTGTTTACTCGTGGGTTGTGTTTTCTAAGTTACCGGCAACTTTAAAAAAAATCAGCAACAGCCCGTAAAATCCTCCCCGCGCGTCAGATGCCCTCCCGTCGTGCGCGGGTCTGAAGTTAATCTCCAAATGCGCGGTTTGTGTGGGGCAGTTTTGGGAAGGTGACTTTTAAAATGTATTCCCCTACAGATTACAGATTACATACCCAAAATGTAGTTTGTAACGTAATCCATTAAATTACTTAAAGTGAGTAATGTAATCTGAATACTTTGGATTACTTGATTTGCTGTAAAGTAGCAAAGACGAGGAAATCTTCACATAAGAAGTTTTGTCTGCTAAAAGAAAATAAAAAGCCCAGACTTTACTGAACCAGATTAAAAATATTATTGATAGAAGACGAGGAAACACGGTCCATATGGCATAGTTTAGTCCTTTGATTTAGACCTGGTTTAGTTCTTGTTTAGTCCTGATTTAGACCTGGTTTAGTCCTTGTTTAGTCCTGATTTAGACCTGGTTTAGTCCTTGTTTAGTCCTGATTTAGACCTGGTTTATTCCTTGTTTAGTCCTGGTTTAGTCCTGATTTAGACCTGGTTTAGTCCTGGTGTAGTCCTGATTTAGACCTGGTTTAGTCCTGGTGTAGTCCTGGTTTAGACCTGGTTTTAGATCTGGTTTAGATCTAGTTTAGACCTGGTTTTAGTCCTGGATTAGTCCTGGTTTAGACCTGGTTTAGATCTAGTTTAGACCTGGTTTTAGTTCTGGTTTAGACCTGGTTTAGTCCTTGTTTAGTCCTGGTTTAGTCCTGATTTAGACCTGGTTTAGTCCTTGTTTAGTCCTGGTTTAGACCTGGTTTAGTCCTGGTTTAGTCCTGATTTAGACCTGGTTTAGTCCTTGTTTAGTCCTGATTTAGACCTGGTTTAGATCTAGTTTAGACCTGGTTTAGTCCTTGTTTAGTCCTGGTTTAGACCTGGTTTAGTCCTGATTTAGACCTGGTTTAGATCTGGTTTAGATCTAGTTTAGACCTGGTTTTAGTTCTGGTTTAGTCCTGGTTTAGTTTGCAGCAATGAGTGGAATTACAGTGGAATTAATAAAAAAAAAAAAAAAAAGAAAAGAAAAAGGATATAGCCCAAAATGTGAAAACAGGAAAATACCACCATGTAATCCATTTATTTCAACCAAGTAACTCTAATCCAATTACCACTCACTGAAACAGTAACTGTAACTGAATACAGTTACTCATAAACTGTACTCTGATTACATAACTCCAGTACATGTAATCTGTTACTCCCCAACACTGGTAATGGGTTTTGTCACTGTAATAAATTATCTGGTTCAACTTCATTTCATTAAAAAACACAAACAATAAATGCAGTTTTGGTTTCTTATTTTAATATCATGGTTCAATGAGGCACAGAGGAGGATTAGAGGCAGTAAAAATGGACTCTGAAACAGTCGTAAATGTTGTTAAAGAAGACGTGGTGTGCATTTATCTGCTACTGCTGGCTTTCAGAAGAGTCTATAGTCCAGTGTTATTTAATACAAAGCTAAATGAGTGCATTTTTGTTGTAATAATGTGAGTTCTTGGGTCTAATCAATAATAGAAACGATTGGGCTTCAACAAACCCTGTATCATTCATTCTTCCATTTTTCAAAATAAAACCAAAAATAAGAAAAAGTAAAAAAAAAAAACAGCTATTTTCTTCATTATTTGTCTCCAAAACTAAAATGAAAAAAATATTGGTGTTGGCTGTTTCCCATTTCAGTGACTTAAACTGCAATGCCGGACTTTTGTGCCGCATACGGACTGATCCCAGGACTAAACCAGGTTCAGCTAAGACTAAACCAGGTGTAAACCAGGATTAATCTTGTACTTGAGAGAGAGGGACGGGACCCCGAGCCCACGGAGGAGGGTGTCTGAAAAGCATGATCGGGCGAAGTCCTTTCCTTTCACCTCCGGTCCCGTCCCGACACTCAGTCCTGGTTCATTTCTAGTTTAATCCTGGTTTACAACCTGGTTTAATCCTGGTTTAGTCCAGATTTTGTACTGGTTTAAACCTAATTTAAACCTGGTTTAATCTTGGTTTAGACCTGGTTTAGTCCGGGTTTAGACCTGGTTTAATCTTGGTTTAGACCTGGTTTAGTCCTGGTTTAGACCTGGTTTAGACCTGGTTTAGTCCTGGTTTAGACCTGGTTTAGACCTGGTTTAGTCCTGGTTTAGACCTCGTTTTGACCTAGTTTAGTCCTGGTTTAGACCTAGTTTAGACCTAGTTTAGTCCTGGTTTAGACCTGGTTTAGTCCTGGTTTAGACCTAGTTTAGACCTAGTTTAGTCCTGGTTTAGACCTAGTTTAGACCTGGTTTAGTCCTGGTTTAGACCTAGTTTAGACCTAAGTTCATTCCCTAGTTCATTCCTGGTTCAGTCCTGGTTCAGTCCTGGTTCAGTCCTGGTTCAGTCCTGGTTCAGTCCTGGTTCAGTCCTGGTTCATGGTTCAGTCCTGGTTCAGTCCTGGTTAGGTCCAGCATCGCAATTTCACAAAGTCAAAGTCAAAAAGTGATTATCCTTTTTTATTCATTTTGGTTTTGGAAACAAAAAATGAAGAAAATAGTCTTTCATTTTCTTATTTTTGGTTTTACTTTCAAAACCAAATAAATAAATGACACATGGATTTTCAACATGTGAATTTATTTTTTGGATATAATGCCATGATGAAAACTATTGATAGTTACAATCTATAATGTAACAATAATCAGAATATCCTGATCTGGTCTCGTCAAAAGTCTCACAATAATACTGTGGACCATCACATTATACAGGGTTCACACATTCATGGAAATCCTGGAAAAGTCATCGAATTTTAATATCTCTTTCACGCAACGACAGCGTTCTGTTAAGTTCACTGACAGTTTTTCAATGTTAAAAAACTCCAAACCATAAGGTGAGTGGAAAGGGTTAACGTTTCATATTTAGCCCTAAAAGTCTGATCAATTCTACACATGTAGGAGCCGAAAAGTCATGGAAAATTCACTTTAGGTCATGGAAAAGTTTTGAAATGTTGTCAGTGAAAAGAGTGGGAACCCTGTAAATAGAAACTACTACTAATTACTAATCTAAGTATGAGTTTTATTTGTTGTTTTCTTGACTTCTTAGAGTTCTTCCCTCAAATGGAAACAAGCTATTCCACCTTGTGATGTCACGACGTCATACAGGAAGTGCTCCACTGTGTTTTTAAACTCCATACATCTTCCATACATCAGAATCATTTGGATCATTTCAGCTCTGGAATTGCAAATCTCTACTGAACTTTTTTTTTTTTTTTAAATGAGCTCGAAAACTACCACTACATCATGACATCACGAGGTGGAACATAACATTTTGAGCCTTGGAGATGTGGACAGACTAATAATAAAGGGTTACTCAAACAAATATGATGAAACAAAACGCAACTCCAGGTCTGTTTTTGAGGATGAAACAACATTATAACACGATTTCAAGCTCACGAGAGTCAATTTAACATAATATAGAACATTTTATAAGCCGTACTAAATACAACTGGTTATTTCAGGTCAAATTTGTGTCTAACCTGTAGCAACAACACTGCCGCAATGTTCTGAAATTCATCAAAGTGAAAACAGCCTACACCTCCTTTTCTTTCTATTGTAAAAAAATGCCTCTCGATCCAGTGAACCTGCGGCGCCGAGTGAGTGACAGAAACCCAGTGAAAAGCACACAAGGCAATTTAGGAATTTATATTCAATCTCCTCCCTGGTGGAAAGCTCTCCACTCTCCTGGCATCCCATTTTTCCCTCTGACACGCCATGTAAAACTGATCAATACGGAGCTGTCACCGGGACTCGTCAGGTACAGCCAGAACCGTCTCGCTCTCACTACACTCACACATATTGTTTACCAGTTTGAAGCTGAAATGTTTGCGCGTGGAGGAAGGATAAGATGTTAATGGAGCTTAAACAATGACCGCCCAGTCGCCACCTCCCACGTTTCAGAAGTCAAATTTCCACTTATTTTTCCCGTAAACTTACCAGAAAAAAAATTTAAAAAAAATTGGTCTGGGCAAAAAAAAAAACAAGCATTAATCACATGAGTTCCTGTGATTAATCATGATTAATTAAAGGTTGTATGGAGGATTTTTTTTTTGTTTCAAATTGTCAATGAAAGTTTAAAATACCATTACAGAGACGCAGCAGCCTTGTAATTACGATGACCAAAAAAAAAAGAATGAAAATGTATCAACTGTGGACGTGTTGAGGCCAGATAAACATCAGCCAATAGAAAACGAGGCTGCCTCTTTACCTATTGGCTGTCAGGTCATCAATCAAACTCCCTACGTTTCTAGTGTAATTGACTCGTCGGGATGCAGGGATCACGTGGTTTATGCAGCGGTTCTTAGAGGCTTTTTCAAACTGTCACTTCCTCACAAAGTTTGTTGCGATGGCGGACGAGAATCCACGACCAGTTCGCCGCAAAAGAAAGTCGGTTCTTGAGGTCGCTGAAAGAAGAAGAGAAGGGGAAAAGGAGCGAAGACAAACTGAGGTGATTCTTGGAGATTCCTTCCAGCGATTGCGCGAGTGAAGCGGACGAAGGGTCTAAAAACTCGCATGCACAACATTTGTAAAAGAACTGTCGCTGTATTTCTCTTCCCTTAAAAAAATCCTCTATACAACCTTTAATACATTTAAAAGTAGCATATAGTGCACTTTTATTGGAAATGTAAACAAAAGTGCCATACATTTGTTGTGTAAACAGTATTTCTTTACACAGGAGCAGGGCACTAGTCTGTAAAATCCATGTTTATACTTCTTCATTTGGAGAATCTTACTCAAAAAAAAAAAAAAGTTAGTTAAGTCTTTATTTCTATAGCGCTTTTCACAGAAATTTTTGTCACAAAGTCGCTTTACAGAGCATTATTCAGCATTATTCATTCACTCTATACCTGGTGATGGCAAACTACTGTAGTAGCCACAGCTGCCCTGGGACAGACCGACAGAAGCGCGGCTGCCATGCCAATTGGCGCCAACGGTCCCTCCGACCACCACCAACACTCACACACACCACTTTCATACTAGGCTAAATACTATATTCTAAAAAAAAATACAATTTCAATGACGTCAGCTGAAACTCGCCTATAGGGCACTCTGGATTGTGGGGCACGCAGTCGTTTTTTGATGGGGTTGGAGGCTTAAAGGTTGTATAGAGGATTTTCCAAGGAACGAGAAATCCAGCGACTGTTTGTCCTTTTTCAAATGTTGCGCATGCGTGAAACCACCCCCCTCCCCCACAGCTCCTACGTAGAAACGCCTCCTCCCTCCTCCTCCTTTACGCCAGAAACAGGTTTGTTTACAGCCGGTGCTGCACATGACTTGTAAACAACTAACTACAGTGTTGGTTAGGCAAGACGGAGAAGTGAGGAGCGGGGGGGAGCGGACATTCCGTGCCCGGAGAGAAGTGAGGAGCAGGGGGAAGAGCGGAACGGGCAGCGGGGACAGGAGCAGGAAAGGGGTGCAGAGAAGGTTGCACGGAGATTCAGTGCGAATGAACTAGCTACAACACGCAGCAGCAAGCGGACTCTTTCTTTGCCTTGAAAATTACGTTTTCAGACATAGGATATCGCTTTCATGTCCTGAAAAACATTTGTGTAGCTCTTGGAAATAAAGTACGTTTTCATAATAAGCAGAAGTTTCCTGTCCAGGAGTAATTTGTGGACCAGTGCGTCAGTCTTTAGACCCTGCGTCTGCTTCAGTCGTACCATCGCTGGAATGAAATCTACAAGAATCACCTTAGTTTGGCTTCGCTGCTTTTCCCCTTGTCTTCTTCTTTCAGCGACCTCAAAAACGGACTTTCTTTTGCGGCGAACTGCTCCTGGATTCTTGTCGCCATTGCAACAAACTTTGTGCGAACTGCGAGGAAGATATAGGTAAAAAAAAGCCGCTAAGAACTGTTGCGTTGGTGGAGTAAACAGCGTCTGTGGACTGCGTGACAGTCGTACGTAAACCACGTAACGGCAGCGCGCAGGCAAGTCAGTTACACTAGAAACGTAGGGAGTTTGATTGACAGCCTGTCAGCTCACAGATAACGAGGCAGTGTCGTTATCTATTGGCAAATGTTTAGCCCCACCACGTCCAGAGTTGATGAATTTTTATTCTCTTTTTTTTGGTCATCATAATTACAAGGCTACTGCACCTCTATAATCTATCACTGACAATTTGAAAAAAAAAAAAATCCTCCATACAACCTTTAAGAGTGCGTCTAATAGTCTGGAAAATACGATAGTTAAAATTAACGCATTAACATGCCCGGTCCTAGAAAATAAAAGGTTGTATATTACGCAAAATTGACTCTTGTGAGCTTTAAACAATGTTGTACAATGTTGTTCCCTCGTCAAAAACAAACCCAGAGTTGTGTTTTGTTTCATTCACACGTTTGAATAATCCTTTATTCTTAGTCTGTCTACATGTCCAGTTATTTATTTATGTATTTGAAGCCTGCACGTACAATTCATATAACAACATAACAGTACAAACAGATACAAACATGCATGGATTGAAAAGGGAATAGATTAAGCAAAGCGCGTACATTTCCAATTCCCTCCCACACTTCACAGAACAACACTTCAGCTATTCAAACGACTATAGTGTGTTATACATGACGAGACATGACAGACAAAACAAACACTCACACACTTATCCAGACACAACACTGGCCCGGTCCTTCCTGACGTCACGCTCTGTGCTGATGTCAAAATAATTTCCAATCATTCAATTCTGGTGTCACGATTCGATACAAGTGTTCGGTTGATACATGCGTTCCTCCATGTGCGCTGTGTTGTCATTTATTTTGGTCCGAAAGGGAAACAGATATCGCAGCGTCCTCCTCAGATGCAGGAAGAAAACAGCTCCATAGGGACTAACAGCTGAAATATTTTAACAGAGGTGGATTTTATCTTTCACTCACTTTTTATTTTAGATTGATAAACCCAGAAATGACAAAGATATTATCTTCTAAATACTTTAGAATCACTTTTGGCTTTAAATCGACTTTAATCAAATGCATTATTTATGCATTTATTTTGGGCAAGTAAAGATTTACATTCATATACAATGGAACATATAAAATGTGAAATAACAAGTGAAATCATAATAGAAATGAAAATAACAACAGAAAATTATTTATTTATTTATTTATTTATTTTGCCCAAAAAGGAGTGGGAAGAAGAAAACTTATTTAATCCCACCTCTACTCTTAATAATAATAATCTAACACAATGAGCTATCTTTTGCGTTTTTCAGACAGTTTGAAATAAACTGTATGAACTATTTACAAGTGCAGACAAAGGCTGCGTTCAGACTGCAACCTGAAGTGACCCAAATCTGATTTTTTGACTTCTTTGTGACCTGTATCTGATCTTTTAATGACAGTCTGAATGACACAGATCCGATTTTTTCAAATGTGACCCAGGACACTTGGATATGTGCTCCTAAAACCGATACATATCTGATCTTTTGACATGTGACTTCAGTCTGAACGGCCAAAGCGCATTCATCCACCTACACGTTATCAACAAGACACAAACGTCACTATTCTGCGCTGAAGTAGGCGAAAATTGTTAATGAACTCTGTGTCACTGAAGCAAAAGCACATCACCACTCACCACTCTTGACTACGTCTGCACATCCACATGTTCCTTTCAACAGACGTCGCTGCCGCTGTCCCACAAAACACCACGGCCAAAAACCTCGTCCTTCTCCTTCTCAATCTCCTCCTTAAAACAAGTAAGTTGTTCATGTTCTGGCTCCGGTACGAGAGGAACTTTAAAATCTCCAGGTGCTCGATGCTGCGTCCATGTTTGGACAACTTCCGTAAACACAGAGCACGCTCGCTGCGGTTGACGTCGTCGTGTCTCCAGTGCACATGCGGGACACTTTCGGGGCAGTTTACTGTTCACACAGGGGATCGCATGCAAGTCACATTTAATTGGAAATCTGAACGACCTCGTAAAAACATCGGATTTCACAAAAAAATCGGAATTGAGCGTTAAGCCCTGCAGTCTGAACGTAGCCAAAGAGTCACTGTTATAGCTTGGTAGTGTAACATAAGCGTACCAACACATGCACAGGCAACGTGACTCGCGATATGCGCAGTCTTTTTCTCAGACTCTATCTCGTAAGTTTTACTCAGAAAACGGCCCTTTGAGACACTTCTATGTAGTAGTTTTAGTGTCCAGAAAGTGGATGGGAGAGCGCAGTGTGTCACAGACTGTAGGGAGCAGTGTGGGAGGAGCTACGTACCGTCTCTGCTGGAGGAGGGAGAAGAGCGCTGACACAGACATGTGAACGTAGTAAAACTAAGGAGGTAAAGAAATCATCAAATCATCATCATAAAATATAAAATAGCCTGTTCTTATTTTCACTGAATAAAAATCATTGAACCAAATGAACTAAAACACTTCACATATAAACTACAACTGTACAGTAGTTAGACTGTAATTCATTGCATGAGATTTTTTATTTTTTTTTGCATCTTAAAACGCATCAAAATTGAATTGATATTGTGACCCATGTATCAAGATACGTATTGAATCAAGAGAAAACTTTAAATATCTTTTTTTTTTAACTGAATCAGGTTCCTGCACACTTTTAGTTCCACAGATTAACTCCACGTACTGAGATGCACATTGACTTTAAAGTACTTCTAAATGTATATATTTTAGTACATCTAAGTTTGTAGTTATGATGAGCATTTTGATCTTGAAATAAGTCATTTAAATTAGCTGGAAGAGAGTTGATAGACGCTCTGAACATAATCTGAGCTTTTTAAAGTTTGCCAGATCGTGAAGTTTTAAGTTTGATGATTTAAAAAACTGTGGATTTGTTGGATGCAGATAGTTGGACCTCGTGAGCAATCGTAATGACTCTTTAGCAGTGAAATTAAGGGCATTAAATGAGTCTCATTGCAGTTTCCTCACACTTTAACACAATTATTTAATAAGACATAACAAATAAACGATACAATAACAGCAGCATGACTTGATCTTTTCATTACTCCCACACATTTAGCAACTTTAATCCGCACGTAACTTAATTAATGTTTCTATGACATTTTCTCATCTATTGTGGCTTTACATGTTGATAGAAACATGAACTGTCATGTTGTAGAAAGTGTCTCTGGTGGTGGTTGAAGTTTTGAGTATATAACTGTAGAAATTACCCTGCAAAAAAGGAAAAAAACATAATTGTAAGATGTGTTTACAGGGAATCCGTGTGTCGTTCGTTGATTCGTTTTTCAATATAAAACCAAAAATAAGAAAACGAAAAAACAACAGTTTACCTCTTTATTTGTCTCCAAAATTCGAAATGAAAAAATGGATAATGATTCGTTTTTTTCAGTTTTCGATTTTGTGTTTAAATGAAGAATGGAAAAAACGGATAACGACCGTTTCCCGTTTACGGACTGAACCAGGACTGATCCAGGTCCAGGACCAGACGGGGGCAGACTGGGACCAGAGCGCTACTGAGACCGGGACCAGACCGAGACTGAGATAAGAACTGAAACCGGGACCAGACCGAGACTGAGACCAGACGGGGACCAGAGCGGGACTGAGACCGAGACCAGACCAGGACCAGACCGGGACTGAGACTGGAACTGAAACCGAGACCAGGCCGGGACCAGACTGGGACCAGACCGGAGGCTCAGAGCCCACAGCAGGGCCGGAGCTCGAAGCTGAGGCTCGGACCCCGTGGAGGCTCAGAGTCAAAGCTCGGAGTCCGCTCTGGTCCCGCTCTGGTCCCGCTCTGGTCCCGCTCTGGTCCGAGACCTGGATCAGTCCTGGTTCAGTCCGTACACGGTGCAAAAGTCCGGCATCACAGTCACGGAAGTCACGTAAACGGAAAACGGCTGTTATCCGTTTTTTCCATTCTTCATTTAAACACAAAATTAAAAACTGAAAAAAGGAATCATTATCCGTTTTTTCATTTTGGTGTTGGAGACAAATAACGAAGAAAACTGTTGTTTTTTTCATTCTATTATTTTTGGTTCTATATTGAAAAACAAAATGAATGAATGATACACGGATCACAGGGCACCAGGATCTGACATGGATTAATTTAGGAAATGGATGGAAAAATTATTTTAATAATAAGACTACAAAGGATGTCATAATATGTGGGGACTACAATATTGATTTATTAAAAGCAAAAAAACAAATTTATGGAGGAATTTATCAGTACAATGTTCGCCGTGGGCTTGTATCCACTAATTACAAGACCAACTAGAATAACAACACACATACATATTCTGTAATATTCTGGGCAGCAGCATAATTGGTGGTCGGTCTATTACTGAACGACACCATTGATCATTTACCAGTTTTCATGGTGTATGACGTCAACTGTAAAATAACCAAAGATTTTAATAGTCTGTTACCGCAGGGTTGGACCAGAACAATCAATAATGGCTCTGAAACAGGAATAAGCAGCTCATAAGTGGGAATCTATTTATGAAGAGTTCGATGTAAACACAGCTTACAACTCCTTCCTAGAAATACTGTTTTTCTTTCCATTAATGATAAGAATTGTGTCATTAGAAAGTGTAGATTAAAAACACAAAAACTCCATGGATAACAAAATGCTGTATTAAACTAAGTCTGTGCACATTTTGCTAATATTTTTTGTGTTCATTGACATATTGTATAAATGTTACTTGTACTGTACTGTACACTGTTTTCATTTTTTTGTGTGACAGAACCATTTTCTTACAATAAACACATATTATAAACTTTGCGAGCCCCACTCCCCGCACTGGGCCCTGGGTAATAAAGTCATGGGCACACTCACGGGCATGTGTGCTCCCTGTGACTGTGTTTTATACAGACTTTTCAGCAGAGTTGGCAGTTATAAAAATGTTGTATGGCATCTTTTTACTGGTGGTGTAATCCCTCATTTGTTCAGGAGTGGTTCAAGTTCGAAGAGGATACAAACTAAGTCACCTGGACAATGTTTTTGAAATCCAATTCATTTTACAAACAATGACCATCCATTTTATTCCGGTTTTCTGGGGCTGGGTCACGGGGGCAGCAGTCTAAGCAGGGACTCTCAGACTTCCCTCTCCCCAGACACCTCCTCCAGCTCCTTCGTGGGGACCCGGCGTTCCCAGGCCAGCCCAGAGACATAGTCCCTGCAGCATGTCCTGGGTCTTCCCCTGGGCCTCCTCTCGGTGGGACATGGCCGAAACACCTCCTGAAGGAGGCGCCCAGGAGGCATCCAAACAGATGCCCGAGCCTCAGCTGCTCCTCTCGACGTGGAGGAGCAGCGGCTCTACTGCAAGCTCCTCCCGTGTGACTGAGCTCCTCACCCGATCTCTAAGGGAGCGCCCAGACACCCTGCGGAGGAAACTCATTTCAGCCGCTTGTATCCACAATCTTGTCCTTTGTTCATTACCCAGAGCTCATGACCAGAGGTGAGAGTAGGAACAAAGACTGACTGGTAAATCGAGAGCTTTGCCATTCGGCAGATTTGACTACACAACTCTGCTGAATCCTGTATGTATCACAGATTATAATAATTAATTAAATAATTAATACAATTGGAGAACAAAGTAGGTACAGAACAGTGGGCGTGTACTGGTGAAGATGAAAATGGGAGCTGATCAACAAAATGGCATCTTGAAAATAATTTAAGATCGTTTAAGCATGCACAAATCACTCTAAATACAACTTCTAAAAGGAGAAATGAGAAGGGGAAACTGTTACAAAAGCTTTGAAATGTTGATTTTGCAGAATAGGTCTGCTTTAAAAACTGAAAAATCACATAAAGTTAAAGTTAACCTAAAGCCTGTGTAACATCAAATCAAATCAAATCAAACTTTATTTATAAAGCGCTTTTCATACAAAACTGTAAAACAAAGTGCTTTACAGTGATAAAAAAACAATCCCACATTTCCATCCACCAACCCAACCCCCACACCTGCCCGACCCCACACAACCAGACAAACACACACGCACACACACACGCACACACACACACACACACAAACACACAAACATGGTCAAATACATAAAACGACACATAGTAAGATGTGAGGCTGAATACAGGTGAACCAGGAGCAGAGAGACGTCCACCACCACCAGGAACCAGCACAGGAGCCAGGGGAGAGATGAAGCCCAAGCCCCAACTCTCCACCAGGAGCCCACAGGACAGACCCAGCGGCCACAGCCGACCTCTGCTCCCGATGCAGAGGCTCCTACAGAGGAAACACTGGAAATCCTAAAAATATGCCTAAAATAAATAAATATAATACAATATATACACTAGAAACAAATACAAGTATAAGATTTCAATCAAAAGCTAAGCTACATGGGGAGCTTTGCATTTTTGCATTTAGTAATTCAAAGTTTTAGAGGTCATCTTTTATTTTCCAGACTCTGAATCACAGTTGATATAAAACTCGGTTATGGCCATATAGATAAACTTGAATTGAATCAGATGAAGAGCATGAGGCGCAGGTCGGATGTGTTGTGTAGTCGTGTTGTGCGCCAGTGCCGCTCCTACACGTGTCGCTCCTACGGCTGAGGCGGAGCCGAGGGGTGGACCTCAATCTGCGACCATCCAAAGACCATTTTGTCCACGCGTCTTCCTATAGAATTCTGACGCACTTGTTGGATTGCTTTCCCTAAACCAACTCCATTGCACTTATTCAGCGAGAAAACTCCTTTATTGAACCGATTCAAGTTCACATATTCCATTTCACCCGGCGACTCTGGCAGCTCGCTCTGAATGTCTGGGTTATGCAGTGGGTCTGAGGAACTGAAGAGGAGAGGGAGTTCTGGACTGAATAAAGTTTGTCCCTGTGCAAAAGGCTACCAGGGATGCTTAGTTAAAGACAGTGTATTTGTATAATAACACACTGTAGGTCCTTTTATACTGTGAAACATTCCATACAAACCAATAACATCTCCATGGAAACAGGCAGGTAGAGGAGCACGATTAAGATGCTTGAAAGCAGATGGAAGAAATGTTATTCCCAACGCCATCTAGCCTCAATTTTATTTCTCTCCAGCGACTAGGTCAAGAATCAGAATACACTAGACCAGGGGTGCCCAATACGTCGATCGCGATCTACCAGTCGATCGCCAAGGTCGTGTGGGTAGATCGCCGTGTCTTAGTACTCATCTCAGACTCGCGTTTGGACTCGGTCTTGTCTCTCACTCGAGGTCTGACACTCAACAAGTGCGATCATATTTCATTATGGCCGCTGCTGTTGGTAATAAACTTGTAGCGGGTGCAGGAGCGTGTGGGGCGTCTCAGTGCAGCCTGTGCGCTCATTTGAAACCCGCGGAGACTCTACGGCGCATCACAAACACACACGCTCCCTATGCACGGCTCGTCTGCGACAGCGTGTGCCCTCGTGTACCAGCGTGCAGCACAGGGCAGGTTCAACTTCCTAAACATCCTACCTGTCCATCTGCCTCACGTCAGCACGCCGCCCCTCGCCTTTTCACGCTCTCGCTCCTTCCTGCGTACAGCGAACACAAGCCCCTCCCACAGTGCGGCTGATTAGAAGAGCAAGACCAAACGTGAAGCAAAAACGAGTCTAAATTTGTGTTACAGTGTTGGCACAAAGCAGGTCTACAGCATAGAGCGGATCTACAGAACAGACCTACTGCCACATTTGGCTGAAGTTTGTCTAACAAAAGTGCACAAATGCATCTGTGTTTGTCACGATGTGTGTTTGGTTTGGTAAACGTGCAGAGGCTGGTAAATATCACTGCAAAACCAGAAAAGAATTTTAGAAGTTCGGAACTTTAAAAAAACAGGTTTAAAAATCTTCCTTCACTTTTTTCACAGTTTTGTGTAAAGTGCCAGAGGAAGTTCTCTTAAAGAAGAGGTTCTCAAACTGTGGGGGAGGGTCCAAAAAAGGGGCACAGAGTGTTTCAGTGCAGTTTGCTTGGCTTTGTATTAGGTAGATCATTTTGACTTGGTCATTTTGTAAGTAGCTCGCATGCTGAAAAAGTGTGAACACCCCTGCACTAGACGGTTTGCAAAAACCTCGGAAGTTGTAGACTGTGCACCGGCCAATCAGCGAAGAGCTGTGAAGCCACGACATCAAACTCAAGCATCTGTCTGGGTTCCTTTTGTGGAACAGTACAACAGTAAACAAACTGGTCGAGATGGATGTAGACCAGGAGTGTCAAACTCATTTTGGTCCGGGGGCCGTATCCAACCTACTTTGATCCCAAAGGGGCTGGATCAGAAAACTCATGTCATATAAACCCCAAAAATAATAATAAGTTCAAATATTTGTGCAGAGAAATGCAAATCTATTACAGAAATATTTTTAAATTGATGAACTTTCTCTTTTACAAAATATTATAACATTATGAACAACCTGGAACTTTAAGAAAAATGCAATTTCAACACAATGTTTTAACATTAACTTGTATGCATTTCATAAAATTTTGTCATGCTTTCTTTTTGCTCCTGAAATTTGGCATCTTTTAGCCTGCACAAGTGCATGAATATCAGGCATCAGGTCCTGAGTAGCTGCTGTCTTCAGAATGTCATTCAAGTGCTTGTGTTTTGTGTTTAGTTTTGAGCGCAGCTTTGTTTTATTAATGTTCATTACTGAGAAAACCTGCTCACAAAGGTAGTAACTGTAAATCTATTATTTCTAGTTGCATGTCTGCGGGCACATCAGAGGTTTGTGAATGGAGTGCGAAAAATTGCAAATTCTGTCTTCAAGTTTTAAAATATAATTAAAATATTTTAGTAGAAAATCAACTGAGGGCCAGATTAAAGGTCTTGGCAGGGCCGGATCCAGCCCCCGGGCCGTATGTTTGACACCCGTGATGTAGACAAAGACAGACATTCTGTGTTAGCAACGATTCCCGAGATCGAGGATTTAAAGGTGGAACAAAGAGAATGTTTGGTGAATTTTATCAAAGAGAAAGACGTTGTCCTTCTTCCTACATGATTTGGTGCATTACATACGTCACGACCAAATAGCAACGATTGGTTAAATAAAAAAAGTACCCCTCTAACCGTCGAGCGAATGAATTCTAATGCTGCGAGGTCAGACTGGCTGATGAATCAGGCCAACAGCCGCCAGCAAGTGCTCAAGAGTTCAAACTGCGCTTTAAGAGAATAAACTTGACTCTGAGTCTCCAAAAACCCAGAGGAGAGGTTCTGACAGATTAGAAAGTGTCCACAGAACCGCATCAGGGAAGCTTCATCATTTTATGCCGGGTTGATGGTCAGGAGGATTATTTTATGCAAAATTGACATTTTTGAGATTACATATAGATTTGACAATATTTTAAATGAAAAAGCAAGTTTAAAAATGTGAAATACTAATCCCAAGGTGACGAAAAGCATGTTTAAAGGGGAACTGAAGAATGTTTAGTTTGTGTCCGTTAACCAAAAACCACAGGGACACAGAGAGAACATATAAACTGTATATGATTGCTGTATGTTTATTTATTTTTTTCTTGGGAGAGTTGATGGAGTTATCAATGCCACACGCTGAAGGATGGTCCAATGGAACACGCCCGGAGGCTGGTTTCATAACAGCATGCCAGAACTGGTGATGGAGCGCTGTGCCAAAACCTGGCAGTTTCACTTTGCTTTCATAACACGAGCATTAAATCTGAAAACTACAACAGCTGTCGTCATTGAGTCAGAGTTTAGCTCGCTGTCAAGCTGGAACTGCTCATGTCTCAGTGAGGACAGTGCTGGCCCATTTCATCACTGAAACAACAGAGTGGAGTAAGAATGACGTCCGGTGCACACTGACTGTAGGTGCAGTGCAGTTCGGGACATATGTGGATCCCACATTCATTAAAATCAGTAGCACCCTGCCACATTGACGTCTAGCTGAAAAAAAAAAAAAAAAAAAACACGAGCAAAACACTAAATCAGATGTGCAGAACTGACAGATCAGTTTATTTTCAGAATAAAATATCCCTGCACACTTCTGGTACTTTGCTAATGAACTTACAGTACCCATTGTACATAACCACAGTATTCAAAAGCATGAGAAAAGTGGTGTATCCAAATACACGAGAAAGTGGTCGTAGTGTGAAAGGCTGCCACTGTTGACCAACAAGGCTTCTTGTACATGCTAAACTGTCATGTGAACGCAGTTTCCACCCTCTGCCCGCAGCTCGGCGCGACTGTACAGCAGCAGAGAGCGCAGACAAGTCACAGTAAAACCAGACCACACCTGCAGCCAGCCCCGGGGTCTCAAAATAGCCGCCCATTTAAGTCAATGGGCTGAGCTCAATGGCACATTTTTCCAGATTTGCCTTTAGCCCGGAGAGGTACTTCAGGTGGCTCTGGGCCGATCGAGCATGCGCAGTAGTGCACTTTTCTCCCGTGGGCACACTCGAATACATGTGAGCACACGCACGGAGCACAGTCTTGTGTATCATGTGATGGCTTTGACCAATCAGAGCGAGAGGAGTGAAAGCGGAGCAGAGCGGGAGCTAACGATTAAAACACCTTTATTAAGACAACTGAAGGATTTTGAGCTGAGAAAAAGTTAATGATCTAAAAATAGGTACAAATCTACACAAAATCCAACATGTTTAAAAGTTTTAGATTGTAGGTCATTCGAATGCAAGCAGTTTGTGATTACTTGCGCTCTACGAGAAAAATCCTATCTTGGCCCAGGGGATTTTTTCAGCAGAAGTACCAGTGAGTGTCACTACGTCAACTGGACACAGCTACAAGCAGCAACACACTATCATTATTTCATAGTAATTTAGATATTTATGCAGTCAGTGTACACCAGGGGTTAGGCTTGGAAGACGTTTTAGTTCCCCTAGGTCACACCGGACGCTGCTGTGATGCCCGGGTAGAGACACTTTTGTCTAGAGGACTGTTACTCTCCTCACAGGATCTGCTTTTTTGATGTTGTCCTGCACTTTAACCAAGACACAAAGTCCACTGAGAAGCGTGGTGTAAATTTTGCTGCAGCTTAAACTTGAATTTCCCTCTGGATCATTGAAGCATCTCTCTCTCTCTCATTTTTATTAGAGCAGTCAAAACAAAATTAACATTCTGAATTCCATTAGACAAACCCGGAGTCGCCCATCTGTAAGCGAGTGGGCGTCTGTTGCCTGCGCTCGCTCCTCTGCTTGAGAACCCTGGAGAGGCCGGTGCAGCGAGGCAGAGCGGCGAGACCGAGGGGCCGACCGCACACAGGCTGCTCTCCCTGACAGTATCTCTCCGACACGCTGTCCTGCCTCCAGAAGACGACTCTATCCTCCACTTCCTCCTCTTCCTCCCGGTGCCGGCGCTGTCTCCCGGAGGTGTTGAGCACTGACTAAACTGCGCTCCCACTGGACTCCGGTTACAGCGGAGGAAGGCGGTCAGACACACTTCAATTCAATCAGCTTTGAATATTCATAAACAGGACTGAGGTGTGAAAACGGACAGGATTTTTTACATTGTAGGTCATTACGAGTCACACTACAGAAGAGACAGAGAGAGAGCAATGGGACAAATTCGATCGACTTTTTGGAGCTTTCTATCATGGTTCCCTCAGTAAAAATATGCTTGAAGAGGCCTTATAGGTGAGATTCAGCTGATGTCATTGTTATTAAAAGCCCAAGTATGCTGCTGGGAAATTTTTGGTCTGGATTTTTGGTTCAAGAAACACATACGTTTCAAACAGACCATGTATGAAACATGGAACAAAAATTTTATCCTCAATCAAATGGTAAATTCCATGCTGCATTCATCAGATGCATTCAAATAGAACACTGTTGAAGAAGGAAAATGATTTTTTTTTTGTATGTATTTAAAATGAAAATTTGCTGGGAAGGACTGACATATTTTATAGAAATAGTTTCCTTTCATTTTGAAGTAATATTAAAGTTTTTGAAACAAAAAAACTGACAAATTATTAAAATCCTGCAACCTTCTACTTGACTTTTGCACAATTTTCCCTCCGTTACTGACCTGTTACCATGACCTTTCTTAGGATTTCCACTCAAAAAGTTAATTTGGATTCGTAACCTAATCTTGTACCATATGGTAGAAAACTATATGAAGCAAATATTCAAACCAGTTTGTTTGGTGAGAACCTTTTGTCGGGAGTTGAAAAGAGTGCTGATTTGGCATTCCTCGATGCTTATGACCAAATTTGCTTCAAATTTCTTTCCTCTGAGTTTTAAATTTTTTGACTTGAAAGAAATATCACAGGTTTAACTTGACCCTGTTGGAGTGTAACTCTTTCCTACATTCTGATACTTTACTTATTTCAATAGTCCCTCTAGTTTCTGAATAAGAGACATTTGAATGTCAAAAATCTGCCCCTGTTTCCCTCCGTTACCACTTGACCGGACCCACATACATGTTTGAGTACCGTCTTTTTCAAACTATAAGTCACACTTTTTTTCATGGTTTGGGTGTTTCCTGTGACTTATACTCCAGTGCAACTTATATATAAAAATGTTCACACTGACAGCCTTGAGAGGGCGCTCTAGGCTGTCACTTCAGTCTACTGCGCATGTCTCCTGCAGAAAGAGCCTCTGTCCTGTTTGTATCATCTCAGTCGATCGTACCACTGAAAATTCAACATTTAAACAAACTTATAAAGACTGAACATAAATCACCCCCAAAAAAGTAATATTCTGCAGATTACATGCAGCAAGTTGTGAAATCTGCAGCCGAAAATGATAATCGAGCAGCAGAAAGAAAGTGAAAGAGTGAAAGAGAAACTTGTGACACCGGGAGGGTTGAACATGAAACTTTCCTGTAAGTCACTCGATGGATCAAAGTCTGGACTTCAGTGACACCGAAACCATCCTGTCGGGATTCAGAAAGACCGGAATAATTCTAACTGGAACTGATGCTGAGTCTGACGACAGCGACGCAGAAGAGGAAGCGGCGCTCTGTTTACCTCCGGAGGTCGCGGAGTTGCTCAGAAGTGACACCGAGGATGAAGAATTCCATGGATTTAATGATTTGGATTGAGATGGAAAGTTTGGTAAACTTGTTCTGTTGTTTATGTTTTGCCAAATAAGAGTCAGGTTTGTGGAGAGGTAAGCCTGCTCAGAGTATGTGTACATTTTTCAGTGCAATTATCAATCAATTATCAACCAATGAATATCCAAATTGAAACACAACATGTCTTTATTTTTGTCTAGTGCGCATATTATTCAACTTTTTATTTCTGTGACACAAACCCAAAGCTCAAAACTGAGAGTGGGAGTGTGTTTACCCTTTGAAATTATGCATCATCGAAATCAAACGTTGCTGTACAATAATAATAACTTAAAAACTGTAATCACGGTGACAAATGTGTTTTCTGTGCAAAAAAACTGTCACTTGAGTCGCCTATATTAGAACTCTGATTCTATGGCATTTCCTTTGCTTGGTCCGTCTTAATCAGCATAAAATTGCAGGAAAACAAGAAAGAAAGACTTGGCTCTTTTAAAAAATGTTACCGGATCCAACTGTTCACGTCACAGAAGGTCACATCATGAACGCACATTTTATTTCAAGATGTTTGAGGAGGTTTAAAGAGCTAACAAGGCCAGCTGAGAGATAATAAGAACTGTAAACCTTTTCTGTGAGTCAGTTTGGCCAAGGGAATGAACTGATAATGTTAAAGAACAACCCTTATCGAAACTTTGCAGCTTTTCACCATTTTCTGGAAGCAGAGTCCTGCACGGGTCCATTTTTGGGTCAGACCATTAGTCCGACAGCCGAATAATCCAGGACTAACACAGGACTAAACCAGGACTAAACCAGGACTGAACCAACTCCATGTCATTAGTGGATTGAAAATATATACACTCTGCAAACCGCCGAGCCGATCGACAGGACTACACCAGGACTACACGAGGACTACACCAGGACTACACGAGAACTACACCAGGACTAACACCAGGACTAAACCAGGACTACACCAGAACTACACCAGGACTACACCAGGGCTGAACCAGGACTACACCAGAACTACACCAGGACTACACCAGGACTACACGAGAACTACACCAGGACTACACCAGGACTACACCAGGACTAAACCAGGACTACACCAGGACTACACGAGAACTACACCAGGACTACACCAGGACTACACGAGAACTACACCAGGACTACACCAGGACTAAACCAGGACTACACCAGGACTAAACCAGGACTACACCAGGACTGGACCAGGTCTAAACCAGGACTACACCAGGACTAAACCAGGACTGGACCAGGTCTAAAGCAGGACTAAACCAGGTCTAAACCAGGACTACACTAGGACTGGACCAGGTCTAAAGCAGGACTACACTAGGACTACACCAGGACTACACCAGGACTGAACCAGGTCTAAACCAGGACTACACTAGGACTACACCAGGACTACACCAGGACTACACCAGGACTACACCAGGACTGAACCAGGTCTAAACCAGGACGAAACCAGGACTACACTAGGACTGAACCAGGTCTAAACCAGGACTTCACCAGGACTACACCAGGACTGGACCAGGTCTAAAGCAGGACTAAACCAGGTCTAAACCAGGACTACACTAGGACTGGAAAAGGTCTAAAGCAGGACTAAACCAGGTCTAAACCAGGACTTCACCAGGACTACACCTGGACTGGACCAGGTCTAAACCAGGACTACACCAGGACTAAACCAGGACTAAACCAGATCTACACCTGGACTACACCAGGACTTCACCAGGACTACACCACGACTGGACCAGGTCTAAAGCAGGACTAAACCAGGTCTAAACCAGGACTAAACCAGGACTGGACCAGGTCTAAACCCGGACTAAACTAGTACTAAACCAAGACTACACCAGGACTACACCGGGTCTAGACCAGGAGCACAGCCACCGAGCTGGTCTCCTCCGCTGAAAAGACGGGAAATGTCACTTGTTTCCAGAGCAACAGACGTCCTGGACATGCGTCAGGTATTTTTCACCTGTTCGTCATTAATTTGATTCACCTAACGCGCCCATGTGTGATCACTACCCGCCCGCATACCCACCTGTAAAGATCCACAACGTTAAAACCCGCCTGTTTCAGCAACTTTTTGCCTTAAAGGTTGTATGGAGGATTTTTTTTTTGTTTCACATTGTCAGTGAAAGATTAAAATGCCATTACAGAGACGCAGCAGCTTTGTAATTATGATGACCAAAAAAAAAAAGAACGAAAATCTATCAACTGTGGACGTAGTGAGGCCAGATAAACATCAGCCAATAGAAAACGAGGCTCCCTCATTTTCTATTGGCTGTTAGATTGTCAATCAAACTCCCTAGTGTAACTGAGTCGTTGGAGCGCGGGGATTACGTGGTTTACGCGGTTTACGCAGCGGTTCTTAGAGGCATTTTCGAACTGTCGCTTCCTCGCATTTCGCACAAAGTTTGTCGCGACGGCGGACGAGAATCCACGACCATTTCGCCGCAAAAGAAAGTCCGTTTTTGAGGTCGCTGAAAGAAGAAGAGAAGTGGAAAAGTAGCAAAGCCAAACTGAGGTGATTCTTGGAGATCTCGTCCAGCGATGGCGCGACCGAAGCAGACGAAGGGTCTAAAAACTGACGGTCGCTGAATTACTTCTAGACAGGAAACTTCAACAGTAATTCTGAATGCGCACAAGGACTGTCGCTGTATTTCTCTTCCCTTAAAAAAATCCTCAATACAACCTTTAAGGGAGAGAGGGATGGAGGGATGAGGAAGGAAGATGAAGGGAAAAAGAAGGAGAAATATAATGTGAGGGGGGGAGAGAGGTGAGGAAGAGAGAGTGAGGAATACGGTGGGAGACGAAGGAAGGAAGAGAGGGGACGGAAAGTGGAGAGAGAAAGAGAGAGAGAGGGAGGGAGAATGAGAGAGGAGGAAAGTATGAAGGGAGAAGGAGAGACAGAAGGGGGGTAATACGGAGGGAGAGAGGGATGGAGAGAGAGAGAGATTATGGAGAGAGACGGGGAAAGAGAGAGGGGGGAGTTAGATGAAGGGAGAGAGGGATGGTGGGAAGAAATGTGGAGGGAGAGAGGGAGAACGCGAAAGGAGAGGGATGGAGTGAGAGAGAGGGGAGGAGTAAGAAAGAGAGAGAACGGAGAGATATAGCCAGAGAAGGGGAGACAGAAGGGGGTAATATGGAGGGAGAGAGAGAGAGAAACTATTGGAGAGAGACGGAGAAAGAGGAGAGAGTTCGATGGAGGGAGGAGAAGGGAAATAGGAGGAAAGAGAGAAAGTGAGGGATATGGAGGGAGACGGGGAGAGAGGAAGACAAAGGGAGGAAGAGAGGAGACAAAATGTGGAGAGAAAGACAGAAGGGGGGTAATATGGAGGGAGAGGAGAGGGACAGGGAAAGAGAGAGGGAGGGTTTGCTGAAAGGAGAGAGGGATGGTGGGAAGAAATGTGGAGGGAGAGGGGAGAAAGACAGGGAGAAAATATGGAGAGAGGTCATGGTAACGGGGAGAGAGGAGAGAGTTAGATGAAGGGAGAGAGGAGGTATGGAGGGAGGAGAAAGGGAGATGAAGGGAAAGAGGGGGGAAGAGAGAAGGTGAGGAAGAGAGGGGGAAATATGGAGAGAGAGTGAGGGATATGGAGGGAAAAGAGGAGAGAGGAAGACGAAGGGAGGAAGAGAGCAGACGAAATGTGGAGAGAGACGGAGAATAAGAGAGGAGAAAAGTATGAAGGGAGATTTGGAGACAGAAGGGGGGGTAATATGGAGGGAGAGAGAGAAAATATGGAGAGAGACGGCAAAAAAGAGAGGAGAGAGTTACTGTAGATGAAAGGAGAGGGGGATGGTGGAGGGAGAGAGAGGGAGAATGAGAGAGGAGGAAAGAGAAAAGTGGTAATATGGAGAGAGGGATGGGTTAGATTAAAGGTTGTATAGAGAATTTTTTTAAGGGAAGAGAAATACAGCGACAGTCCTTGTGCGCGTTCAGAATTACTGTTGAAGTTTCCTGTCTAGAGGTAATTCAGCGACCGACGCGTCAGTTTTTAGAGGCTTCGTCTGTTTCGGTCGCGCCATCGCTGGACGAGATCTCCAAGAATCACCTCAGTTTGTCTTCGCTCCTTTTCCTCTTCTCTTCTTCTTTCAGCGACCTCAAAAACGGACTTTCTTTTGCGGCGAACCGGTCGTGGATTCTCGTCCGCCGTCGCGACAAACTTTGTGCGAAATGCGAGGAAACTACAGTTTGAAAAAGCCTCTAAGAACCTCTGCGTAAACCACGTAATCCCCGCGCTCCGACGACTCAGTTACACTAGGGAGTTTGATTGACAACCTAACAGCCAATAGAAAATGAGGGAGCCTCGTTTTCTATTGGCTGATGTTTATCTGGCCTCAACACGTCCACAGTTGATAGATTTTCGTTCTTTTTTTTTTGGTCATCATAATTACAAAGCTGCTGCGTCTCTGTAATGGTATTTTAAACTTTCATTGACAGTTTGAAACAAAACAAAAAAATCCTCCATACAACCTTTAACTTGAACTTTAATCTGAGCTCTATTTTAACAAAATCTGACCAGAAAGAGTTGGTTTATTTGGAACAGTCATTCTCACCTTTTTGTTGAAAATCAAAATCGTTAACAGGAACATAAACGCTTCTATTCTTCACAGTTCACATTTTGTAACATTTTCTTGAGTTTACAGACCATCTTGAAACTTTTTTGACAGTGTTTGACAGTGTGTGCGTTGTGTCACCATGGTAACTGCTAAACATTCCACGATAGAGGTACATGTAGACCAGCCCTGGCATGATGTCCCTGTCAGTATTAATCGATAGTGTCGTTGTAACGGTGCTGGGGGATGGGGGAGATTCCAGTGCAGTAAGTGGTTTTAGTGAAATGTGATACTAAACAGAGGAGCTAACGGCGTGTGGAGCTCCTACAGAAGTGCTCGGCGCTCGGATCACAATGGCCCAGCGCCAACGCAATTAAACCATACATCACCACCAGGGGCGAGCTATGGTTTACATACCGTCCCACCTCTGCTGCTGAACCATATAAACCAGGATATATAGAAAATCAGACACTAATATGAGTCAAAAGTTTGGACGCTGTTTCCATTTCTGGTTTTTGTTTATTTCCATGATTATTTACAGTGTAGATTCTCACTGAAGGCATCAAAACCGACTAAAAACACACATGTGGACTGTTGTAAATATAAAGTTAACTCAAAATAACTCTTTTTATGATTTAAAAAAAGATAGTTTGATCACTGCTTTAGACACTTGCCTTTCTTTGACCAGAATGGTAAAGAAAGGCTCTGGTTTGAGAGTGTTTGACCATTGATCCAAAGGCTGGCAGTTTGAATTGTCATGGAAATCCTAGAAAAGTCATGGAAATTGAAAAAGACATTTTCCAGGCCTGGAAAAGTCATGGAACTACAACATTCTCATTATCTACAAAGTTCTCATTAGGCTATTTCTGAACGTATGCAGACTAAAACCAGGATTAAACCAGGACTAAAGCAGGACTAAATTCAGGACTAAAACCAGGCCTAAAACAGGTCTAAACCAGAACTAAAACCTGGACTAAGCCAGGACTAAAGCAGGTCATACAGAACTAAATCCAGAACTAAAACAGGAGTAAATTCAGGTCTAATCCAGGTCTAAACCAGGACTAAAATCAGGACTAAACCAGGACTAAATTTAAGACTGAAACCAGGTCTAAACCAGGTCTAAACCAGGACTAAACCAGAACTAAAATCAGGACTAAACCAGGACTAAATTTAAGACTGAAACCAGGTCTAAGCCAGGTCTAAACCAGGTCTAAACCAGAACTAAAACCTGGACTAAGCCAGGACTAAAGCAGGTCTAAAACAGAACTAAAACCAGGACTAAAACAGGAGTAAATTCAGGACTAAACCAGGACTAAACCAGAACAAAAACCAGGTCTAAACGAGGACTAAAATCAGGAATAAACCAGGACTATATTTAAGACTAAAACCAGGTCTAAACCGGAACTAAAACCAGGTCTAAACCAGGTAAATGAGGACTAAATTCAGGACTAAAATCAGGATTAAACCAGGTCTGAACCAAGACTAAACCAGAACTAAACCAGGTCTAAATCAAGACTAAATCAGGACTAAAATCAGGACTAAACCAGGACTAAACCAGAACAAAAACCAGGTCTAAACGAGGACTAAAATCAGGACTAAACCAGGACTATATTTAAGACTAAAACCAGGTCGAAACCAGAACTAAAACCAGGTCTAAACCAGGTCTAAATGAGGACTAAATTCAGGACTAAAATCAGGATTAAACCAGGTCTGAACCAGGACTAAACCAGAACTAAACCAGGTCTAAATCAAGACTAAATCAGGACTAAAATCAGGACTAAACCAGGTCTAAATTTAAGACTGAAACCAGGTCTAAACCAGAACTAAAACCAGGACTAAAGCAGGACTAAACCAAGACTAAAATCAGGACTAAACCAGGACTAAAATCAGGTCTAAACCAGGTCTAAATGAGGACTAAATTCAGGACTAAAATCAGGATTAAACCAGGTCTGAACCAGGACTAAACCAGAACTAAACTAGATCTAAATCAAGACTAAATCAGGACTAAAATCAGGACTAAACCAGGACTAAATTTAAGACTGAAACCAGGTCTAAACCAGAACTAAAACCAGGACTAAAGCAGGACTAAACCAAGACTAAAATCAAGACTAAACCAGGACTAAAATCAGGTCTAAACCAGAATTAAAACCAGGATTAAATTCAGAACTAAAACCAGCTCTAAACTAGGACTAAACCAGGTCTAAACCAGCTCTAAATCAGGACTAGACCAGAACTAAAACCAGGACTAAAAGCAGGACTAAAAATGGTATGTCGGAATGGCAGCGTGTAACCTCTAACCCTCTCTCTCTCTCTCTCCGCTCCGTTATTTCAGTCGGTGTTGAGACGGGATATTCCCTCTGGATCGTCTTCTGCCATATTTGTAACATTCCAGAGCGATCACCCACCATGGATACAGGAAAAACCAACTGCTCAACAACAACAGTCCAATAGTCCTTAACTTCTGTCCCTTGAACCTTTAAAATGTAAAAGTAACATTTTTATAAAACGTTTAAAACCGTTCAGTGTCCCGGCCACATCCGTGCTTCACATCTGCGTCTCCTCTGCTGCGGTAGAACACACGAAGCCAGCGACAGCTTTAGTCCAAATCCCGTCTGATCCCGAGGGTTTTGGTGCTGTCTGATTATGCTAAACCTACAGGACACGTGTCTGATCCCAGCGCCCGGGAACATGGGGCGCTTGATGCCGCCGCTCGGAGGGACGTGCGCTTCAAGGACGTATTTCACCGCTCTTTCTCATCCGGCGCCGCGACGCTCCAGCCCAGCCTCGGAGTCGTCACGGCGGGAGCGGGAGCGGGCGCAGACAGTGGATTTACGCTCATCATGTGGACTTAAGGAACAGGGCTGAGCTGGAGATGGGGCAGGTAATGATGGAGGTCACGTCAAGGAGCAGGCGTAGATATAGTAGATGGAGGCTGCTTTAAAACGTACGTCTAGCTATAAATAAGGTGAGCAAATTAAACGCTTGTCCACCCACTCCAACCTGCTACCTAATATAAAAACACATCTACCTCTATATTTGCCTAAGATTTCAGTCTGCCCACTCACAATCCAACTTTCTGGAAGTGGCACTTCATTTGCACGATTCCATGGAAAGTTAAAGTCGCACCAACCAAAAAATGCGTAATGAAGCGGGAAAAAAAAACATATATAAGTTGCTCTGGAGTATAAGTCGCACTTTCTGGGGGAAATTATTATATAAATCAGCAAAGTATGGTCCCAAAAGACAAAAGTAAGTACTGTATTTTTCGGACTATAAATCGCTCTGGAGTATAAGTCGCACCATCCAGAAAAATGCATAATGAAGAGGAAAAAAACATATATAAGTCGCACTTTTGGGGGGAAATTTATGTCCTAAAGTCAGGGGCCAGGAACTGACATTTGATTTTCAAAGTCAAGTTCTAATAAAAACAATAGAAGAGAGAACAACAGACTGTTAACGTCACATATGAACAGTTCTTCAAATAAACTATAACATCAACAACAGAACAGAACAAGTTTACCAAACTCTCCATCTCACTCCAAATCACTAAATCCATTCAATTCTTCATCCTCGGTGTCACTTTTGAGAAACTCCACGACCTCCGGAGGTAAACAGAGCGACGTTTCCTCTTCTGTGTCGCTGTCGTCAGACTCAGCATCAGTTCCAGTTAGAATTAATCGGGTCTTTCTGAATCCCGACAGGATGGTTTCGGTGTCACTGAAGTCCAGGCTTTGTCCATCTGTCCAGTGACTTCAGGAAAGTTACATGATTTAGGGACTTCAGCTTACAAAAGTGCAAAATATCAAGACTGTAAGTAAACTAAAAATATCCTTATTGCCTTCAAAATTAAAACAAAAAAAGGTGCAATCGCCCCATGACTTTCCTGGTCATGGAAACAGTTCATGTCAGGTCCAGGACACAGAGCCACATCACTTCCTGTATTTCCATGGTGTTTATCACATTTGTATTTGTACATTTTGACTGAAATAAACTTGTCAAATAAAAATAGCAAGGGATGCACAATTACACAGACCAAGATGCATAGTTTTCCATTTATTTGAGAAATAACTGCACTCGGAGCAGCGTTTGCAATTATTACAAACGGAGACGCTCAGAGAAGTCGACCATTTTGACTCACTACACTCTTTGGCAAAGTTTGGACCAATCAAAATTGATGGAGCGCATGAGTTTGGCGGAAAGCAAAGTTCCTTTTGGACACTTGTTTTCCTTACATCTTCATGCAGCGTGTGTGTGACATAGGATAATGCTTATGCGTGGAAAGCCGAAACTCTCAGCTTTTCATGGGGAAAAAAGTAAGTTTCTATCTTTTATGGTTGGAAAGTTATGTGCATATTCCCAGGAATCATGCAATAACACAACCAAAGTGAAAAACACAAGCTTGAGTTTTGGTCTATTGTTTGGCTAAAAATAATGTGGTTTTAATGTAAAGATGCCACTCAATATTACCATTTTTATTTGCTCATGTATTAGTTTTTACTTGCTTTTAAATCATTACTGCTTACGTGCGCTAAACAGACACTATCATGTTAAAGATGTCATTTTTTTAGCGCCACTTGTTTGATTTTATTGCTCAAGTGTCCCCTCTCCACAGACCTAACTTGTCCAGGTAGTGTCAACTTCAGATCAATACAAAGCAATGACATCCATGGAAACAAGGAAGCCACCAGAAATAATTTAAGGGACACGTGTCTGATCCCAACGCCCGGGAACGTGGGGCGTTTGATGCTGCCGCTCGGAGGGACGTGCGCTTCAAGGACGTATTTCACCGCTCTTTCTCATCCAGCACCGGTTCGTCCACGGTTCCCGGGCGCCGCGACGCTCCAGCCCTGCCTCAGAGTCATCACGGCGGGATCGGGAGCGGGCGCAGACAGTGGATTTACGCTCATCATGTGGTCTTAAGGAACAAGAGCTGAGCTGGAGATGGGACAGACAATGATGGAGGTCACATTCAAGGACCGACTGTACATATAGTTTCATGTTTGTATGTATGTTCATGTTTTATTACTACAGTTTTGGCATACTTTTAAAGGTCCTGTATGACACAAATTTGACTTGTGATCTTTTAGCCATGTTATAACCCGGAGCTGAGATTAGTTTCATTCACATATTCTTGAGTAACCTTTTATTATTAACCTGTTTACATCTCCAAAGCTCAAAATGCTCTAATTTTCAAGTTAACAGCTACCTACTACCTTTAGTTCAGTAGCGATTGACAATTCCAGGGCTGAAATCATCTTCTAGTGAAGGTATGAAGTTAAAAGCACAGCAGAGCACTTCCTGTATCCGTCACATGGTGGAGCGGTGTTTTCTGTTTGAAAGAAGAAATCAGCCAGGATTTCTGCGTAAAACATGTGATCATCTCCGGGTGGGTGGAGAGTCCCTGCCTCAAGTGGAGGAGTTCAAGTATCTCGGAGTCTTGTTCACAAGTGAGGGGAGGGTGGAGCGTGAGATTGACAGGCGGATCGGTGCAGCGTCGGCAGTGATGCGGTCGCTGTGTCGGACCGTTGTGGTGAAGAGGGAACTGAGTTGAAAGGTAAAGCTCTCGATTTACCGTCAATCTACATTCCTCCTCTCACCTATGGTCATGAGCTCTGGGTAATGACAAGCGGCCGAAAAGAGTTTCCTCCGCAGAGTGGCTGTTCGCTCCCTTAGAGATAGGCTGAGGAGCTCAGTCACACTCGGAGTAGAGCCACTGCTCCTCCACGTCGAGAGGAGCAACCGAGGTGGCTCAGGCATCTGTTCTGGATGCCTCCTGGGTGGCTTTCTTGGGAGGTGTTCCAGGCATGTCCCACCGGGAAGAGGCCCCGAGGAAGACCCAGGACACACTAGAGGGACTATGTCTGGGCTGTCCTGGGAACGTCTTGAGGTCCACCCGGAGGAGCTCGGGGAAGTGTACGGAGTGAAGGAAGTCTGGGAGTCCCTGCTTAACCCGGCTCCGGATAAGAAGAAGAAACTGGATGGAAGATGGAACATTGGACATGTGAATGAAACAAAACACAACTCCAGGTGCTGTATGTTTGTGATGAGGAAACAACATTATAACATCACAGCAACACAGTTTTGGCATACTACAAGAAAGTGTCCTCACTCTGAGCCGGCTTGCATCTCCACAAACTCTTGCTTTTTCCATGGAAATGTCCTTCCTTTGACTATATTCTTCCACCTCCAGTATGAAATCTTCCAGTATGATATAAAACTTAACTTTAACTTTTTAAATTTTCATAGAAACTTGCAGGTGACTGGTGAAAGTGGCATACAGTACCTTTACAGGTGCACTACACGAATTTTCCAGTGGCACTTGTTTGGTTTTATTGCTCAAAAACACCTCCTAGGCAAAGCAATAACCACAAGCATCATGTCTGCCACAGTGATCTGACTGAAATCCATGTGATCAGATTTCTTATGAAACAGCCATAGCCCCTCTATTTTTATCCAGCCATGCTGAAACCGCCTTTCCATCCAAACTTTGCACCAAAAGCACCCAAACTTTCCCAGAGAGACTCCATGCTGCTTGGTTTTCTGTTGCCCAGTGGGGTATCTAGACTTTGTACCAGGGTGGTCAGACAGGGGCCATAGCTCACATGGGGCGACACAGACAGAGGGACTGTTAACCAAACACATGACAGTCCTTTATTTTGGTGCATTATAGTCGGGGTCCAGTGAACAACTGTACACACAATACAAACAATATTAGATAAACATTATACATAAAACCCTGCGCATCACATGAACATCAAAGTTTTAGTTAATGGAGTCTTACTCTGAGGGGGGCATGCAGTAAAACTAATTTGTCAACAAATTCATGTCCATCTTTTGGCTCTGATTCTCCACACTTACACAGTTGATAGCTAAGGTCAATTAAATATAACTATAACTATATATATATATATATATATATATATATATATATATATATGTATGTGTGTGTGTGTGTACGTTTTTGGGGCTTAAAAAGCAAAAATCTGAAATCACTTTCCAGAGTGGAAAAGTTGAATACACTCCGCCGTAGACTTTCCGTCTACATTGCCCAAGACACACCTCACGTACACGTTTACGTCACATACATACAGTACACAGAAACAAACATGTCGGATCATTTCCATGCTTCAGACCTTCAAGCTGCTCTGGCAGCTCTAATAAACTTACAGGAGGCATTGCAACAACTGTAGAGAATCTGCAGAGATACTATTAGTGAACAGAGGAGGATCTGCAATCACCTCTGTCAAATTCTGGATGCACCAGTTCCTTGCAGGCGAGTCAGACGGTTATGGACGAGAACCAGTCGAGAAAACTTCCATATGTACAAACACTTTTGCGTCACCATATGCACGCAGATTTTCTCCAAAAAACGCTTGTTTAAACGCGGAATAAAAAGTGAAGACATGACATCACTTTTTTTCTTCCCTTCAGACCGTCATATATAAACGAAGTCTAAAACTATGCATTTCACTCTGCATTTTAAGCGCCTCCGTACATATTTACCAGACGTGTATGGTGTGTAGTTTTAGCCTGTGGAAAACAAGTTCAGTTTTTTTAATGCATGGAATCCATCTTCAGTGGACTCGAACAACTTTCAACTCAACAAACCACCAGAGCTAAACAACTGAGCAGTAGGACAAACTATTTTTTCAAATTTTTTCAGCCGCTTCTGGAACCATGAAATTGCAAGTTTTGAACTGTGGTTTATAGCAATTGCGATTTTCGAATTGCGGATTATACCAAATGCAACTCTTGAACTGTGGATTATACACTGAACATTCTCCATTTGTGAACACAAGTAGATTTGAATGAGTTTTGAGGCTGAAAAACCCTTTCATAACTGGCTGTTCTTACAGGTATTTCTACTGCAATTTTACTTAATTGACTTTTTTAAAAACTTTTTTTCCAATGGTTCTTTTCAGCAGGTTATCAGTTTCACAGCTATATATTGACACAAAAGGAAAGAGTTCCCTCCATTATTAAATCGTTATTTGGAGATAAGTGCTTGAAATCCTCATTGACACAGTAACATTCGGTGAAAACGTCCCTCTTGTTGCTCAGGCGGCTCCCGTGTGACTCATGACAGCGTGTCCACCGGTCTGTGCTGATCCTTTTCTTTCTCTTTGCTGCTACTTCAACCTCAATATTACATTTTTCAGCTAAATGAATAAAGTCCTTTCAAAAATCTGAAAAGTGGTCTTCTATTCTACAGTTCTTCAGAGTTTACACAAGGACATCAAATCTAGTCTGGAGCCTGTAGTGCATCTGAGAGACAGTTTTCTTTAACAAAGGTTTTTATCATAATCACTCAAAGTAAAAGGTCTTAGAATGGAAGGCCTATGTAAAGTGAGGTGAAACCTTCAGCATAAACAGACCTCTTTATTTACTGTTTTATTTACTTTTATTTAACCAGGATATAATGTCTTTTTCAGGGGCGTCTTGGCCCAAGAGGATCTATGTAATAATGTTGTTTTCTCGTCACAAACAAACAGACGTGGAGCTGTGTTTTCTTTCATTCACACACGTTTATTGCTACGTGGCTCGACATTGTCCAGGTGCCCTATGGCCCCACGAGGGATATAAAGATCTTGTAAGCTTGTTTTGACCATCAGACTAAGGAGAAACGCTTCTGTCAGGGACGGGCAGCTCTGTGATTGTGCGCACAATTGCTTTAATAAAACGGACTCTTTGATCTTTAAAGACAACTTCTCAGTTTATTCTTTATTCTAGAAAATCCTCAACAATACTTAGGGTCTGTTTACACGATCTAGCACTTGTGGGTAAAAATTGCTAAATATTTTATTGGAAGTGCCTTTTGTTTAGACAGTGACAGCATTTTTGGGGTTTAAAAACGCAAAAATCTGAAAAAGCCAGAGTGTAAAAGTAGAATATGCTCCACCGTAGCGTTTTCGTCTACACTGCGCAGGATGCAAAACTGTCAGCTTCTCCTGGAGGCGGCCTGAAAAGAGTCTTAAAAGAGAGTCCAGAAGAGTTAAAGTAGTTCACAGACATGTCTCTTTATTGGCTCCAGCAGGTACAGGTCTCAGATTCAAGTTGATTACAGGATTCAGCCACACAGCATCTCTCCACGTCACCCCCCTTTAGTACAGCAGAGCTGGTAGCTTTATACTCGACCATCTCCACAAAATATTGACAGACTGTATAACTGTTCTTTGCAGGAAATTCACAGTAATGTTGAACCAGACAGTGTTATCATAGATTGGCATATGTTACAGAGTTCAGACACTCCCCCCGTTATGTCTCGTATACATCACAACATGTCCCAACCCCATTGATACTTTAAAGTTCAGACATTGACTTCTCTTTATGGCACATGTAAAGGGACGTTACACAACTTCCATATTGCATGGTGAATTAACATGAATGAAACATTAAAAAACACAGAGAATAATTCTCACAAAACTCTGGTCAGATCTGCTCACGTCGCGTGCACGTTTACGTCACATACATACAGTACACAGAAACCTGGCATGCATACATATAAACATAGCCTCAAACAGAAAACACTCCATACACCTTCACTAGAATCATTTGGATACTGAGGCGACGTTTATATGATGACGGTCTGAACAGAAGATGCAAAAGTGGAGTCGCGTCTTCACGTTTTATTCCGCAAGCAAGCGTCTTGGGGAGGAAATCTGCGTGCATACGGTGACGCAAAAGTGTGTGGAATTCGATTGGGTATGCATGTTACGGCTTTTACCGCGTGTGCCTTCCATATTTACATGTCCTGTGTGGTACCTGGCGCCTGATTGGTAAGGTGTGGTCCCGTCGCTGTTGGGCGGGTTCCGATGTTCCTCTTGCCTGGTTGGAAGATTGACATCCCGCTCCTCCAATCCCCTTCCTACACATCCCATCACCTCGTCCAATAAAAGTGCTGTGTGCCTGTTCCTCCGGGCGGCTGGATGTCAGTTTCAGTTCGCCACCGTCGTTGATAGACGTGTGTTTGTCACATCCCTTTTGCTACTGAGAATTTTGAGACTCTAGAGCAGGGGTGTCAAACTCATTTTGGTCCGGGGGCCGTATCCAACCGACATTGATCCCAAACGGGCCGGATCAGAAAACTCATGTCATATAAACCCCAAAAATAACAATAAGTTCAAATATTTGTGCAGAGAAACACAAATCTATTACAGAAATCTTTTTTAATTGATGAACTCTTTCTTGTTATAATATTATAATATTATGAACAACCTGAAACTTTAAGAAAAATACAATTTCAACACAATGTTTTAACATGAACTTGTATGTAAATAGGAATAAGTCCATTTTTCTTGGAAAATCCTGCACTCGGCTCCACTTTTTCTCATGTTGGACATTTTTCTGATGAGGGTGTCACGGTCAACAGTCAAAACGATCGTCCTTTAAGAGCGTTTGGAAAGAGACAAGTCTTCATTTGTGCTGCTCTGGTGGGAGGGGCCACGTACAGAGACGCTGGAGACGCTGCTGTGATAAACACCACAGAAAATTAACAATATTTTACTAGAAAATATAATTAAAATATTTTAGTAGAAAATCACCCAAGGGCCACATTAAAGGTCTTGGAGGGCCGGACCTGGCCCCCGGGCCTTATGTTTGACACCTGTGCTCTAGAGGTTGCTATTGACCTATTGTTTGTTTGTATTTGGCAGTTTGGCTCGGCCCTTGGGCATTTGTATTTTCTTGGAGTTATTTAACCCAGTAGAGGTATCGTTTTGTTGTATTTGGAAATTTAGATTTAAAACAGCTTTTCTTTTTTGTTATTATATTTACTTACATTTACTTTATAAAAGCCACTAACCTTACGTCACATCTTCGTTTGTGTTACTTTCCTTTGTCGATAGCAGTGGTTCGTAACAGCGTTTCTGGGAGGAAATCTGTGTGCATACGGTGACGCAAAATTGTGTGGAATTTGATTGGGTATACATGCCATCCAACATGTTTGTTTCTGTGTACTGTATGTATGTGATGTAAACATGAGCAGATCTGACCAGAGTTTTGCGTCTTGGGCAGTGTAGACGGAAATGATACGGCGGAGTGTATTCAACTTTGCCACTCTGAACGGCGGTTTCAGATTTTTGCGTTTTTAAGCCTCAAAAACGTTGCCATCGTCTAAATAAAAGGCACTTCCGATAAAATATTTTGTCGTTTTTACCCATGAGCATTCTCGTATGAACAGCCCTGGAATTGCCAGTCTCTACTGAAAAAAGGTACCGTTAACTTGAAAATGACCACTTCATGACATCCCAAGGTAGAACAGAGCATTTTGAGCTTCGGAGATGTAGACAGACTAATAATAAAGGATTCCTCAAACACATGTGAATGAAACAAAACACATTATAACATGGCTTAAATCTCACAAGAGCCTGCGCAACATCGGACTTTTAAAAACTGAAGACCAAATGAACCTTAACCAATGCCAAAAAAATAAAAATCTGTCCCTTCCTTGTTCACACAATTAGTTTCATTCACTTTCTTTTACTTCCACTGCGCACCGTTTCATGCCAGTGTGTGAAGTATGTAGTTTTGAAAAGACGTTTTATAATGACAAGAACATTTCCCTTGTTAAGTTTATCGGCGCTTCTCTGTGTCCTCTTGCAGATACGTGTCGAGTTGCCGTTAACAACAAAACCTCAGCTACACTTTTAATACGCCGTCTGTTTTCCTCCATCTGTTTCGTTTTTCATGCGTTAGGTTAGTTAACAATGATGTTTATAACCATTTCAAATTATTCCAGACCAACATTTACATAGTCCTCTGATCTGACGTGTTATGAAAATCTCCTGTCTCTGTACAAGACCTTTCTCCAGTTTCTGTAAAAAAACGGATTCGACATTTAGTCCGAAGCGCCTGCGGGCAGAGTAATATACAGCGTCCTGACTTTGGGAATATTCAAGCCATTTCTTAGTGTGTGATGATGGCTGAAAGCTCTGAAGACTCTCTCCCATCAATGTCTTTGGGAAGGTGGAAAGATGAGAGTACCATATTTCTGTTATAATGTACTTTATACATAACATGGTCAGGGTATAAAAGAAAAACTTTTACCTGGTGCTCCTTTTAGGTTTTGGGATAAAGGTCCAGCAGCCCCACTATTCTCGTTTATGTCACCTTCAAAGAGAGGTAGGATATAAAGGTAAGAAGGGATATTAGTGGCATTTTTAAATCAGCAAAGTATGGTCCCAAAAGACGGAAGTAAGTACCGTATTTTTCGGACTATAAGTTGCTCCAGAATATAAGTCGCACCGGCCAAAAAATGCAGAATGAAGAAGAAAAATACATATATAAGTCACATTTTTGGGGGATTTTTTAAAAATAAAATCAGTGATCAGGAACCGACATTCCATCTTGAAAGTCAAGTTATAGTAACAACAACAACAGAGAACAACAGACTGTTAATGTCACATACGAACAGTTCTTCAGATAAACTATAACATCAACAACAGAACAGAACAAGTTTAACAAACTCTCCATCTCACTCCAAATCACTAAATCCATTCAATTCTTCATCCTCGGTGTCACTTCTGAGCAACTCCACGACCTCCGGAGGTAAACAGAGCGACGCTTCCTCTTTTGCGTCGTCTGAGTTCCAGTTAGAATTATTCGGGTCTTTCTGAATCCCGACAGGATGGTTTCGGTGTCGCTGAAGTCCAGGCTTTGTCCGTCCATCCAGTGACTTCCAGGAAAGTTTCATGGTGCATCCTCCCGCTGTCACAAGTTTCTCTCTCACTCCAAACTTTCTTTCTGCTGCTCAATTACAGTTTTCAGCTGAATATTTCACTACTTGCAGCTTGTAATCTGCAAAAATGATTTTCTTTTTGGGGGCATTTGTGTTCAGTTTTCCCAATTGTCTTTATAATTTTGTTTAAATTTTCAATTTTCAGTGGTACAGAAGTAATGGTGCGATCGACTGACATGATACAGACGGGACAGAGGCTCTTTCTGCAGGAGACATGCGCAGTAGACTAAAGTGACAGTGGTGCAGGAGGAACAGGAGCAGCAGATACTGACACACAAGACTAGAGCCTCTTGAGGCTTAATATTTAAGTTGCACTCGAGTATAAGTCGCAGGAAACACCCAAACCATGAAAAAAACACAACTTAATGTCTGAAAAATACTGTAATTTATTGCACTTTTATTGCATTTTGGAAAATTCTGCTAATCTAACCTAAAATATTCCAAGCTAGGGAGGCACCAATTCAGCTTCTTCAGTTCTGATACTTTAACTTTTCCGATACCCGGTATTAACCATTACCAGTGTCGGGACGGAATTACCACTCATTTCCTTGAAACACAGTGAACTGATCCCAATGTGTGTGTATCCTTCAACTATTTAGCAGCTTCATACAAATTAAAAGTTTACAAATGAGACGTTACAGGCCAAAATCACCTTGTAAATATTCTTATTATATCCACTTAAAGACCCAACCGGAATATTGGCTTTATCGATACCACAGAACAGATTTTTCAGTCTTGGGGTCAGACCAACTCAGTTTGCCCAATGAGTTAAAGTTTACTTTGTCAAATTTTGATAAAACTTGGTATATAGGTAAATCATAGCCAGAAAAGACTAAATTTGGCATGGATATTTGGCATGTCTTAAGATGGGGGTATACGTTGTAGTAGACATTTAGGGCTGCATTTTTTTTCTATTGATGTCATTGAGGTCGGCGTGTCCTTTATTGTCAATTTCAAGGTCAAAATATAGTTCAAAAGGTAATTCATCTCAAATTTTGATTGCTTATGATTTCCCCTTTTCAGAGACACCTCGGTTTTTGTTATCAGACCAGTAGTTGCTGAGTCAATGCAATTTGAAATTCAGCGACCGCGCAAAAAAGTGAAAAAATCAAATTGCGATATCTCAGGAACCGTTTCTCCGGTCCTGCTAAACTTTGACATTTTGGCTTTCTTGGCTGTGACTTACCCATTCACCAATTTTGTTTGCAATTGGACAATGTGAGGGTCCAAATTAAAAATTTTTTTTGGGGTGAACTGAGGTGGAATGACCTCTTGACGCCAATATGCAAAACCAGTATCTCTGTTCCGAGCTTTATTAAAGGTGTGAGGGCTTAGTTCAATTTTTTATTTATTTTGAATTGCTTTTTGAACGTCCTTTAGTTTGTCGCCACTTCTGTTCTATGTCATACAATTTCGACATCTTGGACTATGCAAAGTATCATTTCTATCAATTTTAGGCTTTAGTTTATCCACAGTTTTTAAACATTTTTGCGACACGTCCTCCCAGTCACAAATCTCTTCCACTGTCTGTTTGGGATCTACTTGTACTGCACCATAATTTGCCCAAATGCTTTCCCCGCGGTGTGTGACTATAATCCTCGCATCAAAAGTCTGCTCTTCCCTGTGTTCCCCGCGGTCTTCTCCTCTGCTCCGCCGATGGGCTCGGTGTATCTCGGTCTGATGGGCCTGGTTTATCACAGTCTGTGTCTCCGCGTGACACGACGGAAACGACTCTTGAGTGTGGAGTTCAGGACAAGTGCGCACCAGGGCCTCCTCCAGTCTCTGCCAGGTATTTGAAAGCGCTTTGGTTGGTCTTAAAAGAGGCCAGGAGTAGTAAAAGGAGTGGAGGAGGTTTTCATCAGTAAAATATGTTGCCTGGCAAGAATTATCTCTCCGTGTAATCACCCAACATTTACGACTAAATCTAACCTATCTCACCTCTGATTCAGTTTAATGTTTAGCAGAGGTGGGACCAAGACGTTGTTTTGCGAGTCTCAAGTCCCAAATCAAATACAGGCAAGTCCAAGTTAAGTCTCAAGTCACTGGCCCTTTAAGTTCAAGTCTTTAAACCAAAAAAGTACCAAATACAGCTTAGATTTTTGCAATTTATATGAATTTTATACTAAATTGTCCTTAAAAGCCATGGAATATTTGTATGAGTATTTATGTAAGGGTTATAGAGATGCAAATTTTTCCTTTTTAAATGTCTTGACAAGATCTTAGTGTGAATCATTACTCTTTCAGATTCAGATTTAAGAGAGCTTAATAACAGTTAGTAATTGACAGAAAGAAAGTCCAAACTATGAAAACACTTCATATTTACGCATCACCGCGGGCGCGGTGATCTTGGATTCTGATTCGGAATCCTTGCTCAGTCGACTTTTTCCTCCACCGAGGTCCAAGTCGCGTCATCCCAGAAAAAGGGGTGTATCACGCGCGTCACCCAGGCAACTTATTCAGAAAACCGATTCAGAAAGGATAATTGAACACAGGGTATGTCCATTTTATCAAGTTAAGTCTCAAGTCCTAAAAATAGTGACTCAAGTCCAACTCGAGTCCAAGTCACGACTTGCAAGTCCCCACCTCTTTTGTTTAGTGTTGGTTCATTGATTCTACAGAAATCAGCACTGTTGGGCAAGTTACTTTAAAAACGTAATGCGTTATTTATTACTTATTACTGTCATTTCAAAGTAATTCGTTACATTACAATATTACTGCATTTAAAATGTAAGGCATTACATTACTATTGCATTACTTTAAGTTACTCTCACCAAAATAACTGCGAAGATGCTGAACTTTTGCGCCATATATGGACTGAACCAGGACTAAACCAGGTCTAAACCAGGACAGGTCTAAACCAGGACTAAACCAGAGCTGAACCAGGACTGAACCAGGACTATAACAGGACTAACCTCGGACTGATTCCAGGACTGAAGAGGAACCAGGACTAAACCAGAACTGAACTAGGACTAAAACAGGACTCACTGTCAGGACGGGCTCGAAGGTGACCGCAGGAGAAAGGAGCGGCTCTGCTCCGCACCTCATGGAGGTAAGAGCGACTGTCGCCCGATCGCGCTTTATGGACACCGTGCTCCGCGGGCTCGCGGCGCTGATTTCAGCAACTATTTGCGGGTACCCGACCCGGTGTAAGACTCTGCTACAGCACGTAACTTCTACCTTCCTTCAGCGTGTCCAGAAGTCCAACTTTTTGTGCGATAGTGAGCATCTTCCTCTGCCTTTTGGGTGCAAGTGCAGGAGCCTTTGTCAGTGCAGAACATTTTGTCGACGTTGTGGGTTTTGTCGGAGAGAAAACTTGCAAACATACAGCACTTCGGACGACTGTAAACCAGGTCTAAACCAGAACTGACCCAGGTCTAAGCCAGGTCTAAACAGCATAGAGTTCTGTGTCGGTCCTTTCCCCGCGGTTACCTGAAGGTCTACTCGGCCACGTCTCCGGCGTTTCACCGCTGCTGATATCGCGGTGATTTTAGCGAATTTGTATGAAGAAAAACCCACCACTTCGATCCAGGTTAAAAAAACATTGTAACGCGCGTTACTCACATTTGTACCGAGTAAAATATTACAATTTTTTCCCCTGTAATGCCTTAAATTACTGCGTTACAACAAAAAGCAATGCATTACTGTAATTCGTTACTTTTATAACGCGTTACTCCCAACACTGGAAATCAGTGATTGACATTTATATGGATGGACCGTGCATGTCCCTGACTGGCTCATCCACGCAATAGAATAGAAAAAGTTTGCTAAAAGGTTTGAATTCAGAATCTTCACCCTCCTTGCCTCAGGGACCAGGGAGAGAGTTGTTGGAGCGTTCATCTACCATCAGCAATTCAATCGTTGTGTCCTTGGGCAAGACACTTCCCCGATCATCCCTATTTATGCCTGTGTCGTGTGCATAAGTGAGTGATTAGTGGTTGGAGGACATTGATACTTGCCAAGATACAATCTAACTTTTTGTTTTAATCATTATTGTGCACAACAGTCACATTACTATCATGAAATATTAAAACTAACTCTTGTGTCTTTTGATGCTTCATTCATTGCTTTGGTTCTGCTCATTTGGAAGAAAAAGGAAGCTCACTTAACAGTCGGAAATGTTAAATCAGAGTCTTTCAGAGGTCAGGAGTACCTAGCTGGAGGATTATTGTTCATGTATTAGACTGAGGGGGGAAACAAAAATTTTGGGAATCTGAACTTAGAAACTAACTTATAAACTAAAAGATACTTGCCAAACTAAGCGGTGCTTCTGAAATGTTGCTTTAGCGTTGTACAAACTTCTTCCCCAAAACAAAAAGTATCTTCCTGTAATTTTTTTGAGTTGGATTTGATATTTCCAAGCGTAGAGCCCCAAAGCACAGTATGCGTGCGGTAGTTTCCAGAAGCTAAACCCAGAGACAGATGCTCGCTCCTGCATGGAGGCGCGGAGCCAGGCAACAGTCGCCAATCCCACACTAAAACGAACTCACTTTAGAAACTCCAAAAGGTTTAAAGAAAGACAGAGAAAGAAAATGAAGTAAATACTAAATATAAAGAGCAAACACCTTTCTTTTATTTTATATCTAACAGCAGATGGTGGCTGATGTGGACTGTTCACTGAATCAGACAGGCCCAATTACAGCTCAGAGCTCAGAGTGATTAGACAGCTGTCAAGACTGAGCCTGAGATCCAGAATAACACACTTCTTCAACACTTCATAAAGATGTGAGTCTGGTCACTGGTGAATCTCAAAGCGGGCGTGATTGACGGGTGGATTAATCAGGGACACACACGATCCATCCGTATCAAAATGGTTGCTTGCGAGGAGAAAAAAAAAAAGGAAAAAATGTGTCACGGTACTGAAAAACTGATTTCTGCAGAATCAATGAGTGAAGCACTGAACTGTGACCAAATCTGACTGGACAACAGTGTTTAAGTCTGGATCAAAACGCAGTGAAGGGTGTGGCGACCAGACTGATATCCCTCTGTGTTCACTTTACGCTGGAAGTTGTCATTCGCGTCGGGGTCCACCGCTTATTCCGACATCCCTTCATTACTGCATCCCTCTATTTAGACGTGCCGGTTTTCTGACACTTTTCTTTTTTTCTTTGAGACTTGCGATAGTTTACCCAGGTCTGTTTCTTGCCATTCTTCGATGTTCTTAATCTCAACAACTATCAAGTCCCACACAAAACCTGTCTGTGTCATGTCAGTCGATCGCACCAATCACTTCTGTGCCACTGAAAATTTTACATTTAAACAAACTTACAAAGATGACTGAAAAGACTGAACACAAATGTCCTCAAAAAGAAAATCATATTTTGCAGATTACAAGCTGCAAGTAGCGAAATATGCAAAATATGCCAAAAATGGAAATCGAGAAAGAAAGTTTGGAGTGAGCGAGAAATTTGTGACACCAGGAAGATGCACCGTGAAACTTTCCTGGAAGTCACTGGATGGAACGAAAAAGCCTGAACTTCAGTGACACCGAAACCATCCTGTCGGAATTCAGAAAGTCCGGAATAAAGGCCGGTTTGAGATGGAGAGTTTGGTCAGTTGTTCCGTTTTGTTGTTTATACTAAAGTTATCTGAATAACTGTTCTTACGTGATGTTAACATCAGGGGTGGAACCAAGTCTTTGTTTTGCAAGTCTCAAGTAAGTCTCAAGTCTTTGATCTCAAGTCCGAGTCAAGTCCCAAATGAAATACAGGCAAGTCCAAATCGAGTCCAAGTCATCTGCTTTGAGCTTCAATTCATTTCAAGTTTTTAATCCAAATCTTAGATTTTTCATAGGATCATAGTATATTTATTTAGTAGTGCTGTCAAGCGATTAAAAAAATTGAGAGATTGATTAATTATGATCTGTAATTAATTAATCTAATTAATCTCACCTAAAAATTGCTGAGAAAAGCTTCAACTTGAAGTATTTTCATTTAAGTTCATTATTACATTATTGTGGCAGATCAAAATACTGATATAGAACAAAAAAAGTGACTTTATAAAGTAATTTATTGTTTAACAAACTTTAAACTTTTATCATCATTATTATGACTGTTACTAATCTGCAGAAATAAACTCAATTTAACAACATATAAACCATAACCACTATAAAGCCACATCAGCCCGTTTGACATAATAATGTGTTTAATGCAGCTTTGTGCAAGTCTCACAGAAACAAAACTTAAAACCGCATGGCTCATTTGCATAAACTAAGCAGAGAAGAAAAAAAAACAAAACTCTTTTGCACTGATGTGGTTCAAACTTCTACTAAAGGACACGACTCAGTGGAATATCGATGTTCTTTCTGTGACAGAGGATGTTGATGCTGAAGGTGAGTCTGTTCTGTGTCTGTGTCGTGATGTTTTCAGAGATCGTACATGTGCAGGTTTATCGCAGATGCGGGTGGGAACAGAAATGAAAATTACAATTCTTTGCGGGAGCGAAGTGTTATTGTCCCAACCAACACATAAAAACAGATTTTATAATAAGGAAACTCGCATACAGAAACAGTAAAGTTAGAGATTAAAAATTAGATTAACATGATTAAAAAACATAACGCGCTAAATATGACTGTAATTAATTCATCACAATTAACGCGATAATTTGAAACCCCTATTATTCAGTATAAAATATATTTAGTATATTTATATTTGAGTATTTATAGAGTATATAAGAGTTGTAGAAATTAATTTTTTTCCTTTATAAATGTCTTGCCAAGATCTTAGTGTGACTCATTACGGTCAGAATAGAAAGAATCCAGATTTAAAAGTGCTTCTCAAGTCACAGGCCTCAAGTCCGAGTCAAGTCCCAAGTCACTGACCTTCAAGTCCAAGTCGAGTCCCAAGTTTTAGTCCATTTTATCAAGTCAAGTCCTAAAAATAGTGACTCAAGTCTGACTCGAGTCCTTGTCACGACTTGTAAGTCCACACCTCTTGTTAACAGCCTGTTGTTCTCTGTTCTATTGTTTTCACTATAACTTACTTTTTAAGATGAAATGTTGTTTCTTGGGCTCTGATTTTATAAAATAGTAAAAAGTGTGACTTATATGTGTTTTTTTTCTTCTTCATTATGCATTTTTTGTGGCAAATTATATTCCGGAGTGACTTAGTAGACTTACTCCGAAAAATACGGTACTTAGAATTACTTTGGACCAGTGCAAACCATTTAAAATCTGTTTTTCACGTTTTCAAGACAGCAGAAATCAGCCAGAGCACCTTTCAAACCTATGCCTTGCTAGATTGCGTTTCCACTTAGCTTCACCTCTCTCTACATTTGTTCATTAAATTACGGCACTTACACTCTGTCCCAGCGCAGCCTCCTCGTTGTGCTGCTTTGTCTGCTCTTCTTTCATCAGATTTGGGCCTTTGAATGGAGGCCACCGCAGAGATTACACTTGTTACATTAGCGTCTTGTATTGGACTGGGCACGCTCGCCTCGCACTCTCTAATGCTATTTGTGGGCCTATTCATCGGAGTGGTGTGCCACAATCCAGAGGACTCTCATTCATCACAGGGCTCTCTCCGCGCTCCAGTCAAAGTCAACAGTATGATCTTATTGTGTGCTTCCAATATTACGAGCGCGCCGTGTAATCCTCTCAGCGGGGGGAGGAGGCCGCTTTCAGACGAGCACAATGCCACACACAAGAAGCAACAAGAGAATTCAGACCTGTGCCGAGCCGGGGTTCTGGAGTTCCGGGGTAATCGCTTCAAAAGGGGGGTATTATGCAGAAACGGCTTTTTGCAGCGTTCTGTTGCGGTACGATGTTGTTCTCTCATCAAAAATATGCTCGAAGTGGTTTTGTCATCCAGGCATGTTTGTTACCTGAACCACACGACAAACAAAACTTGACAAAAACAAGTGGATCTGGTGTTTTATCCTGTCTCGCTGATTTAAAAGGGCGTGATTGACAGACCCATGCTCCGTTCATGTTAAAAAAAAACAGAAAACATTCGGGTTTTAATGTAATAGGCTCTATTCACACTTACGTTCCAAACCAGGAAGATGTTTAGAAACATGCGATGACAACTTCCGGTGTAGTTCCCGACACTGGGCTTGCCGACCGACTGTGATCAAATCCACTGAAGTAAAATAAAACCATGGATTCAGAAAACCTTTAACAGCGGTCTTCACAGCCTGCCAAAGCTTTCCATGGGGGACACGGCTCTAATCGCAATTCGATGTTTGGATGATCATGACGGAACCCTACAATATGACATGTAGATGAAGAAAACTGGGACATTTTCAATTTTTTTTCTAGATTTTATTTCAGACTTACTACTGCAAACAGAGCTCGCCAGAAGTCGTCATCGCATGTTTCCAAACATCTTCCTGGTCTGTGAGGTAAGTGTGAATAGAGTCTATAAAAGGGAAAAACATTAATCCATCCATTTTCTTCTGCTTATCCGGGGCAGGTCGCAGGGGCAGCAGTCTAAGCAGGGACTCCAAGACTTCCTTCACCCCAGACACTTCCTCCAGCTCCTCCAGGGGGACTCCAAGGCTTTCCCAGGCCAGCCATGAGACATAGCCCCTCCAACGTGTCCTGGGTCTTCCCCGGGGCCTCCTTGGGAGGTGTTCCGGGACTTGCCCAGAACACCTCAACTGGCTCCTCTCGACGTGGAGGAGCAGCGGCTCTACTCCGAGCTCCTCCAGTGTGGCTGAGCTCCTCACCCTATCTCTAAGGGAGCGCCCAGCCACCCTGCGAAGGAAACTCATTTCGACCACTTGTATTTGCGACCTCGTCCTTTCAGTCATTACCCAGAGCTCATGACCATAGGTGAGGGGAGGAACAAAGATTCACGGTAAATCAAGACCAGTAAATTTTGACTTGCAAAGGCAAAGCTCTCGTAAGGAAAAAACAATAGTGCAGATATTTACAGAATCAACAATTGAAGCACCAAACTATTACTCATCTCAGGTGTAAGAATAATCTGAGAATTTTGGAGAGGACAGTCCCTTCTGGATTTGAACAAAATGTAGAAGGGTCAAGCGAGCATGTTTGAGTAACCTTCAATTTCTCCCAGGCACTATTCTATATATCCTTATGGTTCATTGTAGGAGCCCACACCTCTTGTACAATTCCCAGTTCAAAACCCTACATAACCCACGGTCTAAATCTCTGTAACTCATGGTAGCTTTCACAAACCCTTAAGCACATTGTTTGTATTCATCTGCATTCATTTTTAGGCACGTACATGTCTTTCGAGCAGCCATGGCAAAGTAAAACTGAGGTGGACCTCCCAAGAGCAGCCAATCAGTGCCCTGCTTTTTGGCACTTACTTCTAGCTTGACGAGAACTAAAATACTTTTGGTGAATTTGCATAATGAGGGAAACGTTTAGCATTTTTGACTTCTGCACTTCTTCATAAAAAAAAATTCTTTCCCTGCTAACATCATATACCAATATGTATTCTATTTAATCTGTTTTCTGCCCTTTGATTAATTTTTAAAAGAAATTTGATACCGTGGAACACTCAAGATATTATTAAGTATTGAAATAGAGTGTGATAAAAGCCTTTTCAGCAGCAAATGTTTCAATAGTCTAAACACTAAGAAATAGCCACAACTGGAAATAATCAATGCAATAACAGAAACATTAAGTAGTAAAGCTTCAGAAGTGCTTTAACAGATTGGCTGTAGAAATAAAAATAATACATTTAAAGCGACTCAATAGTTCATACCTCAAAAGTAGTTTCTTCCCCACATCTTTGGTCAGACTGCACAGTTCAGCCACTCCGTCGGGTCATCTTCTGCACCATATACAAACTTGCACTGTGTATTTTTCTTCCATCGACGTGCTGTAAATGTTCAGATAAAGGTGAAGTGCGTGGTTGGCGGCTCGGCCCTTTCGCGCACCGCAGCTGATCTCCTTCCTCAAAAGAAACCGGTGTCACAGCCACAGTCTGCTCTTCATCTGGGCTCGCCGGGTTTTCTCGTCTTTCGGCTGTCGCGCTCGGTTCAGATAGGGCATTGTTAATATGTCCTGGGTTTAAAGGGGAAAATGACAGAGCCGCTGCAATCGAGGCTGTGTCTGCTCGTCTCCAAACCCATCCAAAAACAGATAAAGAAAATTCTCTGTCCCAGTCTCTTCCCTCCACTTTCTCTGGCCGTTGCTCTTCCTTCTTGCCTCCAGTAAATGTTTTTAAACAGAGCTGGCTGCAAGTGTTGTGTTGTGTTGTGTGAAATTGAAGGCCAAGAACATTCACATTGTGTTCCCTCATCAGATTTAGAAAGTCAGCGTTGTCCATGTGAAAACTGTGTCCATCGAGTAACAGCACATGAGGCCGTGGATGTTTTTCAGCAAGTGTTGTGTTGTTGTCAGGCTGTTTATCCGTCTATTGTCTGACACTGTGACATCAGAGTGAGGTGGACATCTTAATAGCTCAGAGTCCTGCACAGGTCCATTTTTGGAGACCCGCACCTGCCCACTAACTCGTGACACTCGCCCAGACCCGTTAACATTCCACCCGTTACCCGCCCATGCCCATGATAAACCACAGACAAATTAAAAGCATTCTAACTTAACTTTACTTTTTTCCATGCGCCTCTCAACAAACAATGACAATAAATGTGGATTGAATAGGTGGTTTTAACTCTTTCCCCCCTGGACGCCTACTAGGAACAACCCATACATATGTTACTAGGGCTACACCCATAGAGCATAATTGCATAAAAGAAAACAGACTTCCACGAGTGATTTCAGGGCAATTTTGGTTCATAATCGAGTATAAAGCCCGGATAGTTTGTTGGGATATCGCAGGACTCCACACAGACGCATCAGCGGCATTCTCATCGTCGTAAGATTCACTCTCTGTAAGTCCGTTGCTATCACTGTTTTCCACTTTATAATCACCCTCATCATCACTTTGAAATCTTAAAAGTCACTTTCTCTAAATTTATCCATAAAATACGTCCGCTCCTCATTATTTTCTAAAACTGTTTCTTTCCATTACACGTGTTTCGTGTTGTGTTTTTTTCCGGAAGCTACCATCGTCACTATTTCGATTAACTTCGGAAAAAATCGGCGAAAACATATCCTTGAATCCTATTGGTCAGTCTAGTGTGGGTTGTAGTGACCCTCCACCTATCACAGTCTCTGTTTAAATGTGAAAAACCGAGCCGTTTCTAAAGGTCGTCAAATCACGTCTTTAGTGATACAGCGGAGGAGTCAAAAGTCGTCATTAAGGGTACGGGGGGGTCGTCAAATGTCGTCTTCATGAGGGAAAAAGTTAATGCATATTTCCTGTAGTTGAGCATAAAATAAATATTCGTAAACACTCAAATGAGTCCATTAGTACATAAAATGTTTTGTGTGTCCATCACAATACGAAATGAGAAGTTACGACTTCAAGAATTACAATTACGAAATTAAATGAAACGGTTACAATTTCTTCAACGCAAATATGAATTCTTGCTCTCTTTCAAGTCCAAGATTAGTACTGGTTTAGACCTGGTTTAGATCTGGTTTATTCTAGGTTTAGTCCTGACCAACCCGTGTGTAATCACTACCCACCCATAAAATTCCAGAACGTTAAAACCTGTCCGTTTCAGCTACTATTTCCAGGACCCGACCCGGTGCAGGACTCTGCTCTGGCTTCAGGCGTTTTCCTTTGAAGAGATGTCGGGCCATATTCACCCACAGCTTTTAAACTGGCAGTTCACGTGGTGGTCTTGCCATTTTCATTTGCGATGACTTTGTAACTAGCCCTGTCTCAATAAAGTACAAGAAAATACAGACAAAAACTAATGGATGCTATTGACTCAATGACCCTAAAGTAGAATTATCCCCAAAAGACATTTTCTAAATGTACAATATGGAACAATGTGCATTAAATAAACAGCAGAATGAAACTTTAGTACTTAGTTTGTATCTATAATGAGTCATAGAAGTTAATTACTCAACCTTTAAAGCTCAAATCTAATCATGGAACAGAAAAAATAACAAAAAGTTCCTCGGTACTGTATTTTTTGGACTATAAGTCTCACTTTTTTTTCATGGTTTGGTTGTTTCCTGTGACTTATACTCTTATACTTATACTGCTGCTCCTACTGCTCCTGTACCACTGTCACTTGGCTCTACTGCGCATGTCTCCTGCATGTGTTCTGCTGTAAGTAGTCAAATATGCAGCTAAAAATGGTAATCGAGCAGCAGAAAGTTTGGAGAGAGCAAGAAACTTATGAGGGACTGGAGGAAAGTGTGGATGGAGCACACAGCTTCATGGGAACCGGGAGGATGCACCATGAAAACTTTCCTGAAGTCACTGGATGGATGGACAAAGTCTGGACTTCAGTGACACCGAAACCATCTTGTCGGGATTCAGAAAGGCCGGAATAATTCTAACTGGAACTGATGCTGAGTCTGACGACAACTACACAGAAGAGGAAGCGTCGCTCTGTTTACCTCCGGAGGTCGTGGAGTTGCTCAGAAGTGACACCGAGGATGAAGAATTGAATGGATTTAGTGATTTAGAGTGAGACGGAGAGTTTGTTAAACTTGTTCTGTTCTATTGTTTATGTTATAGTTTATCTCAAGAACTGTTCGTATGTGACGTCTGTTCTTCTCTGTTCTATTGTCACTATAACTTGCCTTGACTTATATGTTTTTTCTTCTTCATTACACATTTTTTGGCTGGTGTGACTTATACTCCAGAGTGACTTCGTCTGGAAAATACAGTAGTACTAAGAAAAAGTAAACAGGATAATATATTTTGAACAATAAGTTAATAGTAATTATCATGACAGGCCTCCTACAGAACAGGGTTTTCCAGTCTCTACAACCACCTTTTCATCACAGTTCCAAACATGATCAAGAGTTTTTCAAGTCTTGGGTCTCGAGAAGCTCCTCCAAAAGTTTCAACCTGTTTCATCACAACAGCGCGGGTAATCCCAGCTGCCCTTGTAGATGACAATGTCTTTGGCTTCTGATGGCTTAATTATTCAAAATTTCACTCTTTTGGGGAAAACATCAAATGTTCTCATTTACAAAAAAAAAGTCAGGTGCCGAGACCACATGGTGAAATTCAATAAACTGATTTTGTTTTGTGTTCAGCAATTGGTGTAACAAAGACTAAATATGCAGGATGACACAAAACACATTTAGGACCATAATTCTCAAACTTTTGTCTAATTTGAGCTAAAATATGATTCGACATTTTGTGCTGTTTATAATACTGTATTTTTTTAAATGAACTGGCAACTCTAGTTCTAATCTTAGTCCTGAAATCTTTGACTTTGCCCAAAACCTTCAAAAAGTCGTCCAGGCCTGAATCTTTGAGCCGTATATTTCCATGTGATTTCTGAATGTTGCAGCAGTTCATCAATAATCTTTGGGACATTTGAGCGCTCCTGCCCGCTCTCCGCGCTCTTTTGTATTCTCCTGGTGACACAAATCTTCACGTTCTTTGATACAATCTGTTCACAAAGTCGAAGCCTGATTTATATCTTCCATTTAATTCTCCTCCTGCTCCTCATATTCCCAGCACTGACGCCTGCCCTGCATCTTAAACCACATTAGCCCCATTCTCAGACTCACTGCATTAGGTACATGACATTTAACAAGAAGCTGACTTTTTCTTTTTTTTTTTTTTTGGTAGGTACAAAGGATTTTTAATATTGTTTGTACTGTGAAAATGTTATTACTTGTTTTTCATTTATTTATTGACGTTTTTTAGGTCTGAAAGTTGCTCCAATAAAATCAGAGACCAAGAACCGACACTTCCTGTTGAAAGTCAAGTTCTAGTAAAAACAATAGAAGAGAGAACAACAGACTGTTAACGTCACATATGAACAGTTCTTCACATAAACTATAACATAAACAGAACAGAACAAGTTTAACAAACTCTCCATCTCACTCCAAATCACTAAATCCATTCAATTCTTCATCATCAGTGTCACTTCTGAGCAACTCCGTGACCTCCGGAGGTAAACAGAGCGCCGCTTCAGACTCAGCGTCAGTTCCAGTTAGAATTATTCCGGCCTTTCTGAATCCCGACAGGATGGTTTCGGTGTCACTGAAGTCCAGGCTTTGTCCATCCATCCAGTGACTTCCAGGAAAGTTTCATGGCGCATCCTGTCAGCTTCTCCTGGAGGCAGCCTGAACAGAGGATCTTAAGAAAGAGGCTTGGAGAGTTAAAACAGTTCTCAGACATGTCTCTTTATTGGTTCAGGCAGGTACAGGTCTCAAGATTCAAGTTGATTTTGCTTGATTCGCCTGTGCGGTGTCTCTGTGTGTCGGTCAACCCTCGACAACGCTGTCAGTCGACGTCCCCCAATATCCCATTCACAGAAAGCAGGTGCATTTGTACCAGCATAACTGTTGAATTAGCATCTTCATGGAAACAAAGCATTTTCGACCCAACACGTCTCCATCACAGACTGGCATATGCTAAAGGTTGGAACCACACCCCTTATCTGACCCATATACATTCACAGTCCATATGACATCATATCCCAACCCCATTGACACTCCAAAGTCCAGAAACGTACACAGCATGTCAAGGAACACAATGACCTTCATGGTGAATGGTGAATTAACATGAATGAAACTTTAAAAACACAGGGAATAAGCTCACAAGTGTCACTCCAAACTTTCTTTCTGCTGCTCGGTTACCGTTTTCGGCTGAATATTTCACGACTTGCGGCAGGACAGAGGCTCTTTCTGCAGGAGACATGCGCAGTAGAACGAAGTGACAGTGGTACAGGAGGAACAGGAGCAGCAGATACTCACACACAAGACTAGAACCTCTCGCCGCTGTCAGTGTGAAGTTTTTTAATATATAAGTAGCACCGGAGTATAACTCACAGGAAACACCCAAACCATGAATCGGATGGGAGACACTGGGAGAATCAGGTGCCACTGGGGGGCGCCAGTCGTACAAAAAACTGTTGTTGTGTCCTCAGGCAAGGCACTTCACCCTCATAGCCGAGTATGAAAGTGGTGTGTTTGAGTGTTGATGGTGGTTGGAGGAGCTGATGGCCTCGTTTCCATCAGTCTGCGAGGCTCACATGGATGGAGTGAATGAATGTTGCTCTGTAAAGCGTCTTTGAGTGTCCAAAAAAGCGCTATATAAAACTGATGCATTATTATTATTATTATTATGAAAAAAGTGCCACTTATAGTCCAAAAACATGCTATATTATGTAGTTTATTATTTACTATTTGCAGTCATTTAAATATAAAAGTAAAAAACTAACACCTCTTTGTCTTCATAGAAATTGCAAAGTTTTATGCAATTTAGTCGAACATTTCAGGACAAACATCTCTGTGGGACGCACACGCACACACACACACACGCACACGCACACACACACACACACACACACACACACACACACACACACACACACACACACACACACACACACACCACAGGAGGTCTGCTCACCCACCTGTGGTTCTGTGTGGCTTTAGTGGCTCTGGGAGACATAACCCTCCTATAGTCCACTTCTATAAAGTCTGTGTTTGCTGGGCTTTTATTCTGTGGCATTTGCTGTATCACACACCGCAGGTAGCAAGTTAATCTTTCTGGATAACTGCTAACACCGCTCCGAGTGTAAATATACAAACTGTAAAGAACACATATTATATATTCTTGTGGATTTAATTCTCTTTGAAACAAACTTTTGGTCACCTTAGGACACAACATTTCATATTTTGTAACATAAAATAACATCTGCGTTTGGAATTGGTATTGAATAAACTTCACCTCAGTTTCCAATTAGGTATTTAGGCGTTGGAGCGCCCTCTGCTGTCAGCAACGGGAATTAACATTTAGAAAGTAAACATTTCAAGTCCCTTTCCTCTGTAAACGTCAGACTACACTAGTGTGTTTGTGAAAACAGTTTGACTCAAGAATGAGAATTTGTGTATTATTCGTTGTTCAAAAATAAGAAAATGAAAAAAAAAAAAAAATTCTTTACTATTTGTCTCCAAAACCAAAATGAAAAGACTGATAATGATTTATTTTTTTATTTTTTTTTTCAGTTTTAGATTTTGAGTTTAAATGATTAATGAAAAAAAAAAATAATAATAATAATAATAAAAAATAAAAAAAGATAATGGTTGTTTTCCATTTAAACTAAAGACTAAAGACTTAAACTGTGATGCCGGACTTTTGCATCGCATATGGACTGAACCAGGACTAAACCAGGTCCGGGACCAGATGGGAACCAGATCGGGACTGAGACCAGGACTTAGACCGGGACCAGACCGTGATTGAGACTGGAACTGAGACTAATTCATCTGAGTACAGATCTGATCCAGCACTGTGAGGCCTGAAAACGCAGATACGCTGATGTAGGTCTATGCGCAGCGAAGTAATTCACCTCCAAAACTCTCATTTCATTCCTATATATGGTCTGTGAGTACGACCTGTAGTGTATTATACTCTGAAAAGTTTAACATGAACCATCTCCAACGCGATAGAAGCACAGAACAGACTCACCATCAGCAGAACACCCCTCTGTCACAGAAAGAACACTCATCAGCACACAATAGCAAATAGTTTTTTTGAGTGCTTGCGGTTTTAAGTTTCATTTCTGTAAAACGTAAACAAATATGCTCAAAGCTGTGTGGTTAGGGAAGACTTGCGGACACAGAAACGACGTGTCTGGACGCAGATCGTTTTCAGTACGGTGATACGGTGATTCGTTTTAGCGTGAACGCAGCTTTAGATTCTAGATATAGTACCGTTGTTTCTGAACTATTGAGCGCACCTGAGTTTAAGCCGCAGGTGTCCACGTCTTCAGGAACGTTTTCAAGTTCGGGCCACCTGCTTTTATCGTCTTTGAAAGCTTTAATTAATGCCATATTGAGAGAAAATCAAATTGCTCTGAGGCCTCGGCCATTCGTGGCACTGAGAGCAATTGGTTGGGGGCTTCTCAAGGTTTGGGGGGTCTTAGGCGGGAGCAACTGCTGATATGTTGACATTATAACATGGTAAAAATGTCCAAAAAGTGTGTATATGTGTTCTTAAATCTGTCCCGAGTATCCAAGTATTCCACCAGCAACGTTACAGTGCCCCTACACAGTCCAGGAAATTTAATGTAATAAAAACTTTGCAACAAATATTTACTCAAAATATAATAATCCTTCATTCATCTGATTTAAAGTCATACAAATTCAGATTAAGGGTATTCTCTTTATGCAGTGTAACATCAATATCCTTGAACACAAAAGATTCCTCCGTCCATTAGCGTGACACAAGTTTTCCGTCTCTGGAGAATGAATTTCCCCTCCGTATTTTTAATCATTACAAAGCTTATTATAGACTGGTAGGGTGTTCGGATTTGTTAAGACTCTGGCCGCCTTTGAATCGATACGGCATTGTCATGTAAATCCACTTTTTTGTGCACGACTTTTTCCGCGCTCCGAAATATGTGCTTTCCAACGCGTGCTCATAATTTCACAGATCAATGAGCACTATCTATGCTCCAACACAGAGAGAAAAGAGAGGAGCCAGACGCGATAGTGGAGGGCATTGTTCACGGGGCAAGGCCTTTGAGCCCCACGCGCTTTCAATGGGAACGTCAGAATTTTAAATAGCGGAGTGTAAGGGAGGGCAAGGGAGGTGAACATTGGAATTTTATGTCTAATACAACTTTAACTGCATCTAATATAAAAGATAGACGACAAGTTTTACATTTTATCTTTGTAGATTTTCACTGAAGGCATCAAAACTGCAAATGAACTTGTATGGAATGTAGAAAACCAAAATGAAACTCAAATTAATGCAAAACTCAAGCCCTGGTTTGCACTTTGGGTATTTCTTGACCCTGAAAAGGCGCCACCTGTGAAGTGAAAACCATTTCAGGAGACTTGAAGCTCATTGACAGAAGGTTAGTGGTTTGCAGCGCTGTCAGCAAAGCAAAGGGTGGAGACTTTAAGGACTTGAATATGGCCGGAGAAGAATCCTGCACACTGTCTTACTTTATTAGGACATCAATGACGTTTTGGCACTAGGCCTTCATCAGAGCTTTAAGTGGTCATCTTAAATAGGTTGTGGCAAGCATCCAACTTTTTTATACATATTATACAAAAGGCAATCAACACATTTACAGTGCAATACTTAAATAATCCAAATGTAACAAGAACAACAGTTAAAGTCATTATTCAGTGGCCAGGCTGGTGCCACCTAGTGCCTCCTGTGGGAAATATTATGTGTGTTGGTCATGCTAATTCACCCAATATTATGGACTTTGGAATGACAACAGGGTGGAAAACACGTATGACTATCTATAGGTCTATATAACATGTTTTTTCTGTACTTTGAGTGCCATAAAGAACATGTTTTTCTGGACTTTGAGTGCCACGAAGCAGAAATACTGACATATGTGGACCCCGTGGCATGTTCCCACCCATGATAAGGTGCACTGGGTCAGCAGTATTGTTCATTTTCTTGCTGTATATGCTAAATCAACAAGTTAATGTTTTGTCAAGATGTAGTATAAAGCTACCCCTGATTTTGAGTTGGTCAGAGGCGTCGTTCCGGGGTGACAGTTGTACTTGGTAATCAACTTGAATCCCTCTCAATGGAAATGCTGAAATAAAGTGGCCTGTTCTCTCGGATTCTCCATCTCCTGTGCTTCTTTTTAGGACACGCATTGAACCTTCCGAAAAAACCCACACTCCGCTCAATTTCATTTCTCTCCAGCGACTGGGTCAGGAATCAGAATACACTAGACGGTTTACAAGAACCCTGGAGGTTGTAGACTGCGCACCGACCAGTCAGCGAAGAACTGTGAAGCCATGACGTCAAACTCAAGCACCTGTCTGGGTCCCTTTTGTGGAACAGCACAACAGTTAACAAAGCGGTCGAGACGGATGTAGACGAAGACAGACATTCTGTGTTGGCAACGATTCCCAAGATCAAGGATTTAAAGTTGGAACAAAGAGAATGTTTGGTGAATTTTATCAAGGGGAAAGAGGTTACTGGGATTTGGCGCATTACATACGTCACGACCAAATAGCAGCGATTGGTTAAATAAAAAAAGTACCCGCCTACTGTCAAGCGAACGAATCCTAATGCTGTGAGGTCAGACGGTTTCCACAAAGTGAAACTGGCTGATAAATCAGGCTAATCATTCAGACCTTTGGGAGCTAAAATTTGGAGGCTATGAATCCAATATGCTTCCCTTTGCTTGAGTAGACGGTCATGGTCCCCCCTCTGACTGGAGACATGTTCAACACCACAGAAGCAAAGTGATTAGATTTCATGTCTGTGGTCATTAAAGTGCACCGCTTCAGGTCATCTCTGTCATTCCTCCTGATGGAGCTCTTGTGTTCACTAATTCTCTGTTTGAGTTTCCTTGTGGTCTTACCTACTGTATGTACGATAGGCCACAAGGACACTCAGCATACAGAACAGAGAATATGTGTGGGTGCACGTGTGATTACACTTTGGTTCGGATATTTCTTCACAGTGCGGGGGTGTAAAAAGTGGTCGGTTTTTGCTGTATTATTGCATTGAGCACAGCTGCCACAGCAGTGGTTACTGTATTATTTGGACTATAAGGCACACTTAAAATCCTTTAATTTTCTTAAAAAACTTCAGGGCACCGTATGTATTAATTCTGGTTGTACTTACTGACCTCAGTTTGATTTTATGTGGTACATGGCACTAAAAAATCTGTCTGCTTGATGGACTGTCGGGGCATTACAGCTACTGTAGTCAGGAACCTTGCAGAGTAACTGAGTCGTGTCCTTTAGTCCGACAGAAGCTGAACCACATCAGGGCACAAGGAGCGAATTGTTTATTTAACACTTATAATTTATACAAATGAGTCATGTGGTTTTAAGTTTTGTTTCTGTAAAACATAAACAAATGTGTGCAAAGCTGCATTAAACAAATTATTACTCAATGTATATTTGAGTCCTCCTCATAGGAGAAAAAAAAAAGTATAATTATCCCACATTCACATTCATAATCCACATTCACAAAGACAGATTGGCAACGTCAGGTGAATTACGCCACGATCTGCCAGTGGATCATGGATGCATGTCGTGGATGTCGTCCGTTTGTTTGGCTTAATGCACCTTATAATCCGGTGCACTTTATAGTCCGAAAAATACAGTAGTAGGAGTTGAATATAAAATAAAAATATAAAAATTTTGTTTCTTTACTAAATCATTCCATTCATCGTGCTTAAAATATTTGATGTCTTCTGTATTTATATCAAATGCAGAAAAAAAACATTGCATTCGAAAAGGTGTTTCCAAACTTTTCAATGGTAGTCTATGTAATAAATTTAAATAAATCAAAAAGAAAATAAGTTGTGTGTGTTTCTACATGTATTTGAGCAGCCCGTCCTGCCAGAACATATACACTGTGTCCCAAAAAAAATAAAAATAAGTGAGGAATAACCACACAATATGCTGTGAAAATATCAACATCACCATATTGGCTGATGCACAAAATTATAATATAAATCAGAAAATAGCGGAATATCGCCCCTTTAACTTAGAGATAGACCAGTGGAATATTATGTATGATTTTAAAAAGTAACAGCGGACAAAGATCTTTAAAAATGTTTTGTTTATGTAAATATGTACACAGTGTTTGACCTGTATCGAGACCAGAATTTTAAAATGTTCCCTGTATTTTCCTCGGCAGACCTTCAGCTCGTAAGGTTGTTGAACTATGTGGATTAGTTACACTTGTTTCTCTCTCATTTTAGAATACACTAATCTTTTATAATTGAGCCAAACCAATGCAGAGCCCAGCGGCGGCGGCAGAAGCAGCAGAAGCAGCAGCGGTATCAGTGTAGCCGTGGGCGCTACACTGAGGTTAATCTGCCCATGCATCTCACGAGGAGAGACAGAACACAGCGCATAACAGATGAGAAGGCAGCTCAGATCATACGGCAGAATGTGGACCGAACCATAAGAGCAGAGGGCCAGGGCCAAACCGATACCAGCATCTAATTTACCAATCCTCCGCGGAAGACAGATAAAAAGTTTCAGCTCTTTACAGTTCCTATACTGATCTATGTTTAGTTAAGTAAAGATTGGAAATTCCAGGGTTATTTTGCTTTATTCGTACTTCATTAATCAATTAACCCAAAAATTGTTTTCTCTGAGCACTCAAAATGTATCTATTTGCATCCGGACTTCTCCTGTGTAGTTTGAAAGTACATAAACCATCAATGTGGCGACCTGTGTCCATGGGATCGAGGCCTTTAGGGTTCTTTCGCACAGACAGCAGCTGGTGCACTTCAGGGATTCCAGTCGAAACAAAAGCTCTTAGTTCGGTTCGTTTTCGTTGGTGTGAAAGCTTCAATCGCACTTGGATACAGACTAAATCAAGCGGACCGAGACCTCAAAAAAGAGGTGGTCTTGTGTCCAGCTGGTGGGCCCCTGCTTTCTAGTTAAGTGGTGTGATGAAGGCCGGGGTTGGGGTCCGGATATCTGCCCTGTGCCCGCTGTGGGAAATATTATGTTGGTCATGCTAATTCACCTAATATTATGGACTTTGGAATGACAACAGGGTGGAAAACACGTATGACTATCTATAGGTCTATATAACATGTTTTTTCTGTACTTGGAGTGCCATAAAGAACATGTTTTTCTGGACTTTGAGTGCCACGAAGCAGAAAAACTGACATATGTGGACCCCATGGCATGTTCCCACCCATGATAAGGTGTACTGGGTCAGCAGTATTGTTCATTTTCTTGCTGTATATGCTAAATCAACAAGTTAATGTTTTGTCAAGATGTAGTATAAAGCTACCCCTGATTTTGAGTTGGTCAGAGGCGTTGTTCCGGGGTGGCAGTTGTACTTGGTAATCAACTTGAATCCCTCTCAATGGAAAATGACGAAATAAAGTGGCCTGTTCTCTCGGATTCTCCATCTCCTGTGCTTCTTTTTAGGACACGCATTGAACCTTCCGAAAAAACCCACACCGCGGTCCGTATGTTTGCGAGTCCAAGCTCCTCCACCCACAGGTGTGTTGGAGAGCCTCAGTGTCCCCGAGCCACGTGCAGTGCGTAAGAGCCTTGGGTGTATACTTACACTTATGTCACAATCCAGGAAGACGTTTGGAAACATGCGATGACAACTTTCGGTGTAGATCCCGACACTGGCCTCGCCGACCGACAGTGACAAAACCCACTGAAGTAAATGTGATCAGAGGTGAAATGAAGACTGCGTACGCATGTGCTGTTTGGAATCATCTTGAATTTGGTGCCCTCATCTCTTCTAATCGCATGTACCCAGTGCATTCAGAGTTGTGAGTCAGTTGTCAGTTGTGTGAGAGCAAGAAACTTGTGAAGGACTGGCAGAAAGCAGGGATGAAAAACACAGCTTCACGGCAGCCGGGAGGGTGCATGCCTGGACTTCAGTGACAAATGAAGTTGCACGGAGTTGCTCAGAAGTGACATCAAGGATGAAGAATTGAATGGATTCAGTGATTTGGAGTGAGATGGAGAGTTTGGTAAACTTGTGTTCTGTTGTTTATGCTATAGTTTAATCTGAAGAACTGTTCATATGTGACATTGACATACCAGACGCCTATTCAGCCTGTTGTTCTCTCTCCTATTGTTATTACTATAATTTACCTTTTAAGGTGAAATGTCGGTTCCTGGTCCTTGATTTTATAAAATAAATTTCCCCCCAAAAGTGCAACTTATATATGTTTTTTTTCTTCTTCAGTCCGAAAAATACGGTACTTGTTCCCATGGAGATGTTATTGCTTTGTCTGGAATGTTCCGGTATGGCATTAAACGTGTCCATTTTGCATTTACTCTATAGGCGAGTTTCAGCTGACGTCATTGTTATTAAAAGCCCGCGTTGCATGCTGGGAAATATTTTGGTCGGAGGCAAGAAACACAATAGCGTCAAACACAGTGCGTAACCTCGCGTATTTATCCCCGATATTGGCAAATTCCTGCTGCATTATCGGATGCACAAATAGAAGCACGGAAGAAGGAAAATGTCTTTTCCGTATTCCGAGTGAAAAGAACCGCTAACGGTAAATTAAACGACTTTCAAACATCCGCAGAGCAAACGTAGAAGATCCTAACAAACCGTGGACCCCAACAAGTTCAACAACACATCGAGACTCTTGGAGGTTTTCATCTTTTCTGCTGTGAATGGCCCAGGAGTTTCCACCAAGTCATTGTGGATATCGTCGAAGTGAATATTTGTCCAGGTAGTTGGCGATTCTGACCAGAAATTTGGTTTGGTCCACCTTTTGTCGGGGTTGAAAAGGGTGATTTGGCTCCGTCGATGCTTATGACCAATTTCTGGTCAAATCGTCTTGGGTCCTCTGCCGTTAGAGTGGATAAATAACCGGGATCAATACCCTTTACGTGCTTTCTCGCTCCGTCCGTCATGTTGAATTAGTGTTTCTTGCCGCCGACCAAAATAATTCCCAGCATGCAACGTGTGTTTTTGTCAGCAATGAAACTCTTTTTATTGACCTAAAAACTTGCATTCTTACTTTAAGTGGACTCGCTTCTCCACAAATCTGACATGTAAGAGATAAATGCCTGTAATGCCATACTATGTAACATTCTAGGCTACATCTCCATGGAGAAAAGCAGGTTTAACAGAAAGTTTCAGAGTGTGCCAACATGATTTATTCAATTATATATGTTTCTATTTCTGTTCCATTTTTACTTCGAACATTTCATTTTAGTTTAATGCCGCACTGTGGAACATTCCAGGCAAACCGTTAACATTCAGCTGACAAAATAATAGGGCTTCTGCATCTGCATAACGACACCGCATTTTGAGGTTAGGCAAGAAATAAATAAACTTCGTGGCTGCATTTTGTCAGGTAAATACAAACTTAGAATTCTAACCAGTTTCTCCTCTTCCTTTTCCACATTTGTTCAGTTTTGGAATACGATTATGTGAACCCAGCCTCGCACTGTCAAAACATTTTCCAAGAATTCCCGTTTTATTGCCGATTCCCCCACTCACCGGGGCAGCTTGGGTGTTGTGGCCGTGGATAATTAAAAATAGAATGAATGTGTATTTTCAGAACAGGTACAAACCAATTAGAGGTGTCCCAAATAAACCTGTAATCACGGCCGGGCTGCGCGCTTATTATTTCCACCAACCGCAATAACTATACTTTTCTATTTCTCGCAAACTTTCCAGAACAATAATTATTTCTATTTTTGTTAAACTTTAATCAACACGTTCTAAGAAATCTAAACCGCATATTTTTGTTCTGCATCTTTTTATGTTACATGTCTCTAAAGAAAAATAAAATACATGTCCTTCTATCCTCCTACATGTGTGTGTGCCAGGTGCCCTCCCACCCCATCGTCCTCTATCCCTGTGAGTCCATCCATCCATCCATTTTCTTCCGCTTATCCAGGGACAGCAGTCTAAACAGGGACTCCCAGATTTCCTTCACCCCGGACACTTCCTCCAGCCCAGAGACATAGGCTACGTTCAGACTGCAGGGCTTAACGCTCAGTTCAGATTTTTTTGTGAAATCTGATGTTTTTGCGAGGTCGTTCACGTTTCCAATTAAATGCGACTTGTATGTGACTCCAGTGTGAACATGAAACGGCCCGAAAGTGTCCCACATGTGCACTGGAGACACGACGACGTCAACCGCAGCGAGCGTGCTCTGTGTTTACAGAAGTTGTCCAAACATGGACGCGAGCATTGAGCACCTGGAGATTTTAAAGTTCCTCTCGTACCGGAGCCAGAACATGAACAACTTACTTGTTTTAAGGAGGAGATTGAGAAGAAGAAGGACGAGGTTTTTGGTCGTGGTGTTTTGTGGGGCAGCGGCAGCGACGTCTGTTGACAGGAACGTGTGGATGTGGAGACGGAGCCAAGAGTGGTGAGTGGTGATGTGCTTCACTTCAGTGACATGGAGTTCGTTAACAATTTTCGCAGAATAGTGACGTTTGTGGCTTGTTGATAACGTGTAGGTCGGATTGATGCGCTTTGGCCATTCAGACTTAAGTCGCATGTCAAAAGATCGAATATGTATCGGTTTCAGGACCACATATCGAAGTGTCCTGGGTCGCATTTGAAAAAATCTGGATCTGTGTCGTTCAGACTGTCATTAAAAGATCAGATACAGGTCACATAGGGGCCAAAAAATCTGATTTGGGTCACTTCAGGCTGCAGTCTGAACGTAGCCATAGTTACTCCAGCGTGTCCAGCGTGGGTCTTCCCTGAGGCCTCATCCGGATGGGACATGCCTAGAACACTTCCCAAGAAAGGCGTCCAGGAGGCATCCAGAACAGATGCCCCAGCCACCTCAGCTGCTCTTCTCGACATGGAGGAGAAGCAGCTCTACTCCGAGCTCCTCCCGTGTGACTGAGCTCCTCACCCTATCTCTAAGGGAGCGCCCAGACACCCTGCGGAGAAAACTCATTTCGACCGCTTGTATCCACGAACTTGTCCTTTCGATCACTACCCAGAGCTCATAGCCATGGGTGAAGTGAGGAACGTAGATTGACGGTAAATCGAGAGCTTCGTCTTTCAGCTCAGCTTCCTCTTCACCACAACGGTCCGATACAGCGACCGCATCACTGCCGACGCTGCACCGATCCACCTGTCAATCTCACGCTCCATCCTCCCCTCACTCAAGACCCCGAGATACTTGAACTCCTCCACTTGAGGCAGATACTCTCCACCCACCTGGAGAGGACAAAACACCTTTTTTCGATCAAGAACCCTGTGCATCAGTTTGTTAGAATATGGTTCTCAAATCCCATCGAATGCCTATTAAAATGTGAGAGATGGCATGTAGTCTTCATATTCTTACTTACCAAAGTGAAAGTTTGCCAGAAATGTTTTGATAATGGAATATCCCGGTTTCTTGACATAATCTTACAAATGCGCAAGCGCAAAAATTAACTTAAATCAATTTCATAAACCAGGAAAAATACAAACCGTGAGCTCCTTTAGCATAAGAAGCTAAGGAGCTACGAGATCTCCCACAATCCACTGTGCAGATTCTTCATTAAAATCTTCTGCATAAATAAACTCAACTTTACAACATATAAACCAGAACCACTATAGAGCCACATCAGCCCGTTTGATCAGATAATTCAGCTCTGATCACATTTGTTTACGTTTTACAGAAACGAAACTTAAGACCGTTTGGCTAATTAGCATAAACTGTTAGCGGTGATAAAAACAGCTGCTCCTTGTGACGCTGATGCGATCAGCTTCTTTTGGACTAAATGACACGATTCTGTGGATTATGTGTGTTCTTTTTGTGACAGAAGAGGTGCTGATGATGGTAAGTGTGTTCTGTGTGTGTGTTGTATAGGAGATAGTTCATGTTTTAGCTTTTCAGCGTCACACGAGTGCAGGTCGTACGAGTGCAGATTGTACGTGTGCAGGTTTAGCGCAGCTCTTTATTTTACAGTCATTTCACTCATTTGGTCACTTTATTTATGTTGGTCAATTTATTTATGTCACTATTGTTGTGGTGAAAAGACTGGAAAGTGTCTTTTGGACACATGCAAACTCAACTTTATGTTGCAGCAACCGGGGTACTGCGTCTACATGCCACAGTATCCCGGTTATTATCGGAATAAACCAGCTACAGTAACCCGGTTTCTAATAACAGGGATACTGCCATAACCGGGATATTGAAACCGGGTTACTGCGTTTACATGCACCGTGAAGAAACCAGGATACTCAAAAAACCCGATCATAACCGGGATATTGATGTGTATGTAAACACACTCTATGATGCAACAAAACAGGCAAAATGCAAATGGAGCTACAGTATTTTAGTGCTTAAAAAAGATGATTTTGAATTCAAGGCTTAATGAAACAAGAACAAATGAAAAAAAAAAAATACAAGTTCAGGTCTGTTTTTGATGACTGAACAACAGCGCACGTGGATAAAACTTCAAAAAGGTCAATTTCCCGTCATACATGTTCTTTAAAGGCGTCGTAAGTCTGACTGACATCCTACAGTGGCTCTCAATTGTCAAAAAACCTTGTTGACACGAATGTGCTCAAAGCGTCCCTCGCCACAGCCGTGTTAATCAGTGAAAACACATGAGAATTATTAGTATTCTGGGCTATAACGCTGCCTGTGCCCCGCGCTGTAGTGTAAGCCTCGCTCTTATCTGCGCTTCACAGTCGGACTGAACCAAAACAATCCACTCTCTCCCGAACCCCCAAGACTCAAGACACGCTGAAGAGGCACGAGAGCACAAATGAAGTCGGCTTGGTCAGAAATGCCAAGTGAACTGCAGACAATTAAAGGAACTGTATGTAGCCTGCACCGCCTCCAAGATCCTATATTGTACAACACTGACTCCCTCGTCCAAAACAGACCTAGAGATGAGTTTTGTTTCATTCACACATGTTTGAGTAATCCTTTATTATTAGTCTGTCTACATCTCTGCCTGGAATGTTCCACAGTATGGCATTAAACAGCTCTACCTTACATTTATTTAATTACAGTCAGTGCTGGGAGTAACGCGTTATAAAAGTAACAAATTACTGTAATATGTTGCTTTTTGCTGTAATGCAGTAATGTGGCATTACAGGGAAAACAATAGTAATATTTTGCTCGGTACAAATGTGAATAACGCGCGTTACAATGCTTTTTTTACCTGGATTGAAGTGGTGGGTTTTTCTTCATACAAATTCGACTATTCAAATTCAAGACTAAGACTTTTAATGGTCGAGACCGAGACAAGACCAAGACTGAGACTTTTAAAGGTCGAGACCGAGACTAAGACCGAGACTAAGACTTTTAAAGGTCGAGAGTGAGACAAGACCAAGACTAAGACTGTTAAAGGTCGAGACCGAGACTAAGACCGAGACTAAGACCAAGACTAAGACTGTTAAAGGTCGAGACCGAGACAGACTAAGACTTAGACTTGAGACTAATACCGAGACTAAGACCAAGACTAAGACTGTTAAAGGTCGAGACCGAGACAAGACCCGAGACTAAGACCAAGACTAAGACTGTTAAAGGTCGAGAGAGAGACTAAGACAAGACTAAGACAAGACTGAGAAGACTGACTTTAAAGGTCGAGACCGAGACTAATACCGAGACTAAGACCAAGACTAAGACTGTTAAAGGTCGAGACCGAGACTAATACCGAGACTAAGACCAAGACTAAGACTGTTAAAGGTCGAGACCGAGACTAATACCGAGACTAAGACCAAGACTAAGACTGTTAAAGGTTGAGACCGAGACAAGACCAAGACTAAGACTGTTAAAGGTCGAGACCGAGACAAGACCGAGACTGAGACTTTTAAAGGTCGAGAGAGACAAAACTGAGACTAAAGGTCGAGAAGACAAGACTAAGACAAGACTAAGACTGTTAAGGTCGAGACCGAGACAAGACCAAGACTAAGACTGTTAAAGGTCGAGACCGAGACTAATACCGAGACTAAGACAAGAAAGACGTCGAGACCGAGACAAGACCGAGACTGAGACTTTTAAAGGTCGAGACCGAGACTAAGACTGTTAAAGGTCGAGACCAAGACTAATACCGAGACTAAGACCAAGACTAAGACTGTTAAAGGTCGAGACCGAGACAAGACCAAGACTGAGTCTTTTAAAGGTCGAGACTAAGAGAAGACCCAGACTTTGGCCCATCAAGACCAAATCAAGACCATCTATGTCATTTTCTACATTTATTTGTATTTTAGTTATTTTGACACATATATATCAATGTTTTTATAAATCTATCTCCATTTTACAAGTTTTTTGTCGACAGCAGCAGCTGTAATGAAATACGAATCTGTCCAAACACCTTCAAGACCGAGACCAGACTGAGTCCAAATGTGTTTGAGTCCCAGACAAGACCAAGACCGGTCTCGGGTACTATGACACTAGGCTGCACTCATAATTCATATTTGGCTGCAAATGCTCGGGTTTAGGTAGAGACATTCAGATCAAAGAGACAATTTTAGGTTTAAGCCAACTGGATTTCAGTAGTCATTCATCTATGACATAAAATATTTTAGTAATTAAAAATAAATCAGCTAATTTGATTTGTTTGACCTTCTTTGGGTAGAGATAAGCCAAGTTTATGAGATTTGCGTACAGTTTATTTCAAATGCATCTTCACTTGAGTAGTTTTGCTCATCATAAAATGGACATGGTTAATTTGTTCATAAATCATTTTCTGACTAGTTTCAAATTGTATTTTATTTTTTAATTTCAAGATTTTTTTGTGAAACATGGTAAGAAATTCTGTCTTATTTCTGTACTTCACACATACAAATACATACATACATACACATGCATACAATATGGTAAACGGTCACATTTACAACAAGGACTCACACATTGTCCAAGGCGAAAGTGGAACAGACAAACACAGACAGATGTTCTTTGAATTAACAGATACATGTCTGCAATGTTCCACAGTATGGCATTAAACTTATATCCATGGAGAGAAGCATGAAGCGCAACCAGGCCAACCAGGTAAATACTAGTCATAATATTACGGGCTAAACAGTTACTTCTTCACAGAGACAAGTACAAGTACAAGACAAACACCCACAAAAAAGTTTTATAGCTCCCCTTTAAACCAAGTATTTTGTTTGTATTTAAATATTTCTAAATGGACACCCACACCACCGCCTGCAAACAGTCCACCCGCCTGTGATCATTAAAGCCTGTTGAGCAGCTCTGCAAATAGAATTTTTAAAATGGTCTGTCTAGATTTCAGCTGTGATTAGTCACAATGAGCCTTTTGTTAAGAACCAAATCAGCAAAACAGGAAAATAGTGGAAATGACTGTTTGTGAAGGCAGCACAGGCTCAGAACATGACCCGTCTAAGTCTTTATAAGAAAGACTGTGGCTTAAGAAGTGCCTTTTGTGGTTTTGAGAATACTATATTAACACGCCGAAAGCCAAAAACCGAAAATGTATTAACTAGGGGTGTAATGATACCCAAGTCTCATGATACGATATCATCACGGTATGAACCTCACGTTACGATATTTATTGTTGTGGAAAAGCTCATGATAATTGGGGAAGCTCATGATATTAGGATATTATACATAATAACAAAACTGACATTATAAAATGCTTTGACCATCATTTGGTAAAACATTTATTGTCATTTTCATATCAGTGACATGTTGAACAGCTTGAAAAGTCTTTGAAGTTGAAGTGCAAAATTCAAGTAACAAATAAACAATGTTTTAGTACGACTTTGGTAAACTACGAAGCCACTGCGCTTGATGGACTGTCTGAACATTACGGCTACTGTGATCAAGAGCCTCGCAGAGTCCAACTGAAACTGACCGCATCAGCACAAGGAGGGAGCTGTTTTTTTTGTTTTTTTGTTTTTTTGTTTTTTTTTCAGGATTATACAAGTTTTGCCATGTGGCTTTAAGTTTTGTTTCTGTAAAATGTAAACAAACGTGCGCAAAGCTGCATTAAACACATTATTACTCAATGTATATTTGAGTCCTTCTTGTAGGAAAAAAAAAAGAAAAAATGAAATGTGATGGCATTTTATATTTTGGCTCCAGTTTAGACACTAACCTTTTAAACCCAACGCCGTCCACCGTGAAAATGGATGCAATTCACTCGCTATCCTGCTATGTATTTTGTTATTTCTTGAGCGCTGTTGTGAGGCAGCGCTGTTGTAAATGCTTCACGTAGAATTTTTTTGTCCCGACTTGATTTTCTGAACACATTCTTCAACATTTTCAGCGTGTCGGTTTATCAAGGTCCTTCTCATGTTGCAGTATTTCCCGAGGTGAACGGCGCGGTGCATTGGGAGTCTCTGCACAGTGTCTGTTGTTTGTCCGTCACCTTTTCTCTTTTCTCGTTTTGTGTCATGACAAATCCAAAATGCTTCTAGACCTCAGACGTAAAAGCCGTTGGTGCGTCCACAACGGGCGCACTGACCAATGACGCGACCGTAAAGGATTATGGTCCATGTAGTTTACTGTGAATTTTGCCTAAAGACACACAGTTTAATACCGTGACGAGACCATAACGATATTGTGGTATCTCCTAGTATTAACGACCCTTGTATTAACATGTTAAACTAGAAAAGCACTCAGAGAGCGCAGACCTCCGCCAAGGACTACAGTCCCCTCATATTAATTGTGTTTTCCAAAAATATTTGTCTTGTATCTTTCAATTTGGAATATGAAAGAGGATCCCATTGTCCATCCCTGAGTCAAATTTCATGGGGTTTGGTCAATAATTAACCGAGATATTGAGAAACAAAATTTTTGGCCCCATTTACCACAATGTTAACTAAAATTTCAAAGTGATCCAGAATCCAGGATTTCTTCCGGATCACCCCCAAAATGAAATCAGTTCTTCCTTTTCACATTTCCAACAAATCCTGAAAATTTCATCAAAATCGGTCCATAACTTTTTGAGTTATGTTGCTAACAGACAAACAAACAAAGAAACAAACAGACAGACAAACAAACAAACAAACAAACAAACAAACAAACAAACAAACAAACGCCGGCAAAAACATAACCTCCTTGGCGGAGGTAATAAGTTTCATTTTCATTTTTGATGCTCTGAGTCTGCCCTCGTCTCCCTCCATGTGCTGATCACAACACAATCAGCGTCTCACTAATTAAACTACTACACATCACCTCAGGTTTGTCAAGTTGCTGTCGTGTACAGATTTGTATCGTGTTTTTTTATATATTTATAGAGAATTGTCGTGTGGGAGCATGCGTGACGTAGACTTGTGAGCTTAAAAAAGATTCTGTAACAATAGTTTTAACCAGGTACAACACTGAGAAACCAAACATGTATGAACTTCAATGCAGACTAAATTGCATAATTGTTATGTGAAAGTTCATGGCACACTGGAGCGCTCCATCAGTGAGACTTATCTGCTCTCGATAAGGAGAATATAAATGAAATGGAAGCTCCGCTCGCAGTATAATCCCCCCTGACCTGTCCTCCAGCGCTGCCTGATGAGCTGCTGATGAGAACGGCAATCAAACTTTACATTTACTTTAACACTCTCACGTTAAAGGGACACTGTGTACTTTATAAAGACAGATTCAGGCGCCAGATTGTGTCCATGGGAGGAGTATTTCTGCGATGGGAATGTTCCACACTATGGCGTTAATAAAATCTATCTTGTATTTGTTCAATTACGTGTGATTTTATACTGGAAAACATTAATAAAAATACAGTGAAATGATTGTGGAACATTCCAGCTTAAGCAAACAGCAAAGTTATGCCTTTAAATCACACGTAAAAGTTTAGAATATGCCTGGTTAGTTGCACATTGCTATTGTGCTGAAAAAAAAAAAAAAGTTGTAAACGCTCTACGTCAGGGGTGGGCAATTTTTGTTTCATGGGGGCCTCATGTGAAACAGAAAATATTGTGGCGGGCCAGGCCAAAATGCTTAACTCAATAGACACATCAAGAATCTCAGACTTCCGGTCACTGGGAAGGATTCTCCAAAAAAGTGAGCATCAAACCGCCATGTTTGTTTTCCCAGTGGGATGCGTCTATTGACAAAGTCCATCTTTTCAAGTCTTTTGAACCATATCACTTTTGTTTCTGATTTTAGTTTTGGGATTCGGACATCGTAATTGTGTGGTTGTTGGATCCTAACAGCGGAAAACGGCTCGAGAAATGTGTTTACGAACTCCATAAATGCAAAAGGGAATCAGATGTGTGTGACTGCAAACCTCAGTTCAAACTGTTTCTCTTCCCAACGGAATTGAAAAATAGTGAAAGGTGAAGGCGATGGGCAGGATTGATCCACAGGAAGAACCAAAAAGGAAACTTTTGACTGCCTAAATCATCCCGAGTTTGCAGCGAACATTTTGTATGTGGAGCACCATCAAAGTGGGATCCCATTTATTAATGTAGAGGTGCAGAAGACAAACAGACTGAGCTGCACTTTCTTTTTCTTGTGGTTTTACAGCAACATCACGTCTTGGTCTCTTTGCAGTGGAATTTGCTTCTTGGTGAACAGCTGGTGCCTTTCGCTTTGGCGTTGACTATTTAAATGCCTAACCAAGGTGGAGCGAGGGATCGGGATCTCGCTTTGTTCGTCGCTCCACATACAAAATGTTCGCTACAAACTCGGGATGATTTCTTAGGCAGTCAGATGTTTCCTTTTTGGTTCTTCCTGTGGATCAATCCTGCCCATCGCCTTCACCTTTCACTATTTTTCAATTCCGTTGGGAAGAGAAACAGTTTGAACAGAGGTTTGCAGTCACACACATCTGATTCCCTTTTGCATTTATGGAGTTTGCAAACACATTTCTCGAGCTGTTTTCCGCTGTTTAGGATCCAACAACCACACAATTACGATGTCCGAATCCCTAAACTAAAATATGACAATATCAGAACGAGAAACAAAAGTGATATGGTTCAAAAGACTCGAAAAGATCGGCTTTGTCAATAGACGCATCCCACTGTAAAATCAAACATGGCGGTTTGATGCTCACTTTTTCGGAAAATCCTTTCCAGTATGAATTGCGCAATGACCGGAAGTCCGAGATTCTTGATGTGTCTATTCTGCATAATCAACCCCTTAATGCCTGAAATTATAGAGGTGTATATAGAAAAAATGTTTTGTGTGTGTTTTTGCCCTCAAGTAGATGAATTAAGTTGAAATTATTAATTTGACTATAGCAAAAAACAAATAAATAGAAATTTGGGTATGTTGCAAATTTGCGACAACTATAAAACAAGTTCTTTGTTTTTATGTTCAAAGGTTCCTAAGAAGGTCCTGCGTATGCACTAACCGGGATTGGGGGAATCCAGTCGCTCTCTCGGCTTATATCTGGATCCAAACAGTTTGTTGCATATTTGTTAGAGACGGTGTTAAGGGGTTAATTGTATTTATTTATAAAAAGCTGTAAATAGCTTTGTTTTGTCAAGCTGGTAAGACTAGTAAGAGTTTACATCACAGGTGTCAAACATAAGGCCCGGGGGCCAGATCCGGCCCTCCAAGACCTTTAATGTGGCCCTCGGCAGATTTTCGACTAAAATATTTTAATTATATTTTCTATTAAAATATCGGTAATTTTCTGCGGCACTGAGCAGAGCAGTGTCTCCAGCGTCTCTGTACGTGGCCCCTCCCACCAGAGCAGCACAAATGAAGACTTGTCTCTTTCCAAACGCTCTTAAAGGACGATCGTTTTGACTGTTGACCGTGACACCCTCATCAGAAAAATGTCCAACATGAGAAAAGTGGAGCCGAGTGCAGGATTTTACAAGAAAAACTGACTTATTCCTGTTTACAGACAAGTTATTGTTAACATATTGTGTTGAAATTGCATTTTTCTTAAGTTTCCTAAGTTTCAGGTTGTTCATAATATTATAATATTTTGTAAAAGAAAGAGTTCATCAATTAAAAAGATTTCTGTAATAGATTTGTGTTTCTCTGCACAAATATTTGAACTTATTGCTATTTTTGGGGTTTATATGCCATGAGTTTTCTGATCCGGCCCCTTTGGGATCAAAGTAGGTTGGATACGGCCCCCAGACCAAAATGAGTTTGACACCCCTGGTTTACATTGTGACTAATTAATGAAAACGTGAGATTGCCTGATAAAAAATGTCATTTAAAAACACCTCTAAAGTAAAAGCAATGCAGGTTTAGTCCGTGCATGAGGTAAAATGATAAAATGTTTATTTTGTAATTCCAAATGAGCTTAAACGAGCCGCTCAGAGCCAACCAAACCAATCAGTAAATCAATCAGACTTTATTTCTATAGCACCTTCTAACAACCAAAGCAAAACAAGATAAAAAACAATAAACATCAAACAAACAGGTCAACAAAGCACATTACACCATTAAAATAAAGAAAGTATCACAGGGCCACTGAGCGTTAAAAGCCGTTCTAAATAAGTAGGTTTTAAGTTTGGCTTTGAACAAAGGCAGGTCAGGGATGAACCATAACTCAGTGGGCAAAGAGTTTCAGAGTTTTGGACCGGCCACTGCAAAAGAACGATCACCCCACTGTTTGCACCTGGACCGGGTGACCTCCAGCAGATGTTGCCCAGCAGATCGTAGAGCTCTGCTGGGTTGGTGAGGGGCCAAAATCTCAAGACCACTGACTGCATTAAATGACCGTACGTGGCCCTGGAGCTGGACAATGCCCAGATCTGCTCTACGTTCCTAGTATGAAGGTTCTTGGATTTCACTCTTCAAGCTGATATAACCATGCACAGTAAGCAAATGCTCCAGCGAGGTCCTCCTGATCAAGTTCAACATCTGGAAACTGGTCCCCGGACACTGCGGGCAACCACTGCTTCCATCAGGCTTAATCCCAAGAGACGAGGAAGTGTCCACCACCTGCTTGTTTCAGTGGAGCTGTTATCACCGAGCTGGAGTTATTCACAATATGGCATTACACTTCTGTATCTCCACAAGCACCTCCAGGTCAGATCTATGGAGAGGCAATCATGTTCACAGTAATAAGGCGTGTTTTCAAGGCATTTTTTTAAACAACGAAACTTAAAACCACATAGCTCATTTGGATAAACTGTAAGCAATGACAAAAACATCTCGCTCCTTGTGCTGCTTCATATCTTACCAAAGTCGTACTAAAACATTTTGACAGATTTCTGAGCGCCATGTATCACATAAAATCGTTTCGAGGTCAGTAAGTACAATCAAAATGAATATATAAGGCGCACCGTTGATTTTTGAGAAAATTAAAGGATTTTAGGTGCGCCTTGTAAATAAATGTCACTGTAGTGTTCCACATGCCCAGGAGGGTTGGGCGAGATCCAACATTTTGATACCGTTAAACCTTCTCAGGATTTTACTGGGGTATAAGGTCTTACTGTATTACAAAAATGTTTTAGTACGACTTTGGTAAACTACGAAGCCACACTGCTGTATGGTCCACAGTACGACCTGCAGATTTCTAATCTCTGAAAAGTTTCACATGAACCATCTCCAACGCCACATGCACAGAACAGACTCACCATCAGCAGCACATCCTCTGTCACAGAAAGAACACTTATATTCCACTGAGTCGTGTCCTTTAGTCCGACAGAAGCTGAACCGCATCAGCGCAAAAGGAAAGAGGAGTTGTTTTTATCGGCGCTTTACAGTTTATGCAAATTTGTTATGTGGTTTTAAGTTTCGTTGTAAACAAATGTACGCCTGAATCCAAAATCCTGCCAAATAGTAGAAGTACTAATATTTTTTTTTGGGACCAACTCGCTTACGGCTGGACTTGCTGTCTTGTCTTGACCAGGACCAGACCAGGACTGATCCAGTGTCATTAGTGGAGTTTATGTATGTATATATATATATATATATATATATATATATATATATATATATATATATGATGATTTTATGTAATAAAAACACTAAAGTCTCTCTCAGTCTGGTCTGACATCGTTTGGGGAAAAGACCGGGACCGGGGATTTGTTTCCAGGGCAACGCTGTTCGTCCACAGCGTCCGAGCATCAGCGGCCTCGGTTAGAATGTTAAAACCACAGAAAAACACAATTTGTCCAGTAGATCCTCTTTATGTATCTTTGTATTAGGCTCATATCACCAAACACGCTCCGCAGATTTGGTTACCAGTGTCGGCATTTGCATCTCCTCTCGCGCAGCTTCCGTCCTCACTCATTAAAAGTGTTTCTGTCGGATTTCCCCACAGCTTTCAGCACATTTTGCATGAATAATTCCCGCCCAAGTTGATACTGGCCTGCAAAACAACACTACTGCTCCGATGTTGAAGAACCAAGGTCGAGGAGATGTCCCCAGACTCCGAGGCTCTGCTGCGGTTTTTGAACTCGGGTTTGTCGACGCGGCGTGGGCGAGGACTGCGCTTTTAACGGCACTTTAGAGCTGCATACATTTACCGAGATCTTACAAAGGAGTGATCAGAGGGGTAGTAAAGGGGAGGAGGGAGGAGAGCGGGGGTTTTTGTTGTCTCAAGATTGTGGATGTAAGGTCCCAATTTCAGGCTTTGATACTGATCTTTTTTACTTAGTCTCTCCCCCGGTATCAGTCGACATCAGATAGTTAAGACTGAGAGAGTTCAAACAACCTGCCGTGATGTGACGTTCGTGAGCGAGTCGGCTCTTTTGAACGATTCTTTAACATGAATCGTTGGATCCAGACCTCATTTTTTAAAGGTTATTATGTAAGATTGATGCTTGTGAGCTTTAAGCCATGTTGTAATCAGTGTTGGGAAGGTGACTTTTAAAATGTAATCCCCTACAGATTACAGATTACATACCCCAAAATGAAGTTTGTAACGTAATCCGTTAAATTACTTAAAGTGAGTAACGTAATCTGAATACTTCGGATGACTTGATATTGTCATGCTTTTTAAAACTACACGAATGTACCAACCACATCCTGAAAATTCATGTTTGTTCTCTTCAAATTGTCTGTTGAGCCCAAATCTCCAACAAACAACTGTTTGCTGTAAAGTAGCAAAGACGAGGAAATCTTAATATAAGATGTTTTGTCCTGGTTTTAGTTCCTGGTTCAGTCCTAGTTTAGTCCTGGTTCAGTCCTAGTTTAGTCCTGGTTTAGTCCTGGTTTAGTCCTGGTTTAGTCCTGGTTTAGACCTGGTTCAGTCCTAGTTTTAGTTCCTGGTTTCAGTCCTAGTTTAGTCCTGGTTTAGTCCGTTTAGTCCTAGTTTAGTCCTGGTTAGTCCTGGTTCAGTCCTAGTTTAGTCCTGGTTTTAGTCCTGGTTTAGTCCTGGTTTTAGTTCTGGTTTAGACCTAGTTTTAGTCTTAGTTTAGATCTGGTTTAGTCCAGTTTTAGTCTTGTTTACTGGTTTACTGGTTTAGTCCTGGTTTTAGTCCTGGTTTAGTCCTGGTTTAGTCCTGGTTTTAGTCCTGGTTTAGTCCTTAGTCCTGGTTTAGTCCTGGTTTAGTCCTGGACTGGTTTAGTCCTGGTTTTAGTCCTGGTTTAGTTCTGGTTTAGAGACACACAGGAGTGTCTGCGCAGTGCGGAAGGAGACGTGGGATTTAGCCCAAAATGTAAAAATGTGAAAACAGGAAAATCCCACCGTGTAATCCATTTATTTCAACAAAGTAACTGTAATCCAATTACCACTCACTGAAACAGTAACTGTAACTGAATACAGTTACTCATAATTTGTACTCTGATTATGTAACTCTGGTACATGTAATCTGTTACTCCCCAACACTGGTTATAATGTTGTTACCCTCTCAAAAACAGACCTGCAGTTGTGTTTTGTTTCATTCACACATGTTTGAGTGCTGTATTTTTCAGATTATAAATTACTCTGGAGTATAAATCGCGCTTTTTGGGGCAAATTTAGTTTATAAAATCAGAGACCAGGAACCAACATTTCATCTTGAAAGTGAAATTCTAGTAAAAACAATAGAAGAGAGAACAACAGACTGTTAACGTCACATATGAACAGTTCTTCAGATAAACTATAACATAAACCACAGAACAGAACAAGTTTAACAAACTCTCCATCTCACTCCAAATCACTAAATCCATTCAATTCTTCATCCTCGGTGTCACTTCTGAGCAACTCCACAACCTCCGGAGGTAAACAGAGCGACGCTTCCTCTTCTGTGTCGCTGTCGTCAGACTCAGCGTCAGTTCCAGTTAGAATTATTCCGGCCTTTCTGAATCTCGACAGGATGATTTCGGTGTCACTGAAGTCCAGGCTTTGTCCATCCATCCAGTGACTTCCAGGAAAGGTTCATGGCTCAAGTTTCTCGCTCGCTCCTGACTTTCTTTCTGTTGCTCGATTATTGTTTTCAACTGCAAATTTTACTACTTCACTAATCTGCAAAATCTGATTTTCTTTTTCGGGGCATTTGTGTTCAGTCTTCTCACCTGTCTTTATATGTTTGTTTAAATTTTATATTTTCAGTGGTGCAGAAGTAATGGTGCGATCGACGGACACGATACAGACGGGACAGAGGCTCTTTCTGCAGGAGACATGCGCAGTAGAGCCAAGTGACAGTGGTACAGGAGCAGCAGATACTCCCACACAAGACTAGAGCCTCTCATTAAAGTCAGTGTGAAAATTTTAAAATATGAGTCACAGGAAACACCTAAACCATGAAAAAAAGTGTGATTTAAAGTCCGAAAAATACGGTAATCCTTAATTATTTAGATCGTCGACATCTCAAACTCAAAATGCTCTGCTTGTGACATCTTGAAGCGGTTGTCTTTAAGTTAACAGCTACTTTTTTTGTGTCGAGATTGGTAATTCCAGGACTAAAATGATCCAAATGATTCTCGTGAAGTTGTTTAAAAAGCACAGTGGAGCACCTTCCTCACAAGGTGGAATAGAACATAATTTTCTGTTTAAAAGAAGAACTCAGCCTAACGATGCAAGATTTGTGTGTTAAACATGCGAAAAAACAAACAAAACAAAAAAACACAACTCCACGTCTGAAACTTTTTAACTTAGACAAGAAAATAGATTAAAATAGACTCTTTTAAAAGAATCAAATTTATCATTTACTACACATTACTTTTCCAACTTCAAGGCTCAAAGTGCTTTACATCAAGGCACCACTCGCCTTTTCACATAAACACTCACACACCGGCGTACGAAAGACTCCGGAGGCGAGACGGATTAAGTGTCTTGCCCAAGGACACAACAACATCATTCATCTGTGGGAGCTGGAATTACTCTAACCATTCAAGCAATGACGTTTATGACGAGAGCGGAATTTGAACCGGCAACCTTTGGATCAGTGACAACAACGTTTACCAACTCAGCAACATTTTATTCAGAATTTCATCATTTCAAAGGGGAAACACACTTTTAAGTACATTTTTTAAGCAAATCTTGGCCTCTGTGTGTTGTTCTCTCTTTGATGAGGTTGTAGTGAAATGAGTTTTCACATCAGTTTGTGTCATATAAATAAATCAATAAATAAATAGTAAAAGATAGTAGTCACTTTTTTCACTGAGAGACTCATTGATCATCATTAGTCCTGTTTTAGACCTGGTTTAGTCCTGGTTCAGTCCTGGTTTAGATCTGGTTTAGACTTGGTTTAGATCTAGTTTAGACCTGATGTAGTCCTGGTTTAGACCTGGTTTTAGACCTGTTTTATACCTGGTTTAGATCTAGTTTAGATCTAATTTAGGCCTGGTTTTAGACCTGGTTTAGATCTAGTTTAGACCTGGTTTTAGTCCTGGTTTAGACCTTGTTTAGACCTGGTTTTAGACCTGTTTTAGACCTGGTTTAGATCTAGTTTAGATCTAGTTTGGACCTGATTTTAGACCTGGTTTAGATCTAGTTTAGACCTGGTTTTAGTCCTGGTTTAGTCCTGGTTTAGTCCTGGTTTAGACCTGGTTTATTCAGGTTACTGTGTTTACATGCGCACTGAGAAACCGGGACACTCATATCCGCGTGTACATGATCAAATGGAGTATCCCGGTTTCTTGACATAATCTTACAAATGCACAGGCGCAAAAATTAACTTAAATCAATTTCATAAACCAGGAAAAATACAAACCGTGAGCTCCTTTAGCATAAGAAGCTAAGGAGCTACGAGATCTCCCACAATCCACTGTGCAGATTCTTCATTAAAATCTTCTGCATAAATAAACTCAACTTTACATATAAGTAACCACTGTAGAGCCACATCAGCCTGTTTGATCAGATCATTCAGCTCTGATCACATTTGTTTACGTTTTACAGAAACAAAACTTAAGACCGTTTGGCTAATTAGCATAAACTGTTAGCGGTGATAAAAACAACTCGCTCCTTGCGCCGCTGATGCGATCAGTTTCTTTTGGACTAAATGACACGACTCTGTGGATTATGTGTGTTATTTCTGTGACAGAAGAGGTGTTAATGATGGTAAGTGTGTTCCGTGCATATAGAGTATAGGAGATAGTTCATGTTTTAGCTTTTCAGCGTCACACGAGTGCAGGTCGTACGAGTGCAGGTCGTACGAGTGCAGTGTACAGTGCAGGTTTAGCGCAGCTCTTAATTTTACAGTCATTTCACTCGTTTGGTCACTTTATTTATGTTGGTCAATTTATTTATGTCACTACTGTTGTGGTGAAAGGCTGGAAAGTGTCTTCTGGACGCATGCGACTCAACTTTATGTTGCAGTAACCGGGATACTGTGTTTACATGCCACAGTATCCCGGTTACTATCAGAATAAACCAGCTACAGTAACCCGGTTTCTAATAACCGGGATACTGCCATAACCGGGTTACTGAAACCGGGTTACTGCGTATGCATGCACCATCAAGAAACCGGGATACTCAAAAAACCCGATCATAACCGGGTTATTGATGTGCATGTAAACACACTCATTAAGAGCTTTATAGACCGATAAAAGAACTTTAAACTCTATCTAAAATCTAAAAATGATCTGGACACCATTTCTAAAAAAAAAAAATAAAATAGATGTGCCTTAAATCAACGTAATATTTTCAAGTTCTCTTTACTCTCTCAGTCCTCTGCATGTGACTCACTTCGGCGGCACCTCGGCCTTGGCGTGTTGCTGTAGCGTCCTCCTCACTGTAAAAGTCTGCTCCTGTGATGAGCGTTTTTATTCAGTGTAATGCGATGCAAATGGTTCCTAAGACCTGAGCATTCAAACAGCACAAAAGGATTCGCAATTAGACTCACAAGTTAGCGACGCGACGTTTCCAGGGACCACGCACGCATTTACTTTGACTCCGGCCCACCTGCATTATGTAAATATGCACAAGGATGTCTGCGCGAGAGAGAGGAGAGAGAGAGAGCCGGGCGCAGTACATTCAGGAATAAAATGCAAACTTGAGGGGGGATTTGAATATGCCCTTGTGGCTCTTTTGTGTAACTGCGGTCTCCGGTGATAGAGATCTTTTTTTTTTTTCCTAAACTGTGGCGCGTGGGGCCTTCTGCAGTTTGAGTATTTCTTTTATTTAGAGACAAATCTATTGAGGCACAGAGAGCGGTTCTGTAGTTTTATGAATTAAGCTCATCCTCCACTAATCAAACACACTTCAGCAACGATTAAAAGCTTCAGGGACACTGCAATATTCACCGTGCACTTTGACTAGAACATTGAGGTTTGTTGGATACAGGAAAGGCCCAGGAAAATATGAAACCTCAAATTCATCAGTCAAATTAGTCTATGCATAAGTGGGTTTAAGAGTAAGGTACAGTTTTCTAGACACAACATTAGGGTGACCAAACGTCCGTATTTTGCGTCCTGTCCTGGGCGTCCGGGTTTTTTAACTCTTTCCCCCATGAAGACGACATTTGACGACCCCCCCTGTTTCCTTAATGACGACTTTTGACACCTCCGCTGTATCACTAAAGACGAGATTTGACGACCTTTAGAAAGGTTTTCACATTTAGAAGGGTTTTCACATGTAAACAGAGACTGTGATCGGTGGGGGCCACTACAACCCACACTAGACTGACCAATAGGATTCAAGGATATGTTTTCGCCGATTTTTTCCGAAGTGAATCGAAATAGTGACAATTGTAGCTTCCGGAAAAAACACAACACCAAACACGTGCAATGGAAAGATCGCGGCGCTGCGGCGCACAGTTTTAGAAATAATGAGGAGCGGACGTATTTTATGGATAAGTTTAGAGAAAGTGACTTTTTATAGATTTCAAAGTGATGATGTTGAAGTTGATTATAAAGTGGAAAACAGCGACAGCGACGGACTTTCGGGGAGAAGGTGAGAATGCCGCTGATGCGTCTGTGTGGAGTCCTGCGATGTCCCAACAAACTATCTGAGCTTTATACTCGATTATGAACCAAAATTGCCCTGAAATCTGGATGTTGCCCAGGCGAGTCCTTTAAAATATTTCAGTCATTTTTTCCAAGATGCGATGTATAACAGAATCACTACAGAAACAAACGCTTATGTGGAGCTCTGCACTCGAGAAAATAACCAAGATGACAAATACTGGACACACACTGACGGGGAAGAGTTTTATTATTATATTATTATATTATAATAAGCTAAATGAGTTGAATAAATAAAATAAGTTGAATAAGTTAAATGGAAAAAAATGAATTAGGTGCACACAGGTGAACAACAGGTAAAAACAGGTGCACACTTGGCTATACTGTATCTGGTGATATGAAATCTGTTTAAATACTTTGACAAAGTATATTTTTTATTTTTTTATGAATATAGTACTCAGAACATGCAGATATCAGATGCTGAATGTAGTTTTTTGTTTTCGAGTTTGCACCTGACCAGGTAAACTCTCATTTTCAGTGAGCTGTTATACACCTATAAATGAGTTGAATCACATTTAAACATCCATAAATGAAGAGTTCAGAGTCTAAGGTTTCCAGAGATACAAATATGTCTGTGTTACAATTAAGTTCATGAGTGTAAAAATCATTTATAATCACTCGTGGAAGTCTGTTTTCTTTTATGCAATTATGCTCTAAGGGTAGAACTAGTAACATATGTATGGGTTGTTCCTAGTCGGCGTCCAGGGGGGAAAGAGTTAAAATAAAGTGATGCAAATGTCCGGGTTTTCAGTACCGTTCATTAAACTGAGCGTCTCTCGTAGTTCTCTGTGACTCAGAAGGAGCGAGACACAAACAGTCGGTCAACCTGCAAGATACCGAAGTGCAAAAGCGCATTTAACAGTGACTTGTACAAGAAATTCTCCGTTTTCCATCCCGGTCGGGACAAGTGTGAGTCCATGTGCACAGGTTGAGGTGAGAGGACAGTGTTCCTCGTTTACATTCTAAAAATAACAGGCGATAGGTGAAATCCGCGAAGTATCAGCTTTATATTTTACAATTATTCTATCTGTTTTAAGGCTGTAAAACCTCACCACAAACTTTATACACTTTTTTCAGACAGGACAGATGCAACCCTTTTTACATCCTTAAAACTTATTGCTGCTGTCATCCTTTTGTTATTTTCCTCCTTCTTTATGTAACAAACTGAAGATTCATTTATTCGTAATGGAGCCGACAGCGCAGAGAACTGCACGGGTCAGTTTTTGGAGACCCGCAGTACAACACCGCAACCGCGCAGGACAGGACCGCACCTGCCCGTTAACCAGAGATTATATTAAAGTTTTGCGCTGCCTACACCACGGACTGAACCAAGACTAAACCAGGACTAACCCAGGACTGATTCCAGGACTGAAGAGGAGGGCTAATTACTACTAGGTGTCCGGGTTTTTACAAACAGAAATATGGTCACCCTACACAACATCACAAACAATGTACGGGGACACAAAGGCATACACAAAAAAGGGAATTTGTCCTCTGCATTTGACCCAAACTTCAATGTCGCTGGGGCATCTCAGGCGTCAGCGAGCACCGCATTATCGCTCCCTCATGGAGTAAAGGGCCGTTCACACCAAAGCGTCAAAAAACGCCTTGACGCCTCTACTTGGACGCCTTTGCATTTGAGTTTAGACGACCCCGATGCGTGTCTTTGACGCCGTGGACGAACGGGAGAAAAATACTTGACGTCTGTTACCCCGGAAACAAGAGCTCTTTTCCTGAAACGATGTCAGACCAGACTGAGAGACTTGAGTGTTTTTATAAAGTAAAACCATCAGCAGAGGAGATCGGGTCAACGACTCAGGCGTATATATATATTTATACTCCACTAATGACACTGGATCAGTCCTGGTTTAGTCCCGGTCTAGTCCTGGTCTAGTCCTGGTTTAGTCCTGGTCCGATCCTGGTGTAGTCCTCGAGATCGGCTCGGTGATTGTGCCGTATATATTTCATCTCCGCTCATGTTTGTGGTTCTTCTGGTTCTCGGGTCTTTCTTCCTGATAATAACGTCGCTGCGTCACTGGATACTCTTCCCTGATTGGTTGACGCGGCGCGTTTGACGCGAAAAGTTCAGCATTTCCAACTTCTGACGCTGACGCCTTGGACGCGCGTCTAGAGCGTCGACGCCAAAACGCCCAAAGACGCGCTGCAAAAACGCAGGACGCTCTAGTCGCGCGTCCACGTAGACTTTACATAGAAACTGGACGCTTTGACGCTTTGGTGTGAACGGGCCTTAAGAAAACTTTATATTCATGTGCATAGGATAGAAATCAGTGTATATTTGGCTGTAGTTGAAATATTCGTTGAGACAAAAATAAATATTCGTAAAATTTGTAAAATGCATTGTGTGTATTACGAATACGAATGGCAGAGTTGCGACATCAAGAATTCCGATCACAAAATTAAAATTGTACGATTTCACTTTCTTCAGTATAAACACGAATTCACAGACGCAACTTTACTGTCAAAAATACAGAAGAAACATCGATCGAAACACCACACGTTTGCGCTGCATATGGAATGACCCAGGACTAAAACAGGTCTAAACCTAAATCAGGACTAACCTTGTGACAAAGACGGCCTTTGTCCCCATTTTCACCTTAGTTCAGTTACATCTATCTATATCAACTAAACAGCTAAATAATAACTATCCCGGGTTTGTTTTATTTAGTCTTTGTTTAATTGATCACATTCACACAGTTACTTTAAATTCATTTTATTTGGTTATATCCCTTCATTTTTGTTTAAACTTACCGCCTTCACCTGTGACTCCACATGGTCTGGGAACAAAAGAGGGGGCGTGTCCTTTGGCAGCCATATTTATAGGCTCAGGGGGAGGTGTTGGCCCAGACCATGTGGAGGGAAGCCTCGGAAATGGTTCTCTTTGTTTTATCAAATGGGTTATTAGAATTTTGGTTTCAGTGTATCTAGTTAAGTTGGAGCACGGTTCAGTTTAAAAGGGGGATTAGGCTTCAGAAAATAATTTAAGGCAGCACACCAGTAAGGAAAGGAAATTGCTACAGTTTTCCCCGTAAGTTGGTGTGAACCCAGGGGGAGGGACTTCCTCTCTGGGGGGTATATAAGTAGAGGCAGTTTAATCAGTAGGGAGGTCACCATCAGTGCAGCCAGGTGCCTGTGGGTATTTTCTTTCGTTGCGTTATTTTCGGTTGCTTTTGTTTAGTTAAGCACAGTTCTTTTTTGTAAATATGTATATAATTTTGCCCACGACTTGGAAGGATCCAATAAAGAATTTGGTTTGGTGAAGGACAACTTTGCACTGGACTCTCATTTTGACCACTTGGGCCAGCCTCCCCCACAAACCTCCTTGTGTATTCCGATTCCTGACCTAGTCGCTGGAGAGAAATTAAATTGAGTAGAGGCACTAGGAGGCAGCCTGGGTAACAACTGTCAGTTTTTCACGGAGAAAGAAAATCTGTTTCTATCTAGTTTATAAAACATATTCCCAGATCTGAAAGGGTTAAAGCTCACGTGTTGATTTTGTTTAGTATATTTCATTCTTATTTGAGTAATTTTCTCAAACACTAATTTATGCTTTTACTTTTTTTTTTACACTACACTTTCTTTAACACACAAAACTTGTCCAAAACTTGTTTCCAAAGCCACACTCAAACACGCCGCATATGAGTTAATACAAGACAACATGCACTCTCTTTTGACCATTTTTGACAATTGAACGCCCACTGGTTTTGTTTTTCTCATCGTACACTCTGCGTTTGGTCCCAGTGCGCTCAAACTAAATCTTTGTAAAGTGAGTTTTCAGAGGCAGGCTCGGCTCAGCCCCGGCGACCACCAGATCATATTGATGGATGAATTCGTTTAAGGGCGGCTCCACTCCTCCGCCGCGCCGCGCTCCATCCGACGCTTCCACCGCCTCTCCGCGACCTCGCCACGTTCGCTTAGATTTCATCACCGCTGCACACCTCCGCCGACGTCCCACCCCCATCACTCTGCTCTCTCCCGGCAAAACCAAGAGAAACTATAAGCGCTCGGATTCAGTTATGTTGTTTGGAGTGGTCGTGGTTAAAGGTCTTGTATCACACAAAATGGATTCTTGTGAGTTCTAAGACAGTTGTTGTTGTTATTTCTAGGCTTGTAATGATCACAGATTTTCCCGGACGATTAATTGACCAAGAAATTATTGCGATAAACGATAATATTGACATTTTGAGACCATTTTCAACTAATATAATGACAGTCCATAGTCCATTGAGGTTCATTTGTTCTTCCGATATTTATGTTATTAAGTTCTTGTTTCAGACCAAGAGTTTGTTTTCAGACCTGATCTAAACCAGGTTTAAACCAGGTCTAAACCAGGTCTAAACCAGGTTTAAACCAGGACTAAACCAGGGCTAAAATCAAGTCTAAACCTAGGACTAAACCCGGTCTAAACCAGGTCTTAACCTGGTCTAAAGCAGGACTAAACCAGGTCTAAACCAGGTTTAAACCAGGAGTAAACCAGGGCTAAAATCAAGTCTAAAATCAAGTCTTAACCAGGTGTAAAACAGGTCTAAAACAGGTTTAAAGTCAGGTCTAAACCAGGTCTAAACCTGGTCTAAACCTGGTCTAAAGCAGGACTAAACCAGGTCTAAACCAGGTTTAAACCAGGAGTAAACCAGGGCTAAAATCAAGTCTAAAATCAAGTCTTAACCAGGTGTAAAACAGGTCTAAAACAGGTTTAAATCAGGTCTAAACCAGGTCTAAACCTGGTCTAAAGCAGGACTAAAATCAAGTCTAAACCAGGTCTAAACCTGGTCCAAAGCAGGACTAAAATCAAGTCTAACTCAAGTCTTAACCAGGTCTAAACCAGGTAAAGGTCTAAACTTCAAGCAAATTTTTTTATCATTTTAAATACATTTTTTTTTAAAAAATTTTTTAAAATCATGTCCCTTCATCAACAGTTCAAAGATGGAATAACACAAGATATGATGAAATACATCCATTTATTTACATGATTTGCAGGTCTTTGAAATTTGGGAAATAATTTTTGTTCCATGTTTCATACATGGTCTGTTTAAAACGTATGTAACTTTAGAACCAAAAATGGTCCAGAAAAAAGGTCAACAGTTTCATAAACTAGAGTACATATGTATCTGTTCAATACATTTTTATATCAGATGCATTAACTTGAATTTTTGGCCTTGTTGTTTACTTCTGCTTGACCGGGCCCCACTGTAAAGCACTTTATGTTACATTTTGTATGAAATGTGCTTTATAAATAAAGTTTGATTGATTGATATGTGACAGTAAAACAGCTCCAGAGCCCCATGATGCAAGTCCACACCAGCAGAGGCGCCAGGAATATAGAATTTTGTGTGGGCCATGACAGAACTGATTGGGTTTTTGTTACGTGCGCCCCTCTTATGCTTGTGCACCGCTGTAAGCCCATGCACACGCCCACATCAACCTTTAACAGTTTCCTCTGCGTTTGTTTAAGACCAGTGTCTGTCTCATGCTCTTCCCATCCCACAGAAAACCCTCCGCTTTCTCACTCCTGTCCGTCCCACAGTCCACTCCCACGGACACTCCCACAAACTCACCCGAGCTACGTCTTTCAGGTCAGGTCTCGTCTCTCGGGTCCACTGCATTTGGTCTCGTGGATTATGGAATACGTTTATTGTCATAGAAATGTTTCTGATGTTCCCGCTTCGTGCACAGACATGATACGTGCGTCTGCTCTGCCGTCACATCCCCGAGCTGTCAGGGAATGCGCGCACTGATCTCTGGTTAAGACCTGGTTTAGACCTGGTTTTAGACCAGGTTTAGTGTCCGGCAATGAGTGGAATTACCAAAAAAAAAAAAAAAAAAAAAGGGGAATAGCTGTCAGGGAATGCGCACACTGATCTCTGAGTCCGGCTGCGAGAATGTGAGGAAATCGACATCGCAGCATTAGGACATCGCTGTAAATATATTTATTTTCAGGCACGGTAAACCTCTTGTTTAGAGCTCCACGCCCCACACTTGCGCTAAGTACTAAGCTTGGGGGCAAAATTGGGCCATTGGTCTGAAAAAAGAACCTAATAACTTAAAATAATGACAATGGAATAAAAATACAAACACATCCTGTCAAAGATCAATAAACTTGACTTTCTAAAGAACATTTAACACAGGAACAGCAAGACAATATAGTCAACAACAACAAACAATAAATAAAATGGATTATTAGGTACGTGTCATTGATTTACATTGGAGTATTGTGGTCTCGTCTTTCTGTGGCTGCTGCCGTGAGCCTCGTCATTTTGGTCTTGAAGCGTTCGCATTAACTCGCTCTACGTGATCGTGACAGAAATGAAAACAATAAATAAAAAGATCTTAAAATTCATAGAGCTAAATATTCAATAAAAGACACAAGTAGAGAGTAGAGAGAGTAGTAGTGGGTTTTGAGACGAAACTAAAACGCTCCACTGTGGGGGCTGTTTGGACGTGAAGGGGCAGAGCGTTCCAGACCTTAGGGCCAAAGCGAAGACCCGTCCCGCTGGATTTGAGTCTCGTCTTAGGCTTCAGGAGTTGGAGCAGAGCGCGTGCGGGGGCGTGAATTTGGATGGATATAAATAGATATGAGCGTAATATTCCCGTCCTCGCCGCTCTGCACTGGTTACCGATCCAGCAACATATTGATTTTAAAATCCTGCCTTTAACATTTAAACCTTCAAAGGACTTGGCAGCGAGTATTGAAGGGATCTCCTTACACCTCCTGTTCCAGCTCGTGCTCTCGGCTCTAGTGAGGACTCCCTTTTTGCAGCAGGTCAGCCAAAACAAAATATCACCCTTTGCTGGAGATTTAAAGGTTGTATAGAGGATTTTCCAAGGAACGAGAAATCCAGCGACTGTTTGTCCTTTTTCAAATGTTGCGCATGCGTGAAACCACCCCCCCTCCCCTACAGCTCCTACGTAGAAACGCCCCTCCCGCCTCCTCTTTACGCCAGAAACAGGTTTGTTTACAGCCGGTGCGCTGCACATGACTTGTAAACAACTAACTACAGTGTTGGTTAGGCAAGACGGAGAAGTGAGGAGCGGGGGGAGGGGGTGTGCGGACATTTCGTTCGCGGACGAGAAGTGAGGAGCAGGGGGAAGAGCGGATCGGGCAGCGGGGAGAGGAGCAGGAAAGGGGTGCAGAGAAGGTTGCGCGGAGATTCAGTGCGAATGAACTAGCTACAACACGCAGCAGCAAGCGGACTCTTTCTTTGCCATTGAAAATTACGTTTTCAGACATAGGATATCGCTTTCGTGTCCTGAAAAACGTTTGTCTCGCTCTTGGAAATAAAGTACGTTTTGCATAATAAGCAGAAGTTTCCTGTCCAGGAGTAATTTGTGGACCAGTGCGTCAGTCTTTAGACCCTGCGTCTGCTTCAGTCGCGCCATCGCTGGAATGAATCTTCAAGAATCACCTTAGTTTGGCTTCGCTGCTTTTCCCCTTGTCTTCTTCTTCTTTCAGCGACCTCAAAAACGGACTTTCTTTTGCGGCGAACTGCTCCTGGATTCTTGTCGCCATTCGCAACAAACTTTGTGCGAACTGCGAGGAAGATATAGGTCAAAAAAAGCCGCTAAGAACTGTTGCGTTGGTGGAGTAAACAGCGTCTGTGCGTCTTGCGTCTGTGGACTGTGTGACAGTCGTACGTAAACCACGTACCGGCAGCGCAGGCAAGTCAGTTACACTAGAAACGTAGGGAGATTGATTGACAGCCTGTCAGCTCACAGATAACGAGGCAGTGTCGTTATCTATTGGCAAATGTTTAGCCCCACCACGTCCAGAGTTGATGAATTTTTATTCTCTTTTTTTTTGGTCATCATAATTACAAGGCTACTGCATCTATAATCTATCACTGACAATTTGAAACAAAAAAAATCCTCCATACAACCTTTAAGGCCGATAGCCAAAAAAAAAACAAAAAACTGTAACTTCTGGCCTGATATATTGATCTGTCTCTGTTATCTACATCTAAAATAATCAGGTCGTCTTTAGAACAAATTGAATCTTCTTGTCGTTCTAGATTTGATTTTAATAAAACGTCTCAAACATGTTCTGAAATGTGATTCTTGCTTTAGTTTGTAAGATCAAATTTAAATTGTTTTACACAATACATGCATCCCGAATTTTGGACTTCCGGTCATCGCGCAGTGCAAACTGGGAAGGGCCCTCTGAAAAACCGCCATGTTTGTTTTCCCAGTGGGATGTGTCTGTTGTAAAAGTCGATCTTTTTAAAGTCTTTTGAACCATATCACTTTTGTTTCTGATTCTGATGTTGTCATATTTTAGTTTTGGGATTCGGACATCGTAATCGTGTGGTTGTTGGATCCTAACAGCGGAAAACGGCTCAAGAAACCGGCTTCGGAAGTTTGCAAACTCCATAAATGCAAAAGGGAATCAGATGTGTGTGGCTGCAAACCTCTGTTCAAACTGTTTCTCTTCCCAACGGAATTGAAAAATAGTGAAATTTGAAGGCGATGGGCAGGATTGATCCACAGGAAGAACCAAAAACAAAACCTTTGGCTGCCTAAAAAATCATCCTGAGTTTGCAGCGAACATTTTGTACGTGGAGCACCAACAAAGCAAAATCCCGATCCCTCGCTCAACCTCGGTTACAAAGTTAGAAAGTCAACGCCAAAGCGAAAGGCAGCAGCTGTTCACCAAGAAACACCTTCCACTGCAAAGAAACCAAGACGTGATGTTGCTGTAAAACCACAAGAACAAGAAAGTGCAGCTCAGTCTGTTTGTTAAGCGAAGAGCTACAGAAGACAAACGGGATTTTGGTTTGATGGCGCTCCACATACAAAACGAATTATTTCTGTTTCCTTTTTGGTTCTTCCTGTGGATCAATCCTGCCCATCGCCTTCAACTTTCACTATTTTTCAATTCTGTTGGGAAGAGAAACAGTTTGAACAGAGGTTTGTAGTCACACACATCTGATTCCCTTTTGCATTTATGGAGTCCGCAAAATTCCGAAGCCCATATTTGCTTTTAGGACATCCAACAACCACACGATTACGATGTCCGAATCCCTAACCAGAAACAAAAGTGATATGGTTCAAAAGACTAGAAAATCCCACTGGGAAAACAAACATGGCGGTTTGATGCTCACTTTTTCGGAGGATCCTTCCCAGTGTGAATTGCGTGATGACAGGAAGTCTGCAAGAATCACATTTCAGAAGATCTTTTAGATAAACTTTTATTAAAACGTCTGAAATTTGGGATGCATGTATAGTTATGGACATGTTCCAAATGTGAACTCATTACTCTTTTTATTAACCCTTGTATTGTGTTAGAAAGCTACACGCGTCTTTAGTGTTACTGGGTCAAATTTGACCCGTGATTTAACTCAGCCTGAAAATACTTAAAAACACTAGATATCATCCAATATTGTTTTTCCCCTCATAACTAACTTAGTATGTGTTCATGTCCATGGAAACATTTTTATTTATTTTTTATTTTTTTGGCTGCACAGACCTTTTATCTTAAAATATACCACTCGTTTTTGATTACAAAAACTGCTTAAATTCACAAATTATATTTCCTATAGTGATAAAATTTGTAATTATATTATATAATTATACTATAATCATAATAATTTTATTTATAATACATATAATATAAATCTAATTGATATAAGTATAATTATATTGGGTGTGAAGAGGCTTGGTGACCATGAACTGTCACTTTTTCTTGACTTGAAGACGTCTCTTTCAGTGTTTGTGACATCTGGGTTCTCCTCATCACATGTGTGCTCTTGTTCAGGGTCATACTGAACCTCATCCTCATCCACAGACGTATATATGAATGGACATAACTAACGCTGTAGCCACCGCGTTCCAAATAGAAAGTTCTCCAGGAGGCTCTTCCGGCTCCTTCTGACTCTGGCTCCAATTGACTTATGTTAGGATCTTGTCGTCCTTCTCTCTGTACCTGCTGCTGTGAACCTCCTCATTTTGGTCTTAAAATATACGTATTAATCTGCGACACATGATCCTGATTTTTTATTTTTTTTTGGCTGTTTTGTCCGTCCAAAAAATCCTATTCATAACATATAACCAGGCTCTAGATTCACTCCTGTAACCGTGAGCTTCATTTGAGCGGCGCCAAACGCTGTGGGTGACGTCACACTCACTTAGTCCACTTCTTTTATTCAGTCTGTGTCCTCATCCTCATCCTCAGACACATCTTCCTCAGCTTCACTTTCCTCTCTGTCTTCAGAATCACTGTCATGACCAAAAATCTGATCCAGCGCCTCATAAACAGTGAACCTGCTCATGTTGACTGATGCTGCAACAGATACAGCTGATAATATCTCACTAAAACCCTGTTTATATATGACAAGGTTTATTTTAGATTCAAAATGTATCAATGTGCTGCAAGAAAGAGAAGAGTTTACGTGGGTGAAGACGACTTTTTTTTGTGTGTGTGTGTGTGTGTGTCTGTGTGTGTGTGTGTGTGTGTGTTGTGGGACACACTGAGCCATATTTGATCCACAGAGCAGCCTACAGCTTGTAAATGATGCATAAAACAGCCACTATTCTCTGCTGGGTCATTTTTGACCCGTAACACCACAGATGTCTTTTTTTTTTTTTTTCAGACCTTTACAATTTACTAAAATGGTGAAAATTGATTTAGTTGCGTTAAAATAGTTGTGTCTGAGGATTAGATGAAGCCTCATTCCGGTACAAAAAAGCAAATGGCAGTTTTTACATACCTAAACTTGAAAACGGGTCAATTTTGACCCTAACACAATATAAGGGTTAAAACAGTAATTGTAAAATCATATGTATGTGTAATTTCCCAGTGGTGCAGCTCTGTTCTCTGTCATCTTTCACTGCTGAGCGAGGAGTCTCAGTCCCTCCGCCCCGGCGCTTCAGCCTCTGACCCAAAGCCTCTGAAATCAGTGCAGACCTGCAGCTCTCACTCACTCCGTCTCCCTCTTCCTCTGCTCTGGCCCCGGGCGTCGCTTATCCACTATCAGGCGACGTGCCGCTAATGCTTAATCCCGTACAGAGACCGGTGTTTAAAGTGAGGATCTGTCGGACGCGCTCGGGCTGTGTGCTGCTAACAAACCCGCGTCACATTTATCAGCTTAAAGGAATCGACCCACTGGATAAATGACAGATTTAAAAACAGTTGGTTAATGCCGGCGCAATTACAACTAAACCTACGACTAAACGTCATTAACAAGAAAGAATTAGGCCTCCCCAGACCCTCATTGCTCCTTATTTCCTCTTTATTTATTCACTCGACTCTCTGTGATGGTAAGTTATTATTATTGTAGTCACAGCTGCCCCGAGACAGACTGACAGAGGTGAGGCTGCCAATCTGACCTCTGTGAAACCGCCCCCCATCAAACGACACACATAAAAACTATATCAACCGTTTTGTGCTCCGTTTGTGCTGAAAAAAAGGGTTTTTTTTTGGTGCTGTTTTAGTGTTTGAGATATTAACGATTTTTTTATAGTTCAAACTGGGGTCAGTCAGCCCCACAGGAAACTTCAGAATGTTCTAAAACGGCCCAGAATGGAGTCATTTGTTTGTGCTGTTTTGTTTTGCAAAAAGTTTTGTTTGTGTGTAATTAGATTACAGTTACTTTGTTGAAATAAATGGATTACACAGCGGGATTTTCCTGTTTTCACATTTTGGGCTATTCCCTTTCTTTTTTTTTTTTTTTTTTTTTTTGTAATTCCACTCATTGCCGGACATTAAACCAGGTCTAAACCAGGTCTAAAACCAGGTCCAAACCAGGTCTAAACCAGGACTAAACAAGGTCTAAACTAGGTCTAAACCAGGAACTAAAGCAGGACTAAAACCAGGACTAAAACCAGGTCTAAAACTAGGTCTAAACCAGGTCCAAATCAGTTCTAAACCTGGTCTAAACCAGGACTAAAAAAGGACTAAAACCAGGTCTAAACAGGTCCAAACCAGGTCCAAACCAGGTCTAAACCAGGTCTAAAACCAGGTCTAAACTAGGTCTAAACCAGGACTAAAACTAGGACTAAAACCAGGTCTAAACAGCGTCCAAACCAGGTCCAAACCAGGTCCAAACCAGGTCTAAACCAGGACTAAAACTAGGACTAAAACCAGGTCTAAACAGGGTCCAAACCAGGTCTAAACCAGGTCTAAACCAGGACTAAAGCAGGACTAAACCAGGTCTAAACCAGGATAAAAACCAGGTCTAAACCAGGTCTAAAACCAGGTCTAAACCAAGACCAAACCAGGTCTAAACCAGGTCAAAAACAGGTCTAAACCAAGTCTAAACCAGGTCTAAACCAGGACTAAAACAGGACTTAACAGGACTAAATCCTGCTGTGTGGACGTGTCTCCTCCTCTTCTATCAATAATATTTTTAATACGGTTCAGTAAAGACTGTTTTTTGTTTTTTGTTTTTTTTTTTTGTTTTTCTTTTAGCAGATAAAACATCTTATGTTACGATGTCCTCGTCTTTGCTTCTCTACAGCAAATCAAGTAATCCAAAGTATTCAGATTACATTACTCACTTTAAGTAATTTAATGGATTATGTTACAAACTACATGTTGGGGTATGTAATCTGTAATCTGTAGGGGAATACATTTTAAAAGTCACCTTCCCAACACTGCACAGCACAAAATATAAACATTATCGTGCAGCAGCTGTTAACAGTGAACTGTGCTGTGACATTAAAACTCCTGTCCCCTCAAAGTTGTGAAATACTTTGAAAAAACTCACACCACGGGGAAGAACTGGGATGTGAAAAAAGGTGAGAAATGAGCAGCTAAAAATCAGATGAAGCCCTTTTTTAAAGAGGAGGTATTTTACTTTTATTAGGTTATTAACTGCTCGCACCGAACATATTTAGATCAGCATGTTAGGAAAGTGAAAAATAAGTTTGCGCCACGGGTTTTCCGACGCTTTTAAGACGATAAAAATGAGGTACAGCGCCATCGATAGTCCAGCTCGCCCATCCTTGGGGAAGCAAGTCAATTAAATTATGCACAATAAAACTTTTAGCCTCCGTCAAACATTTAATCTGCAGTTTTTTTAATTTGTATGAACTTAACTTTCCTCTCTGCGCCAAACGGTGAGCGGTCGCAGGTGGAAGGGTCTATTGACGGTATTTAAATGATCGCCCGAACCTGTTTTATGCTTTAGTGCTTCAGAGGAGAGAGAGAGAGAAAAGCCAGAGCGCCGCCGCATTATTCAACAGCGGCGGCCATATTGAGTGTGACTTTGATTTCCCATTCATTTTAGCGGCGGTGGACAGCCGGGGGTGATCAGCGGATAGTCTTTTACTGTTCAGCACATTCAGGAAAGCGCTTTATCGAGCTCCAGTCAGGAAAACCATTTGAACTTCACCGGTGGGGACAGGAACTAATGTTTTTGAAAAAGGGCCTATTTTAATGTGAGGGGATATAGTGCGGCGTCTGTTCACATAGTCATGCTGATTCAAAAGAAACAATTTTAACATTTCAGCAAAGAGAAGCTTAAAGGTAAAAGCTGTAACTCCTGCTGGTTAAAAAAAGTGAATTACAATCACAACTGAACCCGGGGTGTCATTATCTGAGGACGCAGCGAATCATAGACAGCCCAGGGTTTATACACACAGGACTAAAACAGGACTAAAACAGGTCTAAAACAGGTCTAAAACAGGACTAAAACAGGGTCTAAAACAGGACTAAAACAGGTCTAAAACAGGTCTAAAACAGAGTTAAAAAAGTCTAAAACAGGATCTAAAACAGGTTTCTAAAACGGGGTCTAAAACAGGTCTAAAACAGGTCTAAACAGGGTCTAAAACAGGTCTAAAACAGGACAAAAACAGGTCTAAAACAGGTTCTAAAACAGGGTCTAAAACAGGGGTCTAAAACAGGTCTAAAACAGGTCTAAAACAGGTCTAAAACAGGTCTAAACAGGGCTAAAACAGGACTAAAACAGGGTCTAAAAGCAGTCTAAAACGGGGTCTAAACCAGGTCTAAAACAGGTCTAAAACAGGACTAAAACAGGGTCTAAAACGGGTCTAAAACAGGTCTAAAACTGGACTAAAACAGGTCTAAAACAGGTTTAAAACGGGGTCTAAAACAGGTCTAAACCAGGTCTAAACGAGGGTCTACAACAGGTCTAAAACAGGACTAAAACACGTCTAAAACAGGTCTAAAATTGGACTAAAACAGGTCTAAAACAGGTTTAAACCAGGACTAAAACAGGTCTAAAACAGGACTAAAATAGGGTTTAAAAAAGGTCTAAAACAGGACTAAAATGGGACTAAACCAGTGTCTAAACCAGGTCTTTATCGAGCTCCAGTCAGGAAAACCATTTGAACTTCACCGGTGGGGACAGGAACTAGTGTTTTTGAAAAAGGGCCTATTTTAATGTGAGGGGATATAGTGCGGCGTCTGTTCACATAGTCATGCTGATTCAAAAGAAACAATTTTAACATTTCAGCAAAGAGAAGCTTAAAGGTAAAAGCTGTAACTCCTGCTGGTTAAAAAAAGTGAATTACAATCACAACTGAACCCGGGGGTGTCATTATCTGAGGACGCAGCGAATCATAGGACAGCCCAGGGGTTTATACAAAGGACTAAACAGGACTAAAACAGGACTAAAACAGGACTAAAACAGGTCTAAAACAGGTTTAAAACGGGGTCTAAAACGGGGTCTAAACCAGGTCTAAAACTGGACTAAAACAGGTCTAAAACAGGTCTAAAACAGGGTCTAAAACAGGACTAAAACAGGTCTAAAACAGGACTAAAAACAGGTCTAAAACAGGTTTAAAACAGGGGTCTAAAACAGGGTCTAAAACCAGGTCTAAAACTGGACTAAAACAGGTTCTAAAACAGGACTAAAACTCTAAAACAGGTCTAAAACAGGGTCTAAAACAGGACTAAAATAGGGTTTAAAAAAGGTCTAAAACAGGACTAAAATGGGACTAAAACCAGTGTCTAAAACAGGTCTTTATCGAGCTCCAGTCAGGAAAAACATTTTGAACTTCACCGGGTGGGACAGGAACTAGTGTTTTTGAAAAAGGGCCTATTTTAATGTGAGGGGATATAGTGCGGCGTCTGTTCACATAGTCATGCTGATTCAAAAGAAACAATTTTAACATTTCAGCAAAGAGAAGCTTAAAGGTAAAAGCTGTAACTCCTGCTGGTTAAAAAAAGTGAATTACAATCACAACTAAAACCCGGGGTGTCATTATCTGAGGACGCAGCGAATCATAGACAGCCCAGGGTTTATACACACAGGACTAAAACAGGACTAAAACAGGACTAAAACAGGTCTAAAACAGGACTAAAACAGGGTCTAAAACGGGGTCTAAAACAGGTCTAAAACACTAAAACAGGTCTAAAACAGGTCTAAAACAGGTCTAAAACAGGTCTAAAACAGGTCTAAAACAGGGTCTAAACAGGTCTACTAAAACAGGTCTAAAACAGGACTAAAACAGGGTCTAAAACAGGTTTAAAACGGGGTCTAAAACGGGGTCTAAACCAGGTCTAAAACTGGACTAAAACAGGTCTAAAACAGGTCTAAAACAGGGTCTAAAACAGGGTCTAAAACAGGTCTAAAACAGGGTCTAAAACAGGACTAAAACAGGACTAAAACACGTCTAAAACAGGTCTAAAATTGGACTAAAACAGGTCTAAAACAGGTTTAAACCAGGACTAAAATAGGGTTTAAAATGGTCTAAAACAGGATTAAAATAGGGTTTAAAAAAGGTCTAAAACAGGACTAAAATGGGACTAAACCAGTGTCTAAACCAGGTCTTTATCGAGCTCCAGTCAGGAAAACCATTTGAACTTCACCGGTGGGGACAGGAACTAGTGTTTTTGAAAAAGGGCCTATTTTAATGTGAGGGGATATAGTGCGGCGTCTGTTCACATAGTCATGCTGATTCAAAAGAAACAATTTTAACATTTCAGCAAAGAGAAGCTTAAAGGTAAAAGCTGTAACTCCTGCTGGTTAAAAAAAGTGAATTACAATCACAACTGAACCCGGGGTGTCATTATCTGAGGACGCAGCGAATCATAGACAGCCCAGGGTTTATACACACAGGACTAAAACAGGACTAAAACAGAGTTTAAAAAAGATCTAAAACAGGTCTAAAACAGGTCTAAAACTAAAACAGGACTAAAACAGGTCTAAAACAGGACTAAAACAGGACTAAAAACAGGAACTAAAACAGGTCTCTAAAAAGAGGTCTAAAACAGGACTAAAACAGGACTAAAACAGGTCTAAAACAGGACTAAAAACAGGATAAAACAGGTCTAAAAAACTAAAACAGGTCTAAAACAGGACTAAAACAGGAGGTCTAAAACAGGTACTAAAACAGGAGGTCTAAAACAGGACTAAAACAGGACTAAAACAGGTCTAAAACAGGTCTAAAACAGGACTAAAACAGACTAAAACAGGTCTAAAACAGGATTAAAAAAAGGTCTAAAACAGGATTAAAAACAGGGTCTAAAAACAGGACTAAAACAGGACTAAAACAGGACTAAAACAGGACTAAAACAGGACTTAAAAAACAGGACTAAAACAGGTTCTAAACCAGGTCTAAAAAACAGGTCTAAAACAGGGTTCTAAACAGGACTAAAACAGGACTAAAACAGGTCTAAAAACAGGGACTAAAACCAAAAACAGGACTAAAACAGGTCTAAAACAGGATTAAAAAAGGTCTAAAAACAGGATTAAAACAGGGTCTAAAACAGGACTAAAACAGGACTAAAAAAAGGTTTAAAACAGATCTAAAACAGGTCTAAAACAGGACTAAAACAGGACTAAAACAGGGTCTAAAACAGATCTAAAACAGGACAAAAACAGGTCTGAAATAGGACTAAACCCAGGTCTAAACCAGAGTCTAAAGCAGGACTAAAACAGGTCTAAAACAGGACTAAAACAGGACTAAAACAGGTTTTCAAAGCAGGTCTAAAACAGGAATAAACCAGGTCTAAAACAGGGTCTAAACAGGAATAAACCAGGTCTAAAACTGGTCTAAAACAGGACTAAACCAGGTCTAAACCAGAGTCTAAATCAGGACTAAAACAGGGTCTAAAACAGGGTCAAAACAAGTTTAAAACGGTCTAAAACAGGACTAAAAACATGTCTAAACCAGGTCTAAAACAGGGTCTAAAACAGGACAAAAACAGGTCTGAAATAGGACTAAACCCAGGTCTAAACCAGAGTCTAAAGCAGGACTAAAGCAGGACTAAAACAGGACTAAAACAGGACTAAAACAGGTTTTCAAGCAGGTCTAAAACAGGAATAAAAAGGTCTAAAACAGGGTCTAAACCAGGTCTAAACCAGGTCTAAAACAGGTCTCTAAAACAGGACTAAACCAGGTCTAAACCAGAGTCTAAATCAGGACTAAAATAGGGTCTAAAACAGGTCAAAACAGGTCTAAACCAGATCTTAAACAGGGTCTAAAACTGGTTTAAAAACAGGTCTAAACCAGAACTAAAACCAGGTCTAAAACAGGTCTAAAACAGGTTTAAAACGGTCTAAAACAGGACTAAAACATGTCTAAACCAGGTCTAAAACAGGGTCTAAAACAGGACAAAAACAGGTCTGAAATAGGACTAAACCCAGGTCTAAACCAGAGTCTAAAGCAGGACTAAAACAGGTCTAAAACAGGACTAAAACAGGTTTTCAAGCAGGTCTAAAACAGGAATAAACCAGGTCTAAAACAGGGTCTAAAACAGGAATAAACCAGGTCTAAAACAGGTCTAAAACAGGACTAAACCAGGTCTAAACCAGAGTCTAAATCAGGACTAAAACAGGACTAAAACAGGGTCTAAAACAGGGTCAAAACAGGTCTAAACCAGATCTTAAACAGGGTCTAAAACAGGTTTAAAACAGGTCTAAAACAGGTCTAAAACAGGTTTAAAACGGGGTCTAAAAACAGGTCTAAACCAGGTCTAAACGAGGGTCTACAACAGGTCTAAAACAGGTCTAAAACAGGACTAAAACAGGTCTAAAACAGGGGTCTAAAACAGGTCTAAAACAGGGTCTAAAACAGGTCTAAAACAGGGGTCTAAAACAGGACTAAAACAGGGTCTAAAACAGGTCTAAAACAGAACAAAAACAGGTATAAAACAGGGTCTAAATCAGGTCTAAACCAGGGTCTAAAACAGGTCTAAAACAGGGTCTAAAACAGGTCTAAACCAGGGTCTAAAACAGGTCTAAAACAGGGTCTAAAACGGACTAAACGGGGTCTAAAACAGGCCAAAATCAGGTCTAAAACATGATCTAAAACAGGTCTAAACCAGGGTCTAAAACAGGTCTAAAAACAAGTCTAAAACAGGACTAAAACAGGTCTAAACCAGGGACTAAACCAGGTCTAAAACTTTACTAAATATTTAACCATGCCTCCTCCCATAACTCCTGCTGGTTAAAAAAGTGAATTACAATCAAACTGAAATTATCTCGCAGCGAATCACAGACAGCCAGGGTTTACACAGACTAAAACAGGTCTAAAACAGGACTAAAACAGGAGGTCTAAACAAAACAGGTCTAAAACAGGGTAAAACAGGACTAAACAGGTCTAAAAAAGGGGTCTAAAAGGGTCTAAAACAGGACTAAAACAGGTCTCAAAAACTAAAACAGGTCTAAAACAGGACAAAAACAGGTATAAAACAGGGTCTAAATCAGGTCTAAACCAGGTCTAAAAAGTCTAAAACCAGGTCTTAAACTGGACTAAAACAGGTCTAAAACAGGTTCTAAAACAGGTCTAAAACAGGGTCTAAACAGGTCTAAATGGGGTCTAAAACAGGCCTAAAACAGGTCTAAAACAGGACTAAAACAGGTCTAAACAGGTCTAAAAGGTTAAAACAGGATCTAAAACAGGACTAAACAGGTCTAAAAAGGTGTCTAAAACAGGTCTAAAACAGGTCTAAAACAGGTCTAAAACAGGTCTAAAACAGGTCTAAAACAGGGTCTAAAACAGGCAAACAGGTCTCTAAACAGGTCTAAAACCAGGTCTAAAACAGGCTAAAACAGGTCTAAACAGGACTAAAACAGGTCTAAAACAGGGTCTAAAACAGGACTAAAACAGGTCTAAAACTAAAACAGGTCTAAAACAGGTCTAAAACAGGAATAAACCAGGTCTAAAACAGGGTCTAAAACAGGAATAAACCAGGTATAAACAGGTCTAAAACAGGACTAAACCAGGTCTAAACCAGGTCTAAACCAGAGTCTAAATCAGGACTAAAACAGGGTCAAAACAGGTCTAAACCAGATAAACAGGTCTAAAACAGGTCTAAAACAGGTCTAAAACAGGTCTAAAACAGGTCTAAAACAGATCTAAAACAGGTCTAAAACAGATCTAAAACAGGGTCTAAAACAGGTCTAAAACAGGTCTAAAACAGGTCTAAAACAGGTTTAAAACGGTCTAAAACAGGACTAAAACAGTCTAAACAGGTCTAAAACAGGGTCTAAAACAGGACAAAAACAGGTCTGAAATAGGACTAAACCCAGGTCTAAACCAGAGTCTAAAGCAGGACTAAAACAGGTCTAAAACAGGGTCTAAATCAGGTCTAAACCAGGGTCTAAAACAGATCTAAAACCAGGTCTTAAACTGGACTAAAACAGGTCTAAAACAGGTCTAAACCATGTTCTAAAACAGGTCTAAAACAAGTCTAAAACAGGTCTAAATCAGGTATAAAACAGGTCTAAAACAGGATTAAAACAGGTCTTAAACAGGACTAAACCAGGTCTAAGCCAGGGCCTAAACCAGGGTCTAAAACAGGACTACAACAGGTCTAAACCAGGACTAAACCAGGACTAAAACTTTACTAAATATTTAACCATGCCTCCTCCCATAACTCCTGCTGGTTAAAAAAGTGAATTACAATCAAAACTGAACCTGGGCTGCCATTATCTGAGGACGCGGCGAATCATACACAGCCCAGGGTTTATACACACAGGGTTTAGTCACACAGTATGTGCAGCTCGTTCTGTTGCACTCAAACTCCCAAACTCTAGCTTCATTGACTCCAGATTATAAACCAGGCACATCCAAGTTATGACTCAGGGGAGAAAATGCAGCCCTCAGACCAATTTTTCTTGACCATCAGGCGTCCAGGTGAATTGGCCCAAATTAGAGCATGAAAACCCGACTGAAGTCTACAGTAAAACCACTCGCTTTGAGATGTTTAAGTGTTCGAAAGATCAGACTTCTGCACTTCTAGTTTAGATACAAGTCAAAACTGTGTTATTATCATTTGTGAAATGTGGTGCAAAACTTCAGATACATGATTCATAAAAGACTGGAGATAAAGTGCCCCCCCCCCCCAAACCAGACCTAAAACCAGGACTAAACCAGAACTAAAACCAGAACTAAAACCAGGTCTAAAACAGGTCTAAAACAGGTCTAAAACAGGTTTAAAACGGTCTAAAACAGGACTAAAACATGTCTAAACCAGGTCTAAAACAGGTCTAAAACAGGACAAAAACAGGTCTGAAATAGGACTAAACCCAGGACTAAAACAGGTCTAAAACAGGACTAAAACAGGTTTTCAAGCAGGTCTAAAACAGGAATAACAGGTCTAAAACAGGGTCTAAAACAGGAAAAACCAGGTCTAAAACAGACTAAACCAGGTCTAAAACCAGAGTCTAAATCAGGACTAAAACAGGATAAAAAGGGTCTAAAACAGGTTTAAACAGGTCTAAAACAGGTAAAACAGGTCTAAAACCAGATCTTAAACAGGGTAAAACAGGTCTAAAACAGGTCTAAAACAGGAATCTTAAAACAGGGTCTAAAACAGGTTTAAAACAGGTCTAAAACAGGTTCTAAAACAGGTCTTAAAACAGGTCTAAAACAGGTCTAAACAGGGTCTAAACAGGTCTAAAAAGAGTCTAAAGCAGGACTAAAACAGGTCTAAAACAGGACTAAAACAGGTTTTCAAAACCAGGTCTAAAAACAGGAATAAACCAGGTCTAAAACAGGTCTAAAACAGGAATAAACCAGGTCTAAAACAGGACTAAACCAGGTCTAAACCAGAGTCTAAATCAGGACTAAAACAGGACTAAAACAGGGTCAAAACAGGTCTAAACCAGATCTTAAACAGGGTCTAAAACAGGTTTAAAACAGGTCTAAAAAACAGGTCTAAAACAGATCTAAAACAGGGTCTAAAACAGGTTTAAAACAGGTCTAAAACAGTCTAAAACCAGGTCTAAAACAGGTTGGGGACCACTTCTTTACAGCATGAAACACAACATAGTGAAGCAATAACACAAACATAAAATATATAAAATATTCCATAAAAGAGTAACTTAATACAAAAAGATAATCTAGAGATAGTCTAAAGTAGAGCTCATGGGCTGTTGAATGCCAACTTGAAAAAAATATGTTTTTAGGAGGGTTTTAAAATGTGTTAAGGAGGAGCAAGATCTCAGGCCCCATTCACACTAGTATGTATTTGTGTCATTTTCCTTGTGGATGCAGAGTTCGTCCACTCTAATCCGATGGAAAATGGCTCCAGAGACGGAACGATCTGGTGTCTCCAGCTCCCACGAATTAATCTGAGTACAGATCTGATCCGGCACCGTGTGGACGCCTGAAAACGAGCTCTAGTTGCGTCCTTTTTGGACCACGTCACTGTGACTCGCTCCTTCCTGATTCGCTGGGTTCGTGACATCGGTCATGTGACGCTATTGCGGAAAACAGTTTAAACAAACCAGAGACAAACGGGAAACAGCGTAGCATGTCGCGCGTGGTTTTAAGTTTCGTTTCTGTAGAACGTAAACAAACACGCTCAAAGCTGCGTGGATAGGGAAGGCTTGTCTGGACGCCAATCCAAAGAATGTAAATAAAAGGAGGATAAAGACTCAAACAAACGAAGCGGCCGAGAATGTCTAACCTGCCTATTTTACGAAGAACTGGATCTCGTATTTTTGGAAACTGGGAAACGAGCCCAGTGTTTAGGAGACTTCCGAAAATGCGCATGCGGGACACTTTTGGGGTGTTTAAAGTTCACACTGGAGATCAAATACAAGTCGCATTTAACCCTGTCAGGCTCAAATAAATTTTTAGTATCAGGAAAACTCTGATATTTGGGGAAAATTATAATATGGGGTACAGTGATCCCTCGCTATATCGCGCTTCACCTATCGCGGCCTCGCTGCTTCGCGGAATTTTTTACAGTGCTTTATTTTTTACAGTGAATCCTGATTGGCTTAGGGGCGTTACTGTTGTCTAGAAGTGAAAAAGGTTTATATTGGTTTTTCATTACACCCATGCCAACAGTTTTCGTTTCTGTACATTCTGCCAAATTTACGTTCGCAATTTTTCTCCGTGACAAAACCCACAATGTCAAAGAAACGTTCTGTGCCGACAAAGAGGCCTCCAGACGCGCCAAAGAGGCCGCGGAAGATGCTAACTATTGCAGAAAAAGTTAAACTTCTGGACATGCTGAAGGAAGGTAAAAGCTATGCGGCTGTAGGAGAAGACCCCTGCGCAGCCTTCAGTAGAAAAAGACGCTACAGCGCAACGGAGTCAGGACGAAGAGGCGCAGCTGGAGGGACTGTGAAATACGCGAGTGACAATGTTTCCTACCTTGTATTCATTACTATATAAAAATATTGTTTTACAACACCGTTCTTTAAACTATTATAGTTATTTGTAAGAAAACGTTAATATTTCTATTTCTTTAACACATGTTGGGCCTGAAAAGAGGTTTTATTTTTTGTTTCATTCTGCAGTTCAGTATTGCATTGTAAAATCACAGTAAAAAATAAAGCTGACTACTTCGCGGATTTCACCTATTGCGGGTTATTTTTGGAACGTATCCCCCGCGATAAACGAGGGTTCACTGTAGTAATATACAATTCTGACTTTTTTATCCTTTGTAAACAAAAAAAGTATTTTGCACTTCTGGCAGGCCGTTTGCGTGTAGCCATTCTTGCACAGTCTGCATTGCCCATGTTTATCAGCATGGACGGGAGAAAAGGCTCCTGAGTAAAAAAAGCTCATATAATATGGATGTGGAGCAAGTAGGTACTTGGAATTTAGCTGTTGTAAATCTGCAACGCCTGCCTGGAGAGGGTTAATTGGAAATATGAACGACCTCGCGAAAAAATCCAAATAGAGCATTAAAGGTTGTATGGAGGATTTTTTTTTGCTTTTTTTGTTTCAAATTGTCAGTGATAGATTATAGAGATGCAGTAGCCTTGTAATTATGATGACCAAAAAAAAGAGAATAAAAATTCATCAACTCTGGACGTGGTGGGGCTAAACATTTGCCAATAGATAACGACACTGCCTCGTTATCTGTGAGCTGACAGGCTGTCAATCAAACTCCCTACGTTTCTAGTGTAACTGACTTGCCTGTGCGCCGCCGGTTACGTGGTTTACGTACGACTGTCACGCAGTCCACAGACGCAAGACGCACAGACGCTGTTTACTCCACCAACGCAACAGTTCTTAGCGGCTTTTTTTTTGACCTATATCTTTCTCGCAGTTCGCACAAAGTTTGTTGCAATGGCGACAAGAATCCAGGAGCAGTTTGCCGCAAAAGAAAGTCCGTTTTTTGAGGTCGCTGAAAGAAGAAGACAAGGGGAAAAGCAGCGAAGCCAAACTAAGGTGATTCTTGAAGATTCATTCCAGCGATGGCGCGACTGAAGCAGACGAAGAGTCTAAAGACTGACGCACTGGTCCACAAATTACTCCTGGACAGGAAACTTCTGCTTATTATGAAAACGTACTTTATTTCCAAGAGCTACACAAACGTTTTTCAGGACACGAAAGCGATATCCTATGTCTGAAAACGTAATTTTCAAGGCAAAGAAAGAGTCCGCTTGCTGCTGCGTGTTGTAGCTAGTTCATTCGCACTGAATCTCCGCGCAACCTTCTCTGCACCCCTTTCCTGCTCCTGTCCCCGCTGCCCGATCCGCTTTCTCCCTGCTCCTCACTTCTCCGGGCACGGAATCTCCGCGCACCGCTCCCCTCTCCTCTCTCCTCTCCTCGCTCCCCGCTCCGCTCTTCTCCCTCCTCCTCACTTCTCGTCCGCGAACGAAATGTCCGCGCCCCCTCTCCCCCCGCTCCTCACTTCTCCGTCTTGCCAAACCAACACTGTAGTTAGTTGTTTACAAGTCATGTGCAGCGGCTGTAAACAAACCTGTTTCTGGCGTAAAGAGGAGGAGGGAGGAGGCGTTTCTACGTAGGAGCTGTAGGGGAGGGGGGGTGGTTTCACGCATGCGCAACATTTGAAAAAGGACAAACAGTCGCTGGATTTCTCGTTCCTTGGAAAATCCTTTATACAACCTTTAAGTCCTGCAGTCTGACATAGATTGTAACTACTGTACACGGCAAACACAAGCACAACATGTCGTCTTTAAATAACGTTCTTTGTAACTTAACACCAGAAAAAACACAAGTATTTCTAAATCAAACTTGATCTCAGTCAGTGTAATCTCAATGTCATCTTTTCCAGCTCTTCTAAAAGTCCTCTCTGTTTAAATAATTTTCCTTTCTTTCACTGTCTCTCCATCGTCTCCATGTTGGGGATTTTAATTATGCACTAAGAGGCTGCTGAGATATTGCGGTTTGATTTTGTGCATTATTTATTGAACCCAGACTGAAAACTTTTCCGTTGTCGGAGCTTGTGGAGTGACACTTGATTCTGGAGAGGTTAACGGCGCTGAAGGAGCTCCCAGAGGATCCAGGCTTAACTCCACAGATCTGGACAGCTGTTTGAGCAGATAACACTGGGGCTGGAAGTAATTAGCTTCATGGTCCGTGGTTGTCCAAGGTTTGTAGCAATGGGGCCGTTTCAAAGTGTCTTGGTGCCAGTGGTGGAAGTAGGACTGAAAATGTGTACTTAAAGGGCCACTACACACCCAATTCACTTTTTTCTACTGATTACCCATGTAAATGGTCTAAAATAGAAGTGTATACCTATCCCTGGCCTTATTTTGACATTTTAGTGCATATTTGTTTCACATCGGACTTTTGGGTCAAAAGTCCTGTCTGTACCGGCCTCAGAGTCCTGCTCCGGGACAGGTAAGTGCAAATAGTTGCTGAAACGGGCGGGTTTTAACTAGGGTTGTCCCAGTCTGACTGCGGACTCGATCCGGACTCGGGCATTATGGTCCAATCAGGTATCGGATAAATAATATACGTATATAACACACAGGACACACAGCACACAAGTTTTTCTGAGGCGCCGGATTTAATCAGGGACGTCCAGTCAGCGCGACTGTCTGTCCCAGCACCTGTTGGACTAGAGGCGCATTTGTGCTGGGACTTTTGGGCCAGTGCTGTGCTCAGGCGCTGTTACCTGGTGTTCTGTGTCCCGTGTTCACACCTGCGATGGCGTCATCGCACGGTTCTGTTTGCTGCAAACAAAACAAACAGCGCTGTTGCACAGTGGAGCTGGCACTATTGGCGGTGAGGGTCCGTCCAGCGGCGTGGAGCGTTTATTGAGCGGTGGTACTGATGTTGCGGTGCACACTCTGCTGTGGGTTTGTGGAGGTGGTGTTGGTGCGGGGGACAGAGGCTGTGGAGCTTCTGTCAACTCGTTTTTATTTGGTAAGATTTTGTATTATTTGAGCCTAAATGTTTCAAATATAATGCACATGCAAACATATAATATCAAATATACAAAGTGTAGATTGTGCAGAGTCGAGTCTCAGGTCTGATCTGGTTCTGGTCTGGTTCCTGTTTTGTCCAGTTCATTAAATTTACCAAGTTACACATTCCAAGACCAAACTGTGGTAAAAGTAATGATTTTCAACAATGATGGTTCATGGTTAGAAAAGTTTATTTTAACATTAAGTTTTGGACATTTGATTTTTCACACTAAGTTCAGCCCAAATATTACACATTGAAATCAACACAATCTGATCCCCCCAAACATCCTGGATCTTATTCTTTGCTCTTAGTTCATTTTAGAATGTTTTATAGAAGTATCGGATCGGGACTCGGTATCGGCAGATACTCAAAATCAAAGGACTCCGACTCGGCAAAAAAAATGTGATCGGTACATCCCTAGTTTTAACATTCTGAAATTGTACGGGTGGGTATGCGTGCGGGTAGTGATTACACATGGGCAGGACTACACCAGGACTAAACCTGGACTAATCTTGGACTTGAGAGAGAGAGAACCCTGAGCCCACGGAGCAGCTCAATCGGGCAATGGCTGCACTTCCCTTCGTTGAGCGGGGAGCTCTGAGCCGGTCACCCAATGGTCTACACGGGCGCACCTGTGGGCCCGTCCCGACAGTCAAATCTGGTTCAGTTCTGGTTCACTTCTGGTTTAGTCCTGGTTTAATCCTGTTTTAGTCCTAGTTCAGTCCTAGTTTCATCCCCCTGGTTCAGTTCTGGGATCAGCTGTGGGTTAGTCCTGGTTTAGTCTGCTGCCTCCGCAACCCGATAAGCGGAAGAAAATGGGTGCATGGATGGATGGGGTCCTTTAAATCTAAGGCTACGTTCAGACTGCAGGGCTTAACGCTCAGTTCAGATTTTTTTTTGTGAAATCCGATGTTTTTGCGAGGTCGTTCACATTTCCAATTAAATGTGACTTGTATGTGATTTCCTGTGTGAACATTAAATGGCCCAAAAGTGTCCCACATGTGACACTGGAGACACGACGACGTCAACCGCAGCGAGCGTCTCTGTGTTTACGGAAGTTGTCCAAACATGGACGTGAGCATCGAGCACCTGGAGATTTTAAAGTTCCTCTCGTACCGGAGCCAGAACATGAACAACTTACTTGTTTTAAGGAGGAGATTGAGAAGGAGAAGGACGAGGTTTTTGGTCGTGGTGTTTTGTGGTTCAGTCCGTTGAAAGGAACGTGTGGATGTGGAGACGGAGCCAAGAGTGGTGAGTGGTGATGTGCTTCACTTCAGTGACACGGAGTTCATTAACAATTTTCATTTACTTCAGCGCAGAATAGTGACGTTTGTGGCTTGTTGATAACGTGTAGGTGGATGAATGCGCTTTGAGCTTTCACACTGAAGTCGCATGTCAAAAGATCAGATATGTATCGGTTTTAGGAGCACATATCCAAGTGTCCTGGGTCACATTTGAAAAAATCTGATCTGTGTGGTTCAGACTGTCATTAAAAGATCAGATACAGGTCACATAGGGGCCAAAAATCGGATTTGAGTCACTTCAGCCCTGCAGTCTGAACGCAGCCTAACGTTAAAGGTTGTATAGAGGATTTTTTTTAAGGGAAGAGAAATACAGCAACAGTCCTTGTGCGCATTCAGAATTAGTGTGGAAGTGACCTGTTTAGAAGTAATTCAGCGACCGACGCGTCAGTTTTTAGACCCTTCGCCTGCTTCGGTCGCGCCATCGCTGGACGAGATCTCCAAGAATCACCTCAGTTTGGCTTTGCTCCTTTTCCACTTCTCTTCTTCTTTCAGTGACCTCAAAAAACGGACTTTCTTTTGGGGCGAACCGGTTGTGGATTGTCGTCCGCCGTGCGAATTCGACGAAAACTTTTTTAATCCCCGCGCTCCGACGAGTCAGTTACACTAGGGAGTTTGATTGACAGCCTAACAGCCAATAGAAAATGAGGGAGCCTCGTTTTCTATTGGCTGATGTTTATCTGGCCTCAACACGTCCACAGTTGATAGATTTTCTTTTTTTTTTTTTTTGGTCATCATAATTACAAAGCTGCTGCGTCTCTGTAATGATATTTTAATCTTTCACTGACAGTTTGAAACAAAAAAAAATCCTCCATACAACCTTTAATGCTACAATACTATTTAAGAGGAGACGTCTTCCACATTTGAGAGACACGCGTGACAAATGAGTGACTGTGATTGGATCGTCCGAGCTGGACATTTATTTGCCTGAGGCTCCAGACACTTCTGCATTCACACTGAGAATAGGAGGGAATAGAGAGCCTGCCGGTCCAGAGTGTTTTTGTTCATTACCTCCTCCAAATCCTGCTCTGAGAGGGCAAAAAACATGAAGAGAAGACTGGATGATCTAGTTTTAATTTGGTTTAAGGACATTTTCACATTTTCACATTCCTATTTATTTATTTTTTTCTCTCACCACTGGTTCAGTTTGATGGATTAGTTGTTTCCTTTGTTCTGTCCACCTCAAAAACAATCTCCCTTCTCGCCAATTCTCACAGAGGAGCGCGCCGACAATACTCATTCCTCACAATTGACAGTGGTTTCGCACGGCAGTTCCCATAGCAACTCGAAGCTTTTAAAAGAGACAATAGGGAGAACGGAGCTGTGACTAATGGATAACTTTATTAAAGACCCCATAAGAAATCCACTTTTAGCCAGCTGGCATTTGAGACGCGTTTGCAGTTTTCCCTAATTGGTGTGATTATAGACACGGGGCTATTTTTGGTAGTGAATGTACTTTTCTCGATGTAAAGGGCACGTGTGAGCGTTATAACGGCGTTTAAATTAAAGGGCCGAGATTGCACTTTTGTGATTGATACTGTTTCCATGGAGGTTTCAAAGGAGACGAAACAGAGGATGAAGAGGAGAGCGTCAGGGGATGAAGAGGAGAGGAGCGGATGGAGCAGAGGATCAGACGAAGTCAAGGATGAAGAGGAGTGGGTCAGAGGATGAAGAGGAGTGGGTCAGACGGAGGAGAGGATGAAGAGGAGAGAGTCAGATGATGAAGAGGTGAAGGTCAGAGGAGCAGAGGATGAAGAAGAGTGGGTCAGCTGCAGCAGAAGATGATGAAGAGGAGAGGAGCGGATGGAGCAGAGGATCAGACGAAGTCAAGGATGAAGAAGAGAGGGTCAGACGAAGCAGAGGATGAAGAGAAGAGGGTCAGAGGATGAAGAGGAGAGGGTCAGACGGGGCAGAGGATGAAGAGAGGGTCAGAGGATGAAGAGGAGAGGGTCAGATGATGAAGAGGTGAAGTCAGATGGAGCAGAGGAAGAAGAGGAGAGACTGAGATGGAGCAGAAGATGAAGAGCAGAACATCAAATGGAGCAGAGATGAAGAGGAGACATCAGATGGAGCAGAGGATGAAGAGGAGAAGATCAGATGGAGCAGAGGATGAAGAGGAGAACATCAAATGGAGCAGAGGATGAAGAGGAGAAGGTCTGATGGAACAGAGAAAAGTGTCAGAGGAGCAGATGATGAAGATTAGAGTCAGATGGAGCAGAGGATGAAGAGGAGAAGGTCAGAAGAGGAGAAGAGGATGAAGATTAGAGACTCAGATAGAGGAGAGGATGAAGAGGAGAGAGTCAGATGGAGCAGAGGATGAAGAGAAGAGAGTCAGACGGAGTAGAGGATGAAGATTAGGGACTCAGATAGAGGAGAGGATGAAGAGAAGAGCGTCAGAGGATGAAGAGGAGAGAGTCAGAAGAACAGAGGATGAAGAGGAGAAGAGCAGATGGAGCAGAGGATCAGACGAAGTCAAGGATGAAGAGAAGAGGGTCAGAGGATGAAGAGGAGTGGGTCAGATGTGGCAGAGGTGAAGGTCAGAGGAGCAAAAGGATGAAGAAGAGTGGGTCAGCTGCAGCAGAAGATGATGAAGAGGAGAAGGTCAGATGGAGAGCAGAGATGAAGAGGAGAGACTGAGATGGAGCAGAAGATGAAGAGCAGAACATCAAATGGAGCAGAGGATGAAGAGGAGAAGGTCAGAAGAGGAGAAGAGGATGAAGAGATGAAGAGGAGAGAGTCAGGATGGAGCAGAGGATGAAGAAGAGAAGACTCAGACGGAGGAGAGGATGAAGAGGAGAGGTCAAAGGAGCAGAGGAAGAGGAGAAGATCAGATGGAGCTGAGATGAAGAGAGAGAGTCAGACGGAGTAGAGGATGAAGATTAGGGACTCAGATAGAGGAGAGGATGAAGAGGAGAGAGTCAGAGGATGAAGAGGAGGGAGAGAAGAGGATGAGGAGAAGATCAGAGAAAAAGGATGAAGAGGAGAGGTCAGAGGAGCAAAGGATGAAGAGGAGAGACTGGGGTGGAGCAGAAGATGAAGGGCAGAACATCAAATGGAGCAGAGGATGAAGAGTAGAGGGCCAGACGAAATGGGAAATTACAAAACGATTCTCTTCAAACTTCCAAAATAACTTGTTTTGTATTTTCTAAAGGTTTTTCGCTGCAGAACATCAAGTCGTCTTTGTCCTTCAGCGTTCGACTTGTAGTTCTCAAAGCGCAGCAGCTCGAGTCTGTCCCAGACTTTTTAACGACTGTTTTTTTTTTACTTTCTCGTTCATGTCACAGTTATTCGGTGAGCGCTGGACGCCTCTCATTGTTCAGAGCCGAGGAATGTTTGCGTTTTTCTGAAATCGCAGAGTTCAGTCGATAAAAAGCTTTAAAGAACTTCTGAAAGTGAAAAATATTTAACTTTAAAAAACATACATAATGCATTCGGCTTTGTATGTTTTGAGACTTGTACATGTTGTCCCCGTAGAATGAAAAAAAGTTCTATCTGTTCTGTGTACTTTTGAGATATTTAGGTGTAAAGTTTTGACTCTTGTACGTCAGAAATCAAAGAGAGGATTAATTTATTTAACACATTAGAATAAAGGTCACCCTCAGGAGAGTCTAAACTGAGAAAATCAAACTTGTGACATTTGTGAAAGTGGGTGTTGTGGGACGTGCTCTTTCACAAACAGAACCTTCTAATTCTGAAAATGCTTCGTTCATTTGGAAATACAAGGTTCTATTTACAAAACATGCCAAAACACAAACTTATGTTCCAGTTTTTCAAGTTTCTTTAAAGAAGTGTTTAAGAGAATAGTCTAAACCAGCAGCTCTTCACCCCCTCCCAAGTCGCTCGCCAAGGGATTTCGGAATTATACATATTGCGCTCATTAATGCGTAAATTGTGTCGTGTCACTCAGCCCCACCTTAAACTGTACGACCAAATCGCAGGGTTTAAAAGTTCACAGCTCATGAATCATGTTCTCACACTGAACGAACGAACCGATACTCGAACTAGTGCTGTCAGGTGATTAAAAAAATTGAGAGATTAATTAATTATGATCTGTAATTAATTAATCTAATTAATCTCTTTTTAATCTCACCTAAAAAATTGCTGAGAAAAGCCTTCAATTTGAGGTATTTTCATTTAAATTCATTATTACATTATTATTATTACATATAAACCATGAACACTCTAGAGCCACATCAGCTCGTTTGAAATTATAATGTGTTTAATGCTGATTTGCGCAAGTCTCACAGAAACGAAACTTAAAAACCGCATGGCTAATTTGCATAAACTAAGCGAGAAAAAAAATAAAATGCTCTTGTGTCGCTGATGCGGTTCAGCTTCTGTGGGACTGAAGGACACGACTCAGTGGAATATGAGTGTTCTGACAGAGTGTTGAAGGTGAAGGTGAGTCTGTTCTGTGTTTGTGTCGTGATGTTTTCAGACGTGTGCAGGTTTATCGCAGATGCGGCGAGAACGAGAAAGAAAATCACAATTGTTTGCGGAAGCGATGTGTTATTGTCCCAACAACACATAAAAACAGATTTTATAATAAGGCAACTCGCGTACAGAAACAGTAAAGTTAAAGATTAAAAATGAGATTAACGCGATTAAAAAAACATAACGCGCTAAATATGACCGTAATTAATTAATCGCAATTAATAAATTAGTAACTCGAACGCGACCTGCCTGAGCACACTGTACGATCACATAACGACTGGAGTTGTTGTGTCGGAATTAGAAAACCACAGACATGCACAGAAGCTCTGCCTTGACAATTTGTGCCGTTCTCTGCGCAGACAAGCCCAAAAAGAAGAGACGACGAATATGGTCAAAGAAATGGCTGGGCAGACGTGGGCAGACGTGGGCAGTACGGGTTGTCAGTTCTTCAGAGGGAACTGGAGGTAAGTAGCGTCAAGTTTTTCACCAAACTTTTGTTCTGTGTTTCTCGATGAGCTGCGCCTCCATGTCCTGTGTCCAAAACACTCGCCGGCGCCGTCGTCCTTCTGTGTCCGCGCATGTGCAGTCTGGTGGATTCCTGCAAATCGACTCGTGGAACAACTTCAACAGAGCGAAACCCTCATGAGTTTCAAGTTTGATTTTCTTGCGACTTATGAATGCCGATGGGGAGCTGGTCGTTAGGTATTAATCGGTTTTCTTTACCCCATGTTTATGACACGAAGCACGACACACGATGAAGCCAAAACTCGGCCCAATCCCCAAAACAGTCACACGAGTGAAAAATCGGCTCAAAAAGATCAAAAATCGCACAGTGTACGCCCGGCTTAACTCAAATTTGATTGATTAAATGCCTGTTTGCTTTGTAAGTGTATAATTTTGATGAATCATTTTGTGCACTGATAACTGGATAACGGGTTATGTTTTATAAAAGTCTAACTGCAGCTCATCTTCGACGCACCGTGGCTCTTATGTTTTCAACATTTCTTGCGACCGCTAAAATGAGTAACTATCTGATGTTTTCATTTTACAAAAAGGAGGAAACACATTAAAAGTCACACATTTAACTAATATGTTTTCAATAAATTTGCAGTCTGTATGACCAGAAACACAAGTTTATAAATACACAAATATGATCCAAATAATAGATCAGAAATAAACTTTGGTCATGAGCTCTGGGTAGTGACCGAAAGAACAAGATCGCGGATACAAGCTGAAATGAGTTTCCTCTGCAGAGTGGCTGGGCGCTCCCTTAGAGATAGGGTGAGGAGCTCAGTCACACTGGAGGAGCTCGGAGTAGAGCCGTTGCTCCTCCACGTCGATAGGAGCAGTTGAGGCTCGGGCATCTGTTTCAAATGCCTCCTGAGCGTCTTCCTCAGGAGGTGTTCTGGGCATGTCCCACTAGGAGGAGCCCCCCGGGGAAGACCCTGGACACGCTGGAGGGACTGTGTCTCTGGGCTGGCCTGGAAATGACTTGGGGTCCCCCTGGAGGAGCTGGAGGACGTGTCTGGGGTGAGGGAAGTCTGGGAGTCCATGCTTAGACTTCTGCCCCCACGACCCAACCCCGGATAAGCAGAAGAAAATGGATGGATGGAAATAAACTTTTGCTGCTCAGTCATAAATAAAGGTTCTTGGATATGAATGTTTTTATCTTTGTTTATTTCCTTTTTTGTTTTCTAGGCTCCTACACTTGAAATCAGCAAAGAAAAAGCAAGACTAAAACTTAAACTTTCTTTAGATTTTATATAAGTCATCTGTAAAGACTCAAAATACATAAAAATATATTGAAATTTGAATATGAAATGTTGATTTAGTGTACAGTGAGCACCAGGAACAAGAATATATGATGTTTCACCTGTACATATGTGTGAATATTATTATTATTATTATTATGTTTATTTATTTCGGACAGTAATACATAGAAACATAAATTAAAAACAAAAACAAAAAACTAAATAATAAAAAAAAGACAAAAACGTAAATACATAGATATAAACAAAAAGTAACTATTTCTATTCTATAATAACAGGCAAAATAAATGTTACGCAGAATTTTCCTTGTGTCCGAAAAAGGAGTGGGAGGAAGTAAATACTTATTTAACCCCACCCCTTTTTTCTACAGTCCCAAATTAACGAAGAACAAATACAGACTTCTCATTTCCTGTACATTATAAGCAATAATTGCACAGTACCTCCATTGCATTACAATCTAACAGACAACAACAAATATATGTATATTATGTACACAGATATAGTACACATCATATACACAGATATAATATATACATACCTACATACACATCACATACCCATGCATACCTATAATATATATATATATATATATATATATATATATATATATATATATATAATATATATATTATATACACACCCATATACATACACATACATATACATGCACACATATACCCTAAGCACTCATTTCTTCCGCACAGTATTTTGAAATAATTAATTTTTTTATTGCCCTTTTGAATACATGTATATTCGAACAAAGTTTTCATTCTATTTTCAAGTTGTTCCATAATTTCACCCCACAAACAGAGACACAAAAACTTGTTCTTGTCGTTCGAGCACGAGGCAATTTAAAATTCAAAACGCCTCTTAAGTTATAGTTTGTTTCCCTTTCACAAAAAAGTAGTTGAAGATATTTTGGTAAGTGCTTATTTTTAGCTTTATACATGACTTGTGCAGTTTGGTACAGAATCAAATCATTCAGTTTGAGTAATTTAGCATGAATAAACAATGGATTAAAGATGTTTCACCTGTACATGTGTGTGAACATCTTTTCTTCTCATTACATTCAGTCAAACATTCAGAAATCCTTGTTTTTCACTAAATGTGCACACACTTTTTCTCCATCTCCCTCATACGGCTGATTACTGCTTCACAAAGCTTCTATTCTGTCTCTAATCAATCTATTCACGATTCAAGAGTATTTCCACCAAAGAGGGTCAGAGGTGACAGACTGAAGCATGTGAAGAGCAGACGGGGTTAATGCCGCTGGGCTCTGGGAGGAAATTAGACACTGAAACATGCACCCGATAGTCCACTTAATACAAGATATAAACCCTGACCCTCTTGAACTTGGGGGAAGAAGGTGGCAGAGTGGTTATCCTGTCTCCTCCGCTCTTAAGGAGTTTGTGGGTTAGACTCCTGATCTCTCTGAGTGGAGTGTGCATGTTCTCCCTGCGGCAGAGTGGTTATCCTGTCTGGTGGGCGGGGTTTAAAGAATGGCAAATTTGATCGAACAAGAGTATAAACCAGGGGTGTCAAACTCATTTTGGTCCGGGGGCCGTATCCAACCTACTTTGATCCCAAAGGGGCCGGATCAGAAAACTCACGGCATATAAACCCCAAAAATAACAATAAGTTCAAATCTATTACAGAAATCTTTTTTAATTGATTAACTCTTTCTTATTATAATATTATGAACAACCTGAAAGTTGAAGAAAAATTAATTTTTAGCACAATGTTTTAACAATACTTGTATGCAACAGGAATAAGTCATTTTTTTTTGGAAAATCCTGCACTCGGTGTCACTTTTCTCATTTTTGACATTTTTCTGATGAGGGTGTCACGGTCAACAGTCAAAACGATCGTCCTTTAAGAGCGTTTGGAAAGAGACAAGTCTTCATTTGTGCTGCTCTGGTGGGAGGGGCCACGTACAGAGACGCTGGAGACGCTGCTGTGATAAACACCACAGAAAATTAACAATATTTTAATAGAAAATATAATTAAAATATATTAGTAGAAAAATCACCCAAGGGCCACATTAAAGGTCTTGGAGGGCCGGATCTGGCCCCCGGGCCTTATGTTTGACACCTGTGGTATAGACGCATTAAAAAAAAAAAAAAATCTCTGCTATCTATAAACACGATGCAAATTTACTCAACAGAATGGACTAAGACATCGTGTAACAACTGAAAAAAAGTCTGCAAATTGATGTTGTGTTCACTGAAAACAACGTATTAATGTATTTTAAAAGTTTCATTTTTGTTTTTGACATTCTAGTCACTCCCCCTTCAGAGCGCTATCACAACACAATCACCAAACTACTGCAGATCGCATCAGGTTTGTCAAGTCAAATTTGTATCATGTTTTTCATTGCCTCAATGTCTTGGTGAATGTGTATTAGGAATGTGAATGTGGGTGGATCATTTTTAATTTGTTTATTTAATGAGACAGGGACAGTGCACAATATACATTATCCTTAACAGGAGAGATGCTTTGTACCAGGTTGTAGCACCAATTTAATAATTTTTTCCACCTAATTTTTTTTCCATCCCTGGGCAGGTTCATTGATTGTTGATGGGGGAAACCAGACCACCAGGAGGAAACCCATCCAGACACAGAGGGAAACATGCAAACTCCACACAGAAAGGCCCAGGGATCAAACCCTGAACTTTCTTGCTGCGAGTGGCTAGCATTCATTTAAGTTTATTTATTTATTATTTCCTACGAGGAGGACTCAAATATACATTGAGTAATAATGTGTTTAATGCAGTTTTGCACACATTTGCTTTGTGTTTTACAGAAACAAAACTTAAAACCACATGACTCATTTGCATAAACCAGGGGTGTCAAACTCATTTTGGTCCGGGGGCCATATCCAACCCACTTTGATCCCAAAGGGGCCGGATCAGAAAACTCATGTCATATAAACCCCAAAAATAACAATAAGTTCAAATATTTGTGCAGAAAAATGCAAATCTATTACAGAAATCTTTTTTAATTGATGAACTCTTTCTTATTATAATATTATGAACAACCTGAAACTTTAAGAAAAATTCAAATTCAACATTTAAAATATTTTTGTAGAAAATCACCAAAGGGCCACATCAAAGGTCTTGGAGGGCCGGATCTGGCCCCCCGGCCTTATGTTTGACACCTGTGGCATAAACTATAAGCGCTGAAAAAAAAAACTCGCTCCTTGTGTGTTGATGCAGTTCAACTTCTGTTGGACTAAAGGACACGACTCAGTGGAATATGAGTGTTCTCTCTGTGACAGAGGGATGTTCTGCTGATGGTGAGTCTGTTCTGTGCATATATCAAGATGGAGATGGTTCATGTGAAACTTCTTAAAGATTATAAGTCTGCAGTCATAGCAGTGTGACTTCTTAGTTTACCAAAGACGTACTAAAACATTGACAGATTTGAGCACCATGTACCACATAAAATTGGGGTCACTAACCACAACCAGAATTATTACATGAGGCATTATAAGGTGCACTCACGATTTTTGAGAAAATTAAAGGATTATAAGTGCACTTTATAGTCTAAAAAATAAGGTATGTTCAAACCTTTACTTTACTCATAGGCTCATTGGTAGAACAGTGTATATAACAACAATAATTTGTAGTTTTCATGAAATTTAAAAAAACAAGAATGATGAAATGAATGTAAGCCATCACAACTTCACATTTAGTTTACTTTGCAATGTCATTGAAGTGAAATAACTAAATTAGCTCTGTGGTGTTGCCGGTGGTGACTTGGCAGCACAAACATGGCAGTGAACTCTCTGGCGTCTCTAAAGAACATGGAACGCTTTGAGGCACAAAAATATAAAGCAAAGAAAGTGAGCAATGGCCCTATTTCCTCCTCGCGAATGGAGCTGTGCGACTCGGAGCTGCTCCTGGCAACCCGGAGAGAAACTGCGGAGCTACATGGAGGTCTGTGGGAGTAAACTGTGCAGAGAGGACAGAGGGGATGGATGGTGTTCAAGAGAGGATAAAAGTGTTTCAACATGGCAACATAACGACACGGCAGACGAGTTTTGCTAATAGAAAACTAACATGATTACATACTAACACAATATTGAGAAGAACATGTTTACAACGTGTTTAGTAACAGACGACAACTGAATAAATATGATGTTTTCAGCAAATATATCATTTTCAAAACAATCAAAGGTAACATGATGATATAAATATGTTATGTGTTAACAGTTAATACCCCCTCTTTTTAAAGTTGGTGGTTGAATCCCAGCTCTGTTCAGTACCATATTTTTCGGACAATAAGTTGCACTATTTTCATGATTTGGGTGTTTCCTGTGACTTATATATAATTTTTTTTTTTTTACACTGACAGCCATGAGAGGGCGCTCTAGTCTTGTGTGTGAGTATCTGCTGCTCCTGTTCCTCCTGTACCACTGTCACTTGGCTCTACTGCGCATGTCTCCTGCAGAAAGAGCCTCTGTCCTGTCTGTATCGTGTCAGTCGATCGCACCGTTACTTTTGTACCACTGAAAATCTACAATTTAAATAAACTTATAAAGACGACTGAGAAGACTGAACACAAATGCCCCCCAAAAAAGAAAATCATATTTTGCATCTTACAAACTGAAAGTAGCAAAATCTGCAGCCGAAAACAGTAATCGAGCAGCAGAAAGAAAGTTTGGAGTGAGCGAGAAACTTGTGACACCGGGAGAGTGCACCATAGCCAGGCCGGCACCACCTAGTGCCTCCGCTCAATTTCATTTCTCTTCAGCGACTAGGTCAGGAATCAGAACACATTAGACGGTTTGCAAAAACCCCAGAAGTGCAAGTTCAGGCACCAGCCAATTAGCGAAGAGCCATACGTTCTGTGTTGTCAACGATTTCTGTGATCGAGGATTTAAAGCCGGAACAAAGAGAATGTTTTGTGAATTTATCAAAGGGAAAGACGTTATTGCATTATTGGGAAAAACTTAATATAACAGTTATCCCCGTTAGCGGCGCATTACATACGTGAAGACCAAATAGGACCGATTGGTTAAATAAAAAAAAGTACCTGCCTACCGTCGAGCGAACAAATCCTAATGCTGCGAGGTCAGACAGTTTCTACGAAGTGAAACCGGCTGATGAATCGGGCAAGGTGCACCATGCAACTTTCCTGGAAGTCACTAGATGGATCGACAAAGCCTGGACTTCAGTGTCAACCGAAACCATTTTGTCAAGATTCAGAAAAATATCACTGATGCTGAGTCTGAAGACAGCGACACAGAAGAGGAAGCGTCGCTCTGTTTACCTCCGGACATCGTGGAGTTGCTCAGAAGTGACACTGAGGATGAAGCATTTAATGGATTTTGTGATTTGGAGTGAGATGGAGAGTTTGTTAAACTTGTTCTGTTCTGTTGTTTATGCTATAGTTTATCTGAAGAACTGTTCATATGTGACGTTAACTCTGATCCCAAAAAGTGCAACTTTACTCCGAAGCACCTTAGGCTATGTTTACATAATGACGGTCTGAACAGAAGACGCAAAAGTGGCGTCACGTCTTCACTTTTTATTCCCCGTTTAGACAAGCATTTTTGGGAGTAAATCTGCATGCATACAGTGACGCAAAAGTGTGTGGAATTCGATTGTGTTTGCATGCCAGGCAGCTCAGTGGTGATGTATGAAACATAAACGTGTACGTGACCTGAGCAGATCTGACCAGAGTTTTGCGTCTTGGGCAGTGTAGACGGAAACACTACGGCGGAGCGGATTCAACTTTTCCACTCTGGAGGGTGGTTTCAGATTTTTGCATTTTCAAGCCCCAAAAATGCCATCACCGTCTAAACAAAACACACTTCTGATAAAATATTTTGTCCTTTTTACCCGCAAGTGTTTGAAAATTAGGTTACACTGTTGTTGTGTCCTTGGGCACTTTGACTATTTACAGATGTGGTGTTAACTCTTTCCCCCATGAAGACGACATTTGACGACCCCCTGTTTCCTTAATGACGACTTTTGACACCTCCGCTGTATCACTAAAGACGTGATTTGACGACCTTTAGAAACGGCTCGGTTTTTCACATTTAAACAGAGACTGTGATCGGTGGGGGCCACTACAACCCACACTAGACTGACCAATAGGATTCAAGGATATGTTTTCGCAGATTTTTTCCGAAGTTAATCGAAGTAGTGACGATTGTAGCTTCCGGAAAAAAACACAACACGAAACACGTGCAATGGAAAGATGGCGGCGCTGCGGCGCACAGTTTTAGAAATAATGAGGAGCGGACGTATTTTATGGATAAATTTAGAGAAAGTGACTTTTATAGATTTCAAAGTGATGATGTTGAAGTTGATTATAAAGTGGAAAACAGTGACAGCGACGGACTTTCGGGGAGAAGATGAGAATGCCGCTGATGCGTCTGTGTGGAGTCCTGCGATATCCCAACAAACTATCTGAGCTTTATACTCGATTATGAACCAAACTTGCCCTGAAATCTGGATGTTTCTCAGGCGAGTCCTTTAAAATATTTCAGTCTTTTTTTTCCAAGATGCGATGTATAACAGAATCGCTACAGAAACAAACGCTTATGTGGAGCTCTGCACACGAGAAAATAGCCAAGATGACAAATACTGGACACACACTGACAGGGAAGAGTTTTATTATTATATTATTATATTATAATAAGCTTATAATAGTTGAATAAGCTAAATTAGTTGAATAAGTTGAATGAAAAAAAAATGAATTAGGTGCACACAGGTGTACGTACAACAGGTAAAAACAAGTGTATACTTGACTATACTGTATCTGGTGATATGAAATCTGTTTAAATACTTTGACAAAGTATATATTTTTTTAATGAATATAGTACTCAGAACATGCAGATATCAGATGCTGAATGTAGTTTTTTGTTTTCGATTTTGCACCTGACCAGGTAAACTCTCATTTTCAGTGAGCTGTTATACACCTATAAATGAGTTGAATCACATTTAAACATCCATAAATGAAGAGTTCAGAGTCTAAGGTTTCCAGAGATACAAATATGTCTGTGTTACAATTAAGTTCATGAGTGTAAAAATCATTTATAATCACTCGTGGAAGTCTGTTTTCTTTTATGCAGTTATGCTCTGTGCCTTAGTCATATATGTATGGGTTGTTCCTAGTCGGCGTCCAGGGGGGAAAGAGCTAAAGTGATTATTCTGTCCACTTCAGCCCAACTCTGACACAGAAGTATCTTAACACCGCAGAGTGTAGAGTGAATAAATAACAATTCTAATTAAAAATAAATAAAACATCTACGTCTCCTGACTCTCAGTATGGAGGTCGTGGGTTAGACTTTTGAACCGAATAATCCGCATCGCTTCACCATCAGTCTTTACTTTGAATTAATGAACAAACATCAAGAATTAATTTCATAAAACAAAAATGCCTTGACCTTGGACTTCAAACCAGCGCTGGAAGCTAATTTTAATAAACAATCTTCTCACACGATTAAGATTCATATGGGGAAACTGAGTGGGCGAAAAGCAACAATATCTTTTATACGAGTGCATTTCCCAGCACAGAAAACAGCTCTTTTACAAAACCAATACAAGTGCACTGTGGCGGAAGGGAGGGCTGATTTTTCCCAATTGAATCCGTATTCTGGAAGACTGAAGATTTGTTTTATAAAAGAGTTTTCCTTTGTCATCACAAACATTCGAGACACTGAGTCAAATGTAAAGCAATTGTCTTCCCTGTGTTGTTGTGGCAGTGTAGTTACTTATCTCCTCCTCTCAGTAAAGAGGTTGCGGGTTAAACTTCCGGTCTTTCTAGGTGTGGGTGTCCTTCCTGTGCATCAGGTCGGGTCAGAGTCCTGCATCAGGTCGGATCAGAGTCCTGCATCAGGTCGGGTCAGAGTCCTGCATCAGGTCGGGTCAGAGTCCTGCATCAGGTCGGGTGAGAGTTCTGCATCAGGTCGGGTCAGAGTCCTGCATCAGGTCGGGTCAGAGTCCTGCATCAGGTCGGGTCAGAGTCCTGCATCAGGTCGGGTACCCCCGGACTTAAGAGAGAGAGAGAGATCCCCGAACACACGGAGCAGGTGTCCGCAAATGGCAATCGCGCGACGGTCGCAGTTACTGTACCTCCGTGCGGTGCGGAGCTCTGTGCTGGTCCTTTCGCATGCGGTCACCCGAGTTAGTCCTGGGTTAGTCCTGGGTTAATCCTGGGTTAATCCAGGGTTAGTCATGGGTTAGTCCTGGGTTAGTCCTGGGTTAGTCCTGGGTTATCACGGGCACGGGCGATAATGGGTGGAATGTTAACGGGTCCGGGCGGGTGTGGGTCTTTAAAAATGGACCGGTGCAGGTCTCTGGGTCGGGTCACGTTGGTCACGTGCGGTGATAATTTTTGCGGTTATTGCGACAGCACATAACTTTCCAATCATTAAAGATAGAAACTGACTTTTTTTCCCCTTGACAAGCTGACAGTTGATAGTCTGATTTATCAGGCGGTTTGACCTCGCAGCATTAGAATTCGTATACTGGATGGTAGGCGGGTTTTTATATAACCATTTAATCGCTGCTATTTGGTCGTGACGTGTGTAACGTGCCAAATCCCATAGGAAGAAGGGCAATAATGTTTTTCCCCTCGATAAAATTCACCAAACATTCTCTTTGTTCCAGCTTTAAATCCTCGATCTCGGGAATTGATGCCAACACAGAATGTCTGTCTCCGTCTACATCCATCTCAACGCTTTGTTAACTGTTGTGCTGAACCACAAAAGACCCAGACAGGTGCTTGAGTTTGACGTCATGGCTTCACAGCTGATTGGTCGGTGCACGGTCTACAACTCCTGTGGTTCTTGATGTGGTTCTGATTCCTAGTCACTGGAGAGAAATTAAATTGAGCGGAGGGACTTGGCGGCGCCGGCCTGGCTACTGTGTCACATCAGTGAGGCGACAAACCGAAAATGAAACACAGACCAGTTTACAGTCATGAGCTTTCACACGGGACTAGAATCACCTGAGGAGCTCTGAGTTTGCAGAATTACAGGAGGTAAAGTTCAGGGGGATTCTGACATTTTCACGGTCGTGGATGATTCACGCGGGACTAGAAACACTGACGACGTTCGTAATGATTACAATTTACCGGGGGACCTTATGTAAAACTAATCCCGTGCGAATAGGGCTGAAGCGTAATGTTCACCCAGGATTCAAACCCACAGCCTTACCGCTATAAAGCTAAGACGGCTAACCACTCTGCCAATGATTACTCCAACTCTCTCAAACTGCAGTAAAGCTCGGAGCGGGGCAGTATTTAACAGCACCGTTTTATGGGCAGAGCAGTGATATGAGTTAGGGCCCGGTCCCTCTGGGTAACTGCCTGCGACTGTGGCCTTATGGGAGTCAGAGGGAGAGGCGGTAATGTCCGGGCACTAAAATATGTTTTATGACTACAGTACATCAAAAATACAATCAGAATAGTTTGGAAAAGAAATACTGATTCAGAACTTGTGCAATGTGTCTTGGAAGATTTGGTAGTTTGGATAAGATCTGAGCAGTAAACTATTGTCTAACCTGGACCGTCCACCTGTCACGGCCGCGGTAAATCTAACATGTATGCTGCCTGACGTTAGAAAACTGCAGAGGTTTGCCTGATTATCTTGAACAAAACAAAATAAAAAATACATACAGGCCTGGCTGATCATCTCTATGTATTTTTATTGTTTTTATACAGATGGTGTCACATTTAGAGCAGAAGTAGAACCCAAAAGGTAAGACAGCATTTCCAAAGGTGTTTAATAAAACAAAGAATGACCAAAAACAAAAATCCAAACAGATGTGAAACTGATAATGACAAGTGAAGCAACAAAAGTCAAAGGAGAACACACAGTTTATATGCACACACATGAAGGAGACACATCAATACAACAGGAAGTAAAACTCAAAACACACACACAGCTAGAGAAATACAAAATAAAACCAGATCAAGAATAATAAAATTATTCAATGAAAATGAACCCCATGACAGATGGATCAGTTTGGTCGGCCTCTGTCGCTAAACATGATCGTCCAGTCAGGTTTGTTTTTCTCAGAGAAACACGTGAAATAAAAGAGCTGATTGGTCATTTATCATCAGTGATGAGAAATGTATTTTAAACAGTATTTAGTTAAAACTCTCACGCTCTCCTCGGGGTCGCAATCAGACCCAAAAATGTATTTTCAAATAAATTCTCGTCAGGCAAGAAAATACATTTTTGGGTCTGATTGACCTGCCCCATGAGAGCGGGAAGGAAAAAATGTCTTCGGGGCAATGTGACCCCGAGGAGAGCGTGAGGGTTAAAGAATACTGCAGCATTAGAATGTTTTTGAAATATATTCTGTTATATGAGCCCATCAAAATACTTTTTATTCTGAAGAGAATACTTGATGACATGACATGATTTCTCTCCCTCAGAGTTTAGTGCTTCACTCATTGATTCTGCACAAATCTGCCATGTTTTTCAGCCCCTAAGAGCCCCCCACACTTTTAATTTAGAATTTTCTTTTTTTTCCCAATGCCAATGGCTCATCCATCCCCCTAGACCAGACTCACATCTCCATAAAGCAGACATGTCAAACTCAGGCCTGGGGACCAAATTTGGCCCACAATATAATTATATTTGGCCCATGAGATCATATCAAACATGTATTAGAGCTGCTCACCTTGTACAGATAGACTATAGAGACATTATTTATTTAAAATCTTGTTATTATTTTATATTCTGCTCGTTCTGGATTCAATGTTTAAGCAAAACTATGATTAAACATTTATTTTAATAAGAAAAGGTTTAACATTACATATGTCGAAAGAAGAGAAAACATGCAGGTGTTGTTGAAATTTGCCAATAAATATTTAGTTTGTCCCACGACCTCATCCCAGTTTTTAATTTTGTCCCGTGGTGAATTTGAGTTTGACACTCCTGCCATAAAGTATTGAAGAAGTGTGTATTTAGAAAATTCATGCTGTCTTCTTTTTATATAGAAACTTTAATTCTTTTAATAAGACAAACATAAAAAGCTAAATATTTTATTAACCTGACATGTTTCTGCGGTTGCTCTTCATCTGGGGCCTATGGGGGAACCTGCTTTGTACATTATTAAAAAATAAATCAGCAGTTTTTCAGTTTGAATCATGCCATGCTCCAATTTTTAGAGATAATTAAATATTTTGTATTTTAATTAAGACAATTAAAGTTAGTATAGATTAATGTGATATAATAGTTTAAAAATAATAATCTTAGCACATGATTTCGCGCCCCCTCGGTTTCTAACCCAGGGCTGTAACAAAAATCGAAGGTTTGATACTAAATCGCAAACTCTACTTTGGTCGATCTCGATGATAAGGCGTGTGCATTTTAATCGACAGGTGTAAAGTCGATCATGTGGCAGTCAGAGCGCGTGGTCTTGTTTAGAAAAAAGCAGTCAGGGCTACAACGTGTCTCTGTTCCCTCACGACTCCTCAGGTTTTACAAGTTTTGACTTAAATCTGCATAATTTGACTAAAAGTCCAGTGTCTTTTTCTCTCTTTCCCTTTCCCTTCTCTGATCCAGCTCCTCACCTTTTCTCCTCTTTCTCTCCTCTTCTGCTTCTGATCATTATAATCCAAGTTACGGAAAGTTAACGACTGTTTTCTCACCGTTTATGAGTGAAACTTAAGCCTTTCATCGAGTGCACGGACGTCGCACATGTTTCTGTTGATGGCTGTAACGCACTTTTATTAGGTTTAATATATTTTACAAATGCATTCCCAACTTTAAATGAGGATTTCTCTGGGATTATTGGTCCTATCAACACTTAATAAAAACTGTAGTGATCCAGACACACAGTCCCTTTTACCTGTTTTCAAGAAGATGGAAGAAGATCGAAATGAAACTCAAAAACGATCAATATAGGAAAAATAAATTGTGGTTCTTTTTTTTTCCCGGGTTCCCCTAGAGACTTTGGAGAATGGGTTAAATGAACAAGTTTGAAGTTTAAACATAAATATTAAAGAAAGGTCATTTTACTTCTATGAGGCATTAACTGCGAACAACATTTAGTTACCTTTTACTGTTTTGAAATTGCTGTATTTGTCAAAAACAATTTAATAACTTTCACTTTCCTTTTTGACGCTTTTTGAGTCTTTCTTCCCTTTGCTCCCCCACTCCCCCTTCAGAGCACCGTCACAGCACAATCAGCTACACAAAACTACTGCACTTCACTGGCAAAGACCACGGCAAAACGGCAACCGTCTTAGTGCACGTGGTCACCAGAATGAACCTTCTCGGAAAGAAGAGACACTTGAAATGAAACTGAATGGAGAGTGATGCCGGAAAACGTGATTAAATGTGCAAGGAGGTCAGAGAAGTCTTAGCTGAGTGATGATTGGCCGGAACGGGAAGTGGAAGACATCAACGACAAGGCAAGTTGTGAGTTCGGAAGTGCGGAGGTGGGGTGCCTTGGACTGAAGATGAATAAGAATGAACGAAGTGGAAAAGCCTGGATTTTGTTGGCCTGATGGCTGAAAGAAATTAGCTAGGCCGACGCCACCTAGTGCCTCCGCTCTATTTCATTTCTCTCCAGCGACTACGTCAGGAATCTGAATACACGAGACAGTTAGGAAGAACCCTGGAAGTTGTAGACCGCACACCGACCAAGAGCTGTGAAGCCATGACGTCAAACTCAAGCGTCTGTTTGGGTCCCTTTTGTGGTACAGCACAACAGTAAACAAAATGTCGAGATAGATGTAGACGAAGATAGACATTCTGTGTTGGAAACGATTCCATATAGCAGTGATTGGTTAAATAAAAAAGTACCCACCTACTGTCGAGCGAACGGATCCTAATGCTGCGAGGTCAGACGGTTTCCTCGAAGTGAAACCGGCTGATGAATCAGGATAGAAATAAATGCCTTTCTTCGTCAGTTCCTGTTGGAGGCCGGCCACAATCCAGCTCTCCATTCGGTTTCATTTCAAGCGTCTCTTCCTTCCGAAAAGATTCATTCGGATGTCCCGGCTCTCGGGGTAAGCGTGGGAGCGGTGTGGGCACCTAGGCCAGGACCAAACCAGGACTGATCTTGGACTAAGACTTGGAATCTAGGACCGCCCCCTGAGAGAACCCCGAGCCCGTGGAGCAGGGCATCCACAAAGCGCGATCGGGTGTCGGTTGCGATTAGCCCCGTGGAGCGCGGAGTTCTGCGCCGGTCCTTTCGCCCACGGTTACTCGACGGTCTACACGGGCGCACCTCCAGGCTCGTCCCGACATTCGGAACCGTAACGATGGCGTTTCACCGCTGCTGATATCAATGATTTTCATGTGGATATGTTTTTGTATATATGTGGGTATATTTTTTTTGCAAATGACAGGTAAGCACTCCAAAGGTGACTAAAATAAAACTAAAACTAAAACAAAAAAAACAAAGTGAACCAAGTGATTATGTAAAACAATTGGGGTAGGACTCCATAAGTTTTTAAAATTTCATCCTACACCTTTTGAGCACCAGGTCCCAAATATGTCATGTGTATCACTATTTTTGTTATTGTTTTTGCATTTTGTTGTACCTGGCTCAAACAAAGAAATAAATGAAAATGAAATGAAATTTTAGCGAATTTGTATGAAGAAAAACGAAAAACCCACCACTTCAATACAGGTTAAAAATGTACTGTGACGCACATTACTGACATCTGTACGAGTAAAAATATTAAAATTTTTTCCCTGTAACGCCACATTACTGCGTTACAGCAAAAAGCAACACATTACAGTAATTTGTTACTTTCATAACAACACTGAATTTAGAACCAATCCAGGCATGTTTCTGATGAGCGAACAACATTGTAACATGGTAGAAAACTAAAAGGAAATCTAGTTTGCATAATACCGTCTTTAAGTTCCTCTCCGTTCGGTGCTATAGCTGCTTTCTCAGATTCACGTTGTACTCGTTCCTTCTGACGTCTTAAAGTCAGGAATAATACGGGCATAATTGTGTTGCTTTGATGAATCTGCGTCGCACTGGGACGTGGGAGTTTGTCTTCTACTGTTTATTCTGATTTGCTCTCTGCCTCCGTGAAATACAACTGTAATGTGTTGCATCAGCCTGAGGAGGATTCAACTTGTCTTTTTCATTCTACACAACACGAGTTTGGTAACACGCTGGAGCCGAGCACAGCTGTCAGGGCTTTTTATACGGAAAGTCAGGACTAAACCAAGACTTAATTGGGATACTAAGCCTACAGCAGGACTAAATAAGGACTAAACCAAGACTAAACCAGGCCTAAACAAGGACTAAAGTCACACCAAGCCGGATAAAACCAGCACTAAATCAGAACTAACCCAAGATTTAATCACAAGTGCCAAAGATAAAGTGCCAAGAGTGTTTTTTTTTTAGATATTTTACCAAACTATTTTGTGACAGTGCTACAATTTTGTGCTTGTTTAGAAGAAGGAAACAAATTTATGCCATACATTTGACATATTCACTATTTTGAGTATCCGCTTTACATAGATATTGTGCTTTTTGACAATGTTCAGACTGCAGCCTGAAGCGACCCAAACCTGATTTTTTTTCACCTCTATGCTCCTGTATCTGATCTTTCATTAAAAGATCAGATACAGGAGCATAGATGTGGTTTTTCAAATGCGACCCAGGACACTTGGATGTGTGCTCCTAAAACCGATACATATCCGATCTTTTGACATGCGACTTCAATCTGAACGGTCAGGTCGCATTCATCCCACCTACACGTCAGGCTCGGAGTCTCGTCAATGGAGGGAAAGTGAGGTTAGCGAGTTTATTCATATTTGGGGAGATCGCTGTATTCAAGTCAGATTGGAACTGGGCGGTTTTTGAAATGATTGCCAACGAAATGTCCAAGCATGATTATAGACCAGGGGTGCTCAATACGTCGATCGCGATCTACCAGTCGATCGCCAAGGTCGTGTGGGTAGATCGCCGTGTCTCGTCTCGGACTCGTGTTTGGACTCGGTCTTGTCTCTCACTCAAGGTCTGACACTCAACAAGTGCGATCATATTTCATTACGGCCGCTGCTGTTGGTAATAAACTTGTAGCGGGTGCAGGAGCGTGTGGGGCGTCTCAGTGCAGCCTGTGCGCTCATTTGAAACCCGCGGAGACTCTACGGCGCATCACAAACACACACGCTCCCTATGCACGGCTCGTCTGCGACAGCGTGTGCCCTCGTGTACCAGCGTGCATCACAGGGCAGGTTCAACTTCCTAAACATCCTACCTGTCCATCTGCCTCACGTCAGCACGCCGCCCCTCGCCTTTTCACGCTCTCGCTCCTTCCTGCGTACAGCGAACACAAGCCCCTCCCACAGTGCGGCTGATTAGAAGAGCAAGACCAAACATGAAGCAAAAACGAGTCTAAATTTGTGTTACAGTGTTGGCACAAAGCAGGTCTACAGCATAGAGCGGATCTACAGAACAGACCTACTGCCACATTTGGCTGAAGTTTGTCTAACAAAAGTGCACAAATGCATCTGTGTTTGTCACGATGTGCGTTTGGTTTGGTAAACGTGCAGAGGCTGGTAAATATCACTGCAAAACCAGAAAAGAATGTAACTCCAGTTTGGAACTTTAAAAAACAGGTTTAAAAATCTTCCTTCACTTTTTTCACAGTTTTGTGTAAAGTGCCAGAGGAAGTTCTCTTAAAGTAGAGGTTCTCAAACTGTAGGTTCTGTAACCTGTCCAATTTACGAACAACTGGACCATATTTTGGGAGACAAGCCCAACGTTTAGGCGACTTCCGTAAACAATGAGCATGCGGGACACTTTTGGGGCGTTTAAAGTTCACACTGGAGATCACATACAAGTCGCATTTAATTGGAAATGTGAACGACCTCGCAAAAAAATCAGAATTGAGCATTAAGCCCTGCAGTCTGAACATAGCCTTAGTACCACAGCTATGATTCAGTAGTTCTGTTGTGACTCTTTAGACTGTTTAGTTAAACTGCACATGTCCGTTTGTGAGTAAACAAAGAGCTTGTGTAATCTGTGTATGAATCATCAATGACCAACGCAACAGTTAGATTTAATTTGCTAGTGAGTAACATGGACTAAACAAAATACACTCAACACTTTATGTTCATTCAGCTTCAATAAATGAAAGATAAATGCTCATTAGTGTTTATTTTTTGTGAAAATGAGAATGAGCATGAAATAAGTGTCCAAAATCCTTTTTTTACAGTAACAAATCGATTTGAAACATATTGTAATAAACTGCATCAAAGAGGATATGTATCGTATCGAGACATTTATTTATTTATCATATTGGCAACTTCGTAATGATACCCAGCCCTATTGTTAGCATGCTAGTTGTTGTTGCAAACTCAGACCATGGCCAAGCTCTATCTGTTTTCATCGAATGGTGTAATAATAACTATTTTGACATAAATGTGGCTAAAACCAAAGAAATCGTTGTGGACATTCAGAAAGAAAAGTTCACAGTTTATCCATGGGGAAGCAGTAGGAATTGGTGAACTCTTACAAATACTTGGGGACTGTGTTTGATTCTTGCCTTAGGTTTCATAAGAACACTGAGCAAATGATCAAACGAGGACAGCAGCGGCTTCACTTGATGCGGAAACTCACACTCTTTTAATGTGTCATCATTTAAATAATTTGTATCATTCCTTTATCAAAAGTTTGCTGACGTTTTCTTTTATTTGCTGGTTTCATGGGTTATCAGTGAAAGATAAGAACAGTCTGAACCAGAAAGTAAAAGTGTGTGGCAAAATCAGTGGTGCTCAGATGGAGGATTTGGCCTCTGTGTGGAGACAAAGGATGCTCCAAAAGACTAAGGCCGTACTGAGCCAGCCTAACCGCTTGCAGTTTGTGTAAATGCCCGATATGTCAGCCCACAACAAATGACCAACCGCTACACAAACCCTGCGTTCGATTATCTAGTGTATTATTATGTTTTTCGCAGGTCGGACTATGTGGATTATGATTATGACTGTTCTCTGTCCTTATGAAAATGCTGCCGCTTTAATAAAATAATACAATTTTTTTTTATTTAATTTTGAAATTTGCACTTCATTTAATGTTATGATTTCTATTCTGTTCCAACCTTAGGGACGTTAATGCCCGATAAAACAAGTATTTGTTCAATATTGGAATCACCACAACAGTGATACGAGCAGTGTTGGGGAGTAACAGATTACATGTACCGGCATTACGTAATCAGAGAACAAATTATGAGTAACTGTATTCAGTTACAGTTACTGTTTCAGTGAGTGGTAATTGGATTATAGTTACTTTGTTAAAATAAATGGATTGCATGGCTGTATTTTCCTGTTTTCACATTTCGGGCTAAACCAGGTCTAAACAATATGACACTAACAGTAGGTGAACATAGTTTAAGGCAGCAGTGATCTCATATAGAAATCATTTCTCTATCAATAATATTTTTAATCTGGTTAAGGAAAGTTTGGGCTTTTTATTGTCTTTAAGTAGACAAAACATCTTATGTTCAGATATCCTGGTCTTTGCTCCTCTACAGCAAACAAATGCCTGTTCAACAGCCAATTTGAAGAGAACAAAAGAATTTTCAGGATGTGGTTGGTACATTCATGTAGTTTTAAAAAGCATGACAATATCAAGTAATCCAAAGTATTCAGATTACGTTACTCACTTTAAGTAATTTAATGGATTACGTTACAAACTACATTTTGGTGTATGTAATCTGTAATCTGTAGGGGATTACATTTTAAAGGTAACCTTCCCAACACTGGATACGAGTGACTAAAATTGTCATTTAAACCACTAAAGTGTCTAAACACAATGAAAACACTTCATATTTACACGTCACAGTGGGCGCAGACATCTTGGATTCTGACTCGGAATCTTTGCTCTGTTTACTTTTCCCGCCACTGAAGTCCGAGTGCCATCCCAGGAAAAGGGGCGTGTCAAGCGTGTCGCTGGGCAATTTCCTCAGAAAACTGATTCATAAGGATAATCGAAGGTAAGGCCCCGTTTACACATATACGGGTATTTTTAAAAACTTTCTTTTTTGTTTGTACCCATCTTTTACACGCAAACAGCAAATTTGCCTCTGAAAACAAATCTTTCTAAAAACTCCAGCTAGAGTGGAGATTCTGGAAAACTATGGTTTCGCGTTTGCATGTAAAGTGAGATAAATGGAGTTTTAGGCAACTGACGCGCCAAAAGTGCAACCAGTGTTTCCCTTTTGCATTCAGAGCAGCAGCTGTGTTTCTTCATGTGTTTGCCTTTGCACATACAGCTGATGTTTCATATCCATAACCAGAGACGAATGAGGCTCGGAGGTCAGCAATTTTACCACTTCTTTAACAGATCTATGGAGAGGCGAGTCTGCTCGGTAATGCACGTTTTTAAGGTATTTTTGAGTAATACTTACAACTGAAATGAAATAAATGCTACAGGTTTGAATCTAAATCCAAGCGTATTTATGCGGGTTGATATAAACGAAAACTTTTTTTGAAAATGATGCATGATGTTATTTTGGAAAACGAAGGGAGGGAAATGTTTGTTTCAACATACCCACCTCTGTGTAAACGTAGACTTAATATGCTCAGATTGCATAAGGTAAGTCAGGGGTGTCAAACTCATTTTGGTCCGGGGGCCGTATCCAACCTACTTTGATCCCAAAGGGGCCGGATCAGAAAACTCATGTCATATAAACCCCAAAATAGTTCAAATATTTGTGCAGAGAAACACAAATCTATTACAGAAATCTTTTTTAATTGATTAACTCTTTCTTATTATAATATTATGAACAACCTGAAAGTTGAAGAAAAATTTAATTTTAACACAATGTTTTAACAATACTTGTATGCAACAGGAATAAGTCATTTTTTCTTGGAAAATCCTGCACTCGGCTCCCACTTTTCTCATTTTTGACATTTTTCTGATGAGGGTGTCACGGTCAACAGTCAAAACGATCGTCCTTTAAGAGCGTTTGGAAAGAGACAAGTCTTCATTTGTGCTGCTCTGGTGGGAGGGGCCACGTACAGAGACGCTGGAGACGCTGCTGTGATAAACACCACAGAAAATTAACAAGATTTTAATAGAAAATATAATTAAAAATATATTAGTAGAAAAATCACCCAAGGGCCACATTAAAGGTCTTGGAGGGCCGGATCTGGCCCCCGGGCCTTATGTTTGACACCTGTGAGGTAAGTGAAAAACAACTTTGGACCACTGTTTCAAATGAACCAGTTTTGTTTTTCACCTTGACAGTAAAAATCAGATACGGCACCTTAAACGGACTTCAACAAACACTGTAAATTAAGTATTTCAGCTCTGTTTGTGCAGCCAGTTTGATGAGGATAAGCTCACATGTTTAGTTGGTTTTGAGCTCTTGTCGTATTGATTTTTCCACAGAGAAGGCTTTTGTTTTTTTGTTTTTTTTTTGCAGCTGCGGTCTCGTCTAAAAAACCACGCCGGTGCGTAAATATTCAAGCTGCCATGTTGAGTTCAGTGACGGGCAGTGAAGAGACGTGTCCATTGTGTTACAACAGGATTTCAGTTTGGACATAATACTCCAGGCAGTCTACTTTATGTCAAGAATAAGATGATTTAATAAATGCAGTAAGCAAATAGAGGACAAGCTTAAAAGACTCTAAAACGTTGCTGATGAACTGTCAAAATACAGCCCAGATCCAACGCGTTTCACACTGAGACATTAACCAGATAAACAGTAGCTTCAGAGAGTTTCCCGAACAGCGTGATGTTGGATTAGCATACAAAATCTGATTAAAGAGGGGGTATTATGCTAAATCGACTCGGGGCTTTCTACCATGTTATAACGCTGTTCCCCTCATCATAAACATGCCTGAAGAGGTTTTAGATGTCGAGGGCGATCTCTCCCGGGCGCTGTTCAAACCCTCCTTATGGATAGAAGTAAAATAATGTGCAATGCTGCGTTCACAATCCTTCGTCACTCATCCTCCCACACGACAATTCTACATATAAAATAAAACAAGACAGCTTCACAAACCCGATGCGATGTGCAGTAGTTTCATCAGCGAAATGCACACTTGAGTTCTGCAGAATCAATGAGCGAAGCACTAAACTAATAGTCTGATTCATCAGTCGGTTTCACTCTGTGCAAAACGTCTGAACTTGCAGCATTAAAATTTGTATGCATGTACTTTTTTAATTTAACCAGTCACTGCTGTTTGGTCGTGATGTATGTAATGCACCAAGTCTTGCTGGAAGAAGGACAATAACGTCTTTCCCCTTGATGAAATTCACCAAACATTCTCTTTGTTCCGGCTTTAAATCCTCGATCTCGGGAATCGTTGCCAACACAGAATGTCTGGTTCTTCGCTGATTGGCTGTTGCCCAGATTCACACTTTTGGGGTTCTTGCAAACCGTACAGTGTGTTCCTATTCCTGACCTAGTTGTTGGAGAGAAATGAAATTGAGCGGAGGAACTAGGTGGCACCAGTCTGGCTACTAAACTGCAGTGAGAGAAATGTGATTTTGTTTGTAAATGACAAATAACCACTGAGCTACTTACTGCTTTGTCTGGAATGTTCCACAGTACATCATAAAACTTGCTTGTTTCCATGAAGATGTATGTTTAATGCCGTTTAATGTGGTACATTCCAGGCAAAGTGATATCATAGGACAAGCTGGAGAGACATAGTCCCTCCGGGGGGCCTCCTTCCGGTGGAACATGCCCAGGACACCTCCTGAGGAAGGCGTCCAGGAGGCATCCGGAACAGATGTCCGAGCCACCTCACCTGCTCCTCTCGACGTAGAGGAGCAGCGGCTCTACTCCAAGCTCCTCCGGTGTCACTGAGCTCCTCACCCTGTCTCTAAGGGAGCGCCCAGACACCCTGCGGAGGAAACTCATTTCGACTGCTTGTATCCGTGATCTCGTCTTTTCGGTCGTTATCCAGAGCTCATGACCATAGGTGAGGGTAGAAACGTAAATCAGGAGCTTTGCCTTTCGACTCAGCTCCCTTTTCACCACAACCAGCGACCGCATCACTGCAGACGCTGCACCGATCCACCTGTCAATCTCACGCTCCGTCCTCCCCTCACTCGAGAACAAGACCCCGAGATACTTGAACTCCTCCACTTGAGGCAGGGACTCTCCACCCACCCAGAGAGAACAAGACAACTTTTGCTGTACATGATAAAACTTGCTTGTTGATTGTCCATGAAGTTGTATGTTTAATGCCATACTGTGGTACATTCCACGCAAAGTGATACCATCTCTATTGAAAAAAAGCAGGTGATGCTCTTCAATTGGCCTAATATATAGTTCATTTGATTTTCCTTTGGATCATTTCTTGTTTAGGATTAGAGTGGAAATGATGTAGTCCACTTTTAGACCTGGTTCAGTTCTAGATAATACCTGTAACAGTCCTATTATTATAGATCTGGTTTAGACCTGGTTTAGTCTTGAATTATACCTACAGCAGTCCTATTATACACCTGGTTTAGACCTTGATTATACCTACAACAGTTGTATTATTATAGACCTGGGTTAGACCTGGTTGAGACCTGCTTTAGACCTGTTTTAGACCTAGATTACACCTGCAACAGTCCTACTATAGACCTGGTTTAGACCTGGCTTAGTCCTCTTTTATTAAACATGATTTAGTCCTGGTTTAGTTCTAGATTATACCTGCCACAGTCCTGTTCTAGACCTGGTTCAGACCTGGTTTAGTCCTAGATTAGATTTACAGTAGTCTTGTTATAGACCTAGTGGTATCTGGAAAACCAAATCGTTTCTTTGGTCGTACTTGGTGTGAAATGTTTGAAAGATTTACAGAATATGAGCAATGAGATTTAGACTTGATAGTCCTGCACGTGCTTTAGTCCTGTTTTAGACTTGCTTTAGTCCTGGTGTTGGTTTAAACCCGGTATTCCTAGATCTGCTATGACCTACACGACAGTTAAAGTCTGGTTGTTGTTGCTGTTATTGCTCCACTTCAGAGTTGTGTGCTGAATAATAGAGATAAAACGTAAAAGTGAGGTGCAGTTTCTTCATTTGGCCCCCGGACTGAAGCCCTTTGAAAAACCGGTCTCCTGGAAAACGTAATTGAAGACCCCTGCTGTGTTCTATATTCAAAAGAGCAATAAAATAAATATATCCTATCAAGCTATACTCACTATTTAATTGCACTGTCCATGGCGTTGTGTAACCCACAGCTGGACTCCGCCTCGAGCTCCTCCCTGACAAATGAAACATGTTGTGAGTGTATACTGCGCATACATTTACACAGAATAAATCAGGGACGAAATGGAGTCTTAATAAACGAGGCTTTTAAACGGTGCTGTGAAACAGTGCGCACTAATGGACCGGCGCATTAAACACAGCGCGTTTGAATTAACAGATTTCATGAAGCACGGCCTCAGATGAGGTAAGGAACACGGCTGGAGAAAGATGACTTTTCCGGAGGTTGGGTTTGTAAAAAATCCATTTAATTAGAAAAGCTTTTATAATGTTATTTTTAATGCATGTGTAAGGATAAATGGGTTAAGTGTGCATGGATTATTCTATTGTGCTTTTAGAGGAACTGTATGTCACCAGGACTCGTGCAGTTTCAGAAAAAGGTGCTGTCACAACTGGTCTTGGGTTACCAGTGTCTTAAAGACGCATTGTGTAACTTTTCTGGTGGAGGGTCCGTCAAATGCTTTTCTTCACTTTTTTTATTTTTTTATTTCTGTTTCTCTTTATATGTTTTTATTTATTTATGTTTTTATTTATTTATTTAGTATTTATTTATTTATTTATTTAAGTATTTTATTTATTTATTTATTTATTTTTTTTTTTATTTTATTAGTTTTTTTATATTTTTGTTTATATGTTTTATTTATTTATTTATGTTTATATGTTTGTTTATTTATGTATTTATTAATTGATTTCAGTTTTTTTTTTTTTTTTCAGTTTTTATTTGTTTATTTATTTATTGTTATCTTCTGTTTATTTATTATTTTGGATGGTATTGAACCTTTCTATTTCCATGAAGACCAAGTTAAAGACTTAGACAAACTTTATTGATCCACAAAGGAAATTATTTGGACACAGTAGCTCACGCATCACAATATAATGTAATATAATATAATAAATATAATAAATATATTATATTGTATTATATTATATTATAATATAATACAAAGAGTAAAAAATAATAAATAATAAATTGTAAATATGCAGCAAAAAAGAGCCAGAGACAAGTGTCAAATAAGACATAATTATATAAATGTAAATGTACCAGTAGGGAGTATTATAGTATGAATGTTCTGTCCTTGTATTAGTTCTATGTGCTTGTTGTATGTGCTGAACTCCTCTAGTGACCTCTAGTGGTCAGTTTGATTAGTTTGATCAGTCAGAAAAGCACATGGCAGCAGCTACAAGTGGTCTGTCATAGTTCACTGCTCCATCCGTGGTAATCCTATGGAATGTGGCATCGACTGTATGTATATATCCTATTTCTTTCTAAGTTTTGCATAATTAATAATAAAAAAAAATACCCGCCTGCCATCGAGTGAATGAATCCTAATGCTGCGAGGTCAGACGGTTTCCACAAAGTGATACCATCTGATGAAGCAGGCTAATTAATTCCACAAGAAGACCAGAAAAACACATAGTGCACCTTTAACCTGCAGACAGAGGACACACCCGAGTTTGTCTCATTCTCAGTTTATGTTCAGGCCTCATGTGAAAGCTCAGAACCTCCAGAATTTCCTCCCTGAGCTGCAAAGGCTGCACTAGCACTGACTCAGGATTGGCTGCACGTGCCAGGGGTCTTTAAGAATTAAAACTAGAATTAAATCCACTTTAAAAAGGACACGACTATCACGTGTCCTTCACCAATCTCACACATGACAAATGCCTTATGTGAGTTGAATTTTCACCACTTCCAGGACATTCCGGAGTCTTTCCACACGTACATATTTGCTCTGTGCCGTGGCATTTGCCTGGATTTGCACATGGATTTAAGCTTAATGGATTAGTGCTGATGTGTGACCCTACGTCCTCCTTATATTATTAAGGTACATATTCATTAAATCACGCTTTGAATGTCAGCGCAGGTGACTTTAACACGAACGAGAGAAGAGACAATCTGGTCATCGTGGTATTATTTATGTCATTGCCTGAATTCAAGGCGCTGTACCAGATGTCAAACAGACTAATTATTAACAACTTCATTGCTGTTGTTATTTATCATTTTGTGTCTAAATAGAGTAGAAAAAAAGCACCCACATGCACTTCATGAGTGGTGTTTTCTATTTTTTTCACTAATAGTTTGCAGCTCAAAGCCAAAATTACGTGACAAAGTACTGCCATGTATTCCTTTGATTTTAGAAAAGCAACTGTACTCTGAATACCACCAAAAGAGGAATTATACCAAAATATAGCTCTTAAAATTAGTTTTCAGAATATGTATTTTCGGTACACTTGGTTACATCCCAACACTGGTTATGACTCATGCATTTTTTTATAGTTTGTGAATAGTTTGTGTTCTGCCTTTTGTTTTCATTTTTATCCAAAGTCCAGCTTCATTTCTCTGTCTATTCCGGTCCTTCTTTTGCTTCCTCTCTGTTTTTCCTACAACTGTCACTTATTCCCTGATTGTTCCAGTCCACACGGCAACGTTTTTTGGTCGAAACTGTGAAGTTTATATTCGTTTCGTCCATACGCAGCTGATGTTTCGGGTGAATGAAAATGATGTTTTCTTGGGTTCTTTGGTTTGTCGTGAGGACAAGCAAACTGCAACTTTTTGAAAACAATGACGTCGCGATCCCATCATCGCCACGTGTGTGCGGGAACAGGAAGGACTTTATGAGCATGTGGTCTCTGTTGTCGAATATTTATTGATCTGACACGTGTGTGGATGCATTTTTTTTTTTTTTTTCGACAAGCAAAAAAATAATAATAATACAAAAATCCAGAAGCGTTGTTGTGTGGATGTAGTCTCAATCTTTCCTAGATTGTTGACCAGCTAAGAGAAACACTCAAGCTCTGAATCTGAAACTCTGAATCTGTATTCTGTTTGTAAATGTTTCTGTATCTGTTTCTGAGTTTATTCCCAGCCCCTTTTCTATTTTCCCAGTTTTTTTTTTTAAGTTTTACATTATATAATCATACACTTTTTTTTTGTTTATCAGCCTATGTTTATTAGAAAGTGATGTCAGTTTATTTATTTTGTTTAATTCTTGCACTTTGACGGAGCAGCTCTGAATTTCATTATACTGTATCATGACAATAAAGGCTTTCTATTCAATTTTATTCTATTCTATTTATCATATTTAGCATTACCTATAGAAGGACACTTTCTGTTGAACTGTACTAAGATGTTTGGACTCAAATGCAACACAAAGAACACAGTCAAAGTTGCCTGCGTGATAGTTTGGCCAGTTAAAATGATAATATTTCACTAAAACTACTTTATGAAAGCGCTGGCGTTGCCTTAAACATCGTCACAACAAAGAACTACATGCTGTCTTCACCTTGAAAACAGGAAAATAAAGATGATTCAAACATGCCCGAATCACTCTAAACACAACTTCAGAGGGGAAATGAAAAGGAAACATCTATAACGTGGGTTAAAAGGTCTGAAAAGTCAATTTTGCATAATAGACCCGCTTTAATCATGTCTCGCATAAACTCAGTCGTGCACTAGATCTGAATAGTCACGAAAACTTCTTCTCATTTTAAAAGCGTTCAGATAATAGTTTTTTTTTGGTTGACTTCAAATCTAATGAGCGGCGTTCGGTTTCAGAGCGATTATTATTCGGCTTTGATCTGATTCAGACTCTAACCGCAGAGTTTAACACACAAACCCTGAAGATTTAGACTGAGCTCTTGTCTCAGAAAGAAAACATTGTTCCAACTTGTGGTAACGGGAAGTGCTCTATTGTGTTTTTAAACTCCACGCACCTTCACGAGAATCATTTTGATCATTTCAGACATAAAATAAAAACTTTGTCACAAGGTGGAGCAGAGCATTTAGAGCACAGGTGTCAAACATAAGGCCCGGGGGCCAGATCCGGCCCTCCAACACCTTTAATGTGGCCCTTGGGTGATTTTCTACTAAAATATTTGAATTATATTTTCTATTAAAATATTGTTAATTTTCTGTGGTGTTTATCACAGCAGCGTCTCCAGCGTCTCTGTACGTGGCCCCTCCCACCAGAGCAGCACATATGAAGACTTGTCTCTTTCCAAACGCTCTTAAAGGACGATCGTTTTGACTGTTGACCGTGACACCCTCATCAGAAAAATGTCCAACATGAGAAAAGTGGAGCCGAGTGCAGGATTTTACAAGAAAAATTGACTTCCTGTTTGCATACAAGTTCATTTAAAACATTGTGTTGAAATTGAATTTTTCTTCAAGTTTCAGGTTGTTCATAATTATAATATTATAATAAGAAAGAGTTCATGAATTAAAAAAGATTTCTGTAATAGATTTGTGTTTCTCTGCACAAATATTTTGAAATTATTGTTATTTTGGGGTTTATATGACATGAGTTTTTTGATCCGGCCCCTTTGGGATCAAAGTAGGTTGGATACGGCCCCTGGACCAAAATAAGTTCGACACCCCTGGTTTAGAGATTTGGAGACGTACACAGACCAGTTCTAGGGATAAAGGAAAGTAACACAAACAAGATGTGGTGTAATATAAGTGGCCTTTATAAAGTAAGCATAAGTAATAGGACTGGGTATCGTTAAGAAGTTGCCGATACGATACATACCTCGATACATAGTCCACGATACGATACATATCTCGATACAGTTCACTTTCAATTCGATATGATATATTTAAAATTGATTCAATACGGTTCAATAAAAAAGGCTAAATCATGGCTGTGACACTAAAAGTCTTTGTTAAACCACTTCTTGTGCAAAGTTCAAAAGAAAAACGCAAACATTTTAATCATAAAAACAGTGAAAATGTCAAATCTGTCACATGAACAAGTTTCCTTCCACCAAACAATTGACAAAACTGTAGCTCTGTGACAAAATAATTGAGTAAAATAAACCAAAAAATACTCTTGGTCATAAATCGATACAGCAGCTCAAGATATCGATTCTGTATCATCAAGTTAAGCAATACGATATATCGATATTTTCATATTTTTGCACACCCCTAATAAGTAAGTATAATAACATAAGATGTTTTACATAAGATAAATAAAAAATCTCCAGTACATCACAAGTTTAAAAAAATACTTCCATCCCCCGCAAAATTAATTCTATTATTTCACACAATTTTGTCAAAGATTATAAATTATACAATAGACTGAAAATAAACTATGACCTGTGCACAATCAACTGTGTTGGGGAGTAACAGATTACATGTACAGGAGTTATGTAATCAGAGTACAACTTATGAGTAACTGTATTCAGTTACAGTTACTGTTTCAGTGAGTGGTAATTGGATTACAGTTACTTTGTTGAAATAAATGGATTACATGGAGGTATTTTCCTGTTTTCACATTTTGGCCTAATTTTTTTTTCAGTAATTCCCCTCATTGCTGGAAACTAAACCAGGTCTAAAACCATTTATAAACTAGATCTAAACTAGATCTAAACCAGGTCTAAACCAGGTCTAAAACAGGTCTAAAACCAGGACTAAACCAGGACTAAACTAGATCTAAACTAGATCTAAACCAGGTCTAAAACAGGTCTAAAACCAGGACTAAACCAGGTCTAAACCAGGACTAAAACCAGGTCTAAACTAGATCTAAACTAGATCTAAACCAGGTCTAAAACAGGTCTAAAACCAGGACTAAACCAGGTCTAAACCAGGACTAAAACCAGGTCTAAACTAGATCTAAACCAGGTCTAAAACAGGTCTAAAACCAGGTCTAAACTAGATCTAAACCAGGACTAAAATTTTTATGTTAAATCTATGATCATAGTCATATTTAACTAAAATAATCTGTCAATATCTCTAAAAAAAAGTCTACGTAAAAAGTTTAGATATTACTTGCTTGGGTAAACAATTTCTGCACCTTATTTGACTTGATTTCAGAAATAGTCAGTTTCTGGTTTTGCAAAACAATATTTTTCACACTAGAATGATGGTAACGTTCAGTTTTATTCTTTTAAGAGTGAACATGTGGGTTTAAAGGTCTGAATGATCTTTATACACTGTGTTATTTCATTTCACAGATATGGACCATGTAACAAAAAGTGACCATGACAATAAATTTGACATGAAAATGGCCTTAAAATAGGAAAATAGTATTAAAATCACATTCCTTTTTATCAAGTCAAGTAGAAAAAATGTCATTATACAACAATAAGGGACAAAAGGAAGGTGGAATACAACATTTTCTTTTTTCGCCAAGGGACATTTTGGATTTTATCTACACCGGCCACTAGGGGGCGCACCCCAACTTGTATCCATGGATTTTTAAAAACCTTAGGCCCAATTCTAACACCCTGCCAAAAATCAAAACATTTTCCAGAAGTGCACAGTCCTTATGATATTTTATAATTTCCCTCCCAACTACCACTTAATATTCACCATTTAATATTTTGATTGATTATGTTGTTTCCTTTGTTTCCTCTGCTGAAGGCTCTGAGTTTTTCGTAACAGATGGAACTGTCGCCCAACTGCTCCAAGTATGAAGACGGCACCAAACTGTGTTTAAAGCAGCTGAGTCGACGCGTCACAGCGACATCACACTGAAGAGACGGAGCAGAGTGCAGCTCAAACTGTCGAAGTGTATGAAATAAACACGGTTTTCATAAGAACCTGAAGTGTATAACGCCTCAGTGCCTCAGTAAGGATTTTTAGAGACTAATAACAGCAGATTTTGTTACAGTGAAACAGAAAATGCTGAATATTTATTCTTTTATTGTGGCTAGAACCTTTAGGGACTCTTTTCAACTGTGGATGGAGGAATATAATACAGATTTACCTAATGTAACCTATAAACAGTGTTGGGAGTAACGCGTTATAAAAGTAACGAATTACAGTAATGCATTGCTTTTTGCTGTAACGCAGTAATGTAAGGCATTACAGGGGAAAAAATTGTAATATTTTACTCGGTACAAATGTGAGTAACGCGCGTTACAATGCTTTTTTAACCTGGATCGAAGTGGTGTGTTTTTCTTCATACAAATTCGCTAAAATCACCGCGATATCAGCAGCGGGGAAACACCGGAGACGTGGCCGAGTAGACCTTCAGGTAACCGCGGGGAAAGGACCGACACAGAACTCTACGCTGTTTAGACCTGGCTTAGACCTGGGTCAGTTCTGGTTTAGACCTGGTTTACAGTCGTCCGAAGTGCTGTATGTTTGCAAGTTTTCTCTCCGACAAAACCCACAACGTCGACAAAACGTTCTGCACTGACAAAGGCTCCTGCACTCGCACCCAAAAGGCAGAGGAAGATGCTCACTATCGCACAAAAAGTTGGACTTCTGGACACGCTGAAGGAAGGTAGAAGTTACGTGCTGTAGCAGAGTCTTACACCGGGTCGGGTACCCTGCAAATAGTTGCTGAAATCAGGACCGTGAGCCCGAGCAGCAGGGTCCATAAAGAGCGATCGGGCGACAGTCGCTCTTACCTCCGTGAGGTGCGGAGCAGAGCCGCTCCTTTCTCCTGCGGTCACCTTCGAGCCCGTCCTGACAGTGAGTCCTGTTTTAGTCCTAGTTCAGTTCTGGTTTAGTCCTGGTTTTGTTCTGGTTTAGTTCTGGTTTAGTCCTGTTTTAGTCCTGTTCAGTCCTGGTTTAGTCTGGTTTAGTCCTGGTTAGTCTGGTTTAGTCCTGTTATAGTCCTGGTTCAGTCCTGGTTCAGCTCTGGTTTAGTCCTGGTTTAGACCTGGTTCAGCTCTGGTTTAGACCTGGTTTAGACCTGGTTTAGTCCTGGTTCAGTCCATATACGGCGCAAAAGTTCAGCATCTTCGCAGTTATTTTGGTGAGAGTAACTTAAAGTAATGCAATAGTAATGTAATGCCTTACATTTTAAATGCAGTAATATTGTAATGTAACGAATTACTTTGAAATGACAGTAATAAGTCATAAATAACGCATTACGTTTTTAAAGTAACTTGCCCAACAGTGCCTATAAAGATGTCAAATATAGAGTCATTTTGCAAGACAGTAAGACAGAAAGTTTCTATTATTCTTTATTACTAACTATTGATGTAATGATATCCAAATCTCTCGGTACGATATTATCACGATATGCATCTCAAGGTACGATATTTATTGCGATATTTTGAAGAGGATAATATAATTGTAGATGGAACTCTTTTTTTTTTTTGCTTTTGAAACATGAAAAGATTTTGGTGTAAATTGTCTCTGTCATAATCCCAAGAATTCAAGTCAAAAACCTATTTTTTCATGTTGTCTGCACTGAAATGAATCATGGGATATGTAGTTCCCGATGTTTATAAGCTGTTGCTACAATAAAACCATGAATTTAAGCAAAGAAACTTGTGATTTGATTTATTGTGACAGTCCAGGATATTATTGTGAGACTTTTGACGATATTTTGGTTATTGTTACATCCCTATTACTAACCAAACAGTATACAGATAGATGTCAATTCTTAGATGTAAAACCCTTGTTCCAAATTTACTCAAACAAATGTTCACAAATTTTAAGAAAGGCTTGTACTTATGAAATCTAAACAAGCTGTTGTCATGAATCGCTGTATGTAAATCCTCTTTGCTTTGTATTTACTTTTCTATTTATTTGATACGGTGGACGGCAAGTTCAAAACACTCATGAAGAAAAACCAGGACTAAACCAGGACTAAATCAGGACTAAACAAGGACTAAACCAGGACTGAACCAAAGACTGAACCAGGATTTAACTAGAATTAAACCAGGTCTAAACCAGGAGGACTGAACCAGGACTAAACCAGGACTAAACCAGAACTAAATCAGGACTGAACCAGGATTTAACTAGAATTAAACCAGGTCTAAACCAGGAGGACTGAACCAGGTCTAAATCAGAACTGAACCAGGACTAAACCAGAGCTGAACCAGGACTAAACCAGGACTAAATCAGGACTAAACCAGGACTAAACCAGAACTGAACCAGGACTAAATCAGGACTAAACCAGGACTAAATCAGGACTAAACCAGAACTAAATCAGGACTAAACCAGAACTAAATCAGGACTAAACCAGGACTAAATCAGGACTAAACCAGAACTAAATCAGGACTAAACCAGGACTAAACCAGGACTGAACCAGAGACTGAACCAAAGACTGAACCAGGATTAAACCAGGATTAAATCAGGACTAAACCAGGACTAACCCAGGTCTAAACCAGAACTAAATCAGCTCTAAACCAGGAGGACTGAACCAGGACTAAACCAGGTCTAAATCAGAACTGAACCAGGACTAAACCAGATCTAAACCAGGACTAAACCAGGATTAAACCAGAGCTGAACCAGGACTAAACCAGGTCTAAACCAGGACTAAACCAGGATTAAACCAGAGCTGAACCAGGACTAAACCAGGTCTAAACCAGGACTAAACCAGATAAACCAGACTAAATCAGGACTAAACGAGGACTAAACCAGAACTAAATCAGGACTAAACCAGAGACTGAACCAAAGACTGAACCAGGATTAAACCAGGATTAAATCAGGACTAAACCAGGACTAACCAGGTCTAAACCAGGACTAAACCAGGATTAAACCAGAGCTGAACCAGGACTAAATCAGGACTAAACCAGGACTGAACTGAAGACTTAACCAGGACTAAACCGGGACTAATTTTGGAATAGGACTTGGAATCCAGGACGGCCTCTAAGAGAACCCCGACCCCATGGAGCAGTGCGTCCGCAAAGCGCAATAGGGCGTCGGCTGCTTTTCGCCCCGTGGAGTGTGGAGTTCTGCGTCGGTCCTTTCGCCCGCGGTCACCCAACGGTCTACACGGGCGCACCTCCTGGCCCGTCCCGACATTTGGAACCGTAGCGATGGCGTTTCACCGCTGCTGTTATCGCGGTGATTTGAGCAAATTTGTATGAAAAAAAATGAAAAACCCACCACTTCAATCCAGGTTAAAAAAGCATCGTGACAAGCGTTAATGACATTTGTATCGAGTCAAATTTTACCTTTTTTTTCCCCCTGTAATGCCACATTACTGCGTTACAGCAACAAGCAACGCATTACAGTAATTTGTTACTTTTATAACACGTTACTCAAAGTGATTTGTTACATTACAATATTACTGTATTTCAAATGTAAAACATTATACGACAATTACAGCACATTAACTCTCACCAAAATAACTGAGTTCAGGAGGACTGAACAGGACTAAACCAAAACTAAACCAGGACTAAACCAGAGCTGAACCGGGACTAAACCAGGACTGAACAAAAGACTGAACCAAAGATTGAACCAGGATTAAACCAGGACTAAACCAGGACTGAACCAAAGACTGAACCAAAGATTGAACCAGGATTAAACCAGGACTAAACCGGGACTAAACCAGGACTGAACCAAAGACTGAACCAAAGATTGAACCAGGATTAAACCAGGACTAAACCAGAGCTGAACCGGGACTAAACCAGAGCTGAACCGGGACTAAACCAGGACTGAACCAAAGACTGAACCAAAGATTGAACCAAAGATTGAACCAGGATTAAACCAGGACTAAACCAGGACTAAACCAGAGCTGAACCGGGACTAAACCAGGACTGAACCAAAGACTGACCAAAGATTGAACCAAAGATTGAACCAGGATTAAACCAGGACTAAACCAGGACTAAACCAGACTGAACCGGGACTAAACCAGACTAAACCAGGACTAAACCAGAGCTGAACCGGGACTAAACCAGGACTGAACCAAAGACTGAACCAAAGATTGAACCAGGATTAAACCAGGACTAAACCAGGACTAAACCAGAGCTGAACCGGGACTAAACCAGGACTGAACAAAAGACTGAACCAAAGATTGAACCAGGATTAAACCAGGACTAAACCAGGACTAAACCAGGACTGAACCAAAGACTGAACCAGGATTAAACCAGGACTAAACCGGGACTAAACCAGGACTGAACCAAAGACTGAACCAAAGATTGAACCAGGATTAAACCAGGACTAAACCAGGACTGAACTGAAGACTGAACCGGGACTAAACCAGGACTAAACCAGAGCTGAACCGGGACTAAACCAGGACTGAACCAAAGACTGAACCAAAGATTGAACCAGGATTAAACCAGGACTAAACCAGGACTAAACCAGAGCTGAACCGGGACTAAACCAGGACTGAACCAAAGACTGAACCAAAGATTGAACCAGGATTAAACCAGGATCTGCGTTACATAAAAAAGCAACACATTATAGTAATGCGCTCCTGTTCCTGACTAATAACACAATCTCACTTTGAAATGGCGTCTTCTGTCGCGAACTGCAAAACCTGCGACGTTCTGTGTTTGTTTTGGATCATTTCTTTTTAATACGCCCTTCCAGATTAACAATATTTCCCAGAACGCATCCAAGAGTCGACATCTTCAATCAGGACACATTGTTCCTCGCATTTGGCCAATCCTGGTTAAGCGCCACCTGTTAAGTGTTTTCAAAATCACACGTCCATTCACAATCCTAACAAACATTTGCATTTTTAAGCCAAAATTTGTTATAAATTAAGTGAAAGACCCATTACTGGCGATACAGGGCAATCACGCGGCGCATTCAGGCCATTCAAATCAGTATTGCATGAAAACGTAATTATTTCTGTTGAAGAGAAATTGGTGTGGGATGGTTTTGTGTTTGGGGATGGAGAATGTACATTTGGAAGTGTGTGTGTGTGTGTGTGTGTGTGTGTGTGTGTGAGGAAAGCCAAAACCACTATTGTTTCCATTGCATTGACATTTGTGGATTTCTATAGCTGGTTTTGAACAAAGACGCTGTGACAAAAACAGGGCGGGTGGATTTACTGTGGTGGTAAACAATCATTGATTTGGAATAATTAAACTGGGCTGAAGGGAGGTTCGTGTGAGAATGTCGAGATTGGGAAAAGTTGGTGGAGTGTTACAGGAAAGTTAACGGGTTTTACATAATTAAAAGGTCTACACTGAAAAAACGGTCGGAGAGGTAGTTGCTCAAATTGCAAAAACAAATTTGACAACAATAACATCACTTTTTTACGTTTCTCTGTCCAGCATGTTTAAATCTTACAAACATCGCTTGATTGTGGCCGATGTGAGACCTGCATGTTTTAATCAGGTTGAGGAAACATGACTTTATTATAATTTCTGGTGAGGCTCCTCCCTCTGGAATTCTCCTCCCCAAAACTTTTGGAGGGAAAATTCAGATGTAACAGGACACAGGACAGATACAGGAGCAGAGACACACAGTGTGGAGCAGGAGGATTATGAAGCTGATCTGGAGGTGAGACTTTTCAAAGATTTTATTATGTGCTTCTCCGGCCTAGAATGTCGTCATTGTTAAAACATGTTTGTGTTGTTTTATTTGAAATTAGAGTTAATGTAAGGACAGCTTGAAACAAATTGTTTTTGACTGTCCATCTACAAGAGTGTGACACTTGTACTAAGATGTGAATGTGTTTGTTCCAGAGTCGTCTACAAACACAGAGTGACGTCCAGGTTCTGCTGGAGCTGTGGGGAAGTTCATGAATGTTACAGCTGATGTTTCAGAAAAAAGGAAGATGTTTGAGAACCAACAAAACACAGACCACAGATGAACAAAGTAAGTAAACCAACTAAAATTATTTTAAATTTTTTCAAAATGAACTTCCTATTGAAACTGTTATCGTACTTGTACAAGGTGATGTGGCACTAGGAGACTTTATACCAGATGCCCTCCCTGTTACTGCGTTTAGAGGAAGAAAAGCAGCACATGGTGAGTTTTGTTTCTGCAGATACACTTCTAATGTTCTTGTTCTTCTGTTCTGGTCCATTATAGGTACTTTAAAAGTATTTAAACATGTACAACAGAGTAGATCATCAGAATGTGATCATCATGTGTTATTCTGTGTCCACAGGCAGAGACCAGAGCTTCTTCACTGGAATAAATCTTCACACTGTCCAGCTCCAAACTGTGTGTCTCTGTACCTGTGTGTCTCTTTGTGTTTGATTCTGTTTAAGACAAAACAGAACTGTGGAAAACTAAAGACTGTTTTTGTATTCTTTTACAGAATTAGATCAATTAAATTACATTATACATACTTATACATTTCATGATAAGGTACCATAAGATAAATATGCATATTCAGCATGATTTGTTCAAATTTCATCAACATGAAAAAGTGATGTTCATGTTCCGAGAAAAATATGTGTAGAGAGGTTCGAAAAAAGTTTCAAAGCCTAAACATAATTTTATTGCGTGCAACCGCTGTCCATAACTTTTTTACGCAAATCCAGCAACTTTTTTTTTTCAGTGTATGTTGCACTATTTTCTGATCTGCACGATGTTATAATGTTGTTTCCTCATCACAAACAGACCTGGAGTTGTGTTTCGTTTCGTTCACACGTTTGAGGAATCTTAAACTACATCCACGAAGCTCAAAATGTTCCACCTTTATGGCGTCATGGAGCGAGTAGATTTCAAAATACATGTTCAAGATGAAATTATCCAAATGATTCTAGTGAAGTTTGAAAGAACAACTCAGCCTAAATATGCAGGATTTGTGTGTTAACCGTCCGGTATAAGGGAGCATAAAAAACACAGACAAAAATGATTATTCAAAATGTCGATATGGTGTCAGTTCACAGGTTGATCCTGAATGGGTTTCCTTTGTACACTTTTTTTAATGGTTTGGGTGTTTCCTGCGACTTATACTCAGGTGCGACTTATATATTAAAATTTTCACACTGACAACCACGAGAGGCTCTAGGCGTCTATACTGTACCACTGTCGCTTTGTGACCTACTGCAGAAAAAGCTGCTGAGAAAGTAGTGACATCTTTAGCCGAAAACGGTAATCGAGCAGCAGAAAGAAAGTCTGGAGTGAGTGAAAAGGATGGAGAACACAGCTTCATGGCAACCAGGAGAGTGCACCATGGAACTTTCCTGGAAGTCACTGGATGGATGGACAAAGTCTGGACTTCAGTGACACTGAAACCATCCTGTCGAGATTCAGAAAGGCCGGAATAATTCTAACTGGAACTGATGCTGAGTCTGACGACAGCGACACAGAAGAGGAAGCGACGCTCTGTTTACCTCTGGAGGTCGCGGAGTTGCTCAGAAGTGACACCGAGGATGAAGAATTGAATGGATTTAGTGATTTGGAGTGAGATGGAGAGTTTGTTAAACTTGTTCTGTTCTGTTGTTTATGTTATAGTTTATCTGAAGAACTGTTCATATGTGACGTTAACAGTCTGTTGTTCTCTCTTCTATTGTTTTTATTAGAACTTGACTTTCAAGACGAAATGTCGGTTCCTGGTCTCTGATTTTATCAAATTAATTTCTCCCCAAAAGTTATAGCCCAGTGCGACTTATATATGTTTTCTTCTTCATTATGTATGTTTTGGTTGGTGCGACTTATAGTCCAAAAAATACGGTACATGTGCCACATACAGCTACGAGCCAAAAGCCCCAATAACGACACTGAGGCGTACACACCTATTTCTATTCACTAATGAGTGACACCGATGCATTTCTCTGTGGTCGGCCCTAAACTCTGGAACGATCTGCCGCTTCACGTTCGAGCAGCACCAACAGTGGAGAGTTTTAAATCTCGTCTGAAGACCCACTTTTATTCTCTGGCTTTTAACACCGCGTGAGTCGTGTGGTCCTCTGTGTCTTTTATTTATTTTTATGTGTTTTTATTGGTTTTACTGATTTAATTTATTTATTGGTTTATTTATTTCTATTCTGTGATATAGTTTTATTTTTATTTTACCGGTTTTATATTATTTTACTAGTTTTATTACTTTAAGACTAGTATTATTTTAGTAATTTACTTTATCATCTTATTGTTGTTATTTTTTATGTATTTGTGCAGCACTTTGGAAACAGTTTGTTTGTGAAATGTGCTATAGAAATAAAGTGGATTGGATTGGATTCGCAGACGCATTATGGTAGGACAAATCTCGTCCTTGTGACCACCTGGTTACAATACAATACTGTGAAACATTCCAGACAAAGCAATAACATCTCCACGGACAAAAGCATTTGACGGACATTCCACACAGTATACCTTTAACATTACTTCTTTAACTCAGTACATTTTAGAAAATTCTGCAGATTCTTGACCTCAGATGTCTCTCAACACACTCCTGACTGACTTTGCTGTAGAACTTTGCGTGTTTGACAAATGAAGCTCTTTTTCTTGATCTTGTGCAGTTGCCATCAAAGCGACATATCCATATTTGAAAAAGAGGCCATTTGCAGACGGGAGCAGATAAGGAGGAGTTTATCTCTCACCGTGGAGACGTATCGGGCGGGATCGCGGCGCTCTGAATAGATACGACAGGAGCGGGCGTGACGGGTGCGGACGTGACAGGAGCAGATGTGATTACGGCCGTCGCCATATGAAAATTTCGAACTCGATTTCGATGCTACGGAAACTTGATTCTGATACAATGATGAAAATAAAAACACTTCAGACGACAGAATGTGATTTTCAACGTTAAATGGATGTGCTTTCTTTTTTCAAGATCATTCTAAACCAGCGGTTTTCAATAGATGAGGACTGAAATCAGGTCTAAACCAGGACTGAAATCAGGTCTAAACCAGGACTGAAATCAGGTCTAAAACCAGGACTGAAATCAGGTCTAAACCAGGACTGAAATCAGGTCTAAACCAGGACTGAAATCAGGTCTAAACCAGGACTGAAATCAGGTCTAAACCAGGACTGAACCAGGTCTAAACCAGGACTAAAATTAGTACTAAACCAGGTCTAAACCAGGACTAAACTAGGACTGAACCAGGTCTAAACCAGGACTAAAATTAGTACTAAAACCAGGACTAAACCAGGTCTAAACCAGGACTAAGCCAGGACTAAACCAGGACTGAAATCAAGTCTAAAACCAGGTCTAAACCAGGACTAAAATCAGGACTAAAACCAGGACTAAACCAGGACTAAACCAGGACTAAAACCAGGTCTAAACTCAGGACTAAACCAGGACTAAAATCAGTATTAAACCAGGTCTAAACCAGGACTAAACCAGGACTGAACCAGGTCTAAACCAGGATTAAAATTAGTACTAAAACCAGAACTAAACCACGTCTAAACCGGGACTAAGCCGGGACGAAACCCAGGACTAAAACAGGACTGAAATCAAGTCTAAAACCAGGTCTAAACCAGGACTAAAATCAGGACTAAACCAGGACTAAAATCAGGACTGAACTCAGGACTAAACCAGAACTAAACCACGTCTAAACCGGGACTAAGCCGGGACGAAACCCAGGACTAAAACAGGACTGAAATCAAGTCTAAAACCAGGTCTAAACCAGTACTAAAATCAGGACTAAAACCAGGACTGAACCAGGTCTAAACCAGGACTAAACCAGGACTAAACCAGGACTAAACCAGGACTAAAACAGGACTAAACCAGGACTAAACCAGGACTAAAACCAGGACTAAATCAGGACTAAACCAGGACTAAGCCAGGTGGTCTAAACCAGGACTAAAACTAGGACTTAAACCAGGAGTAAAACCAGATCTAAACCAGAACTAAAATCAGGACTAAACCAGAACTAATCTTGGACTTAAAAGAGCAGGGTGTTCGCAAAGCGCGACCGGGCGACAGCTGCACGGAGCCCCAGCCTACGAGCCCGTCCCGACAAACAGTCCTGGTTTAGTCCTGGTTTAGTCCTGGTTTAGCACCTCAACGCTCCTCACTTCTTCTCCGTGCACCGCGCACCCCCCTCTCCCTCACTGAATCTCCACACCACCATCAAAACCTGCTTTAGTCCTGGCTCAGTTCTGTACACCCCCAGTTCAGACCTGGCTTAGTCCTGGTTCTTTTCACGTTCAGTCGTGCAGAAGATTGTTTCCTGATTCCGACACGCGTTTGGACAAGTCTCACACTTCAGCTGAGGCTTAATTCCTGTTTTTAAATAGAATTAACTTGACTTACATAAAAGGACCAATTTGTGTTAAAAACCCGTCTGGTGGATTTTATAAAGACCCTCTGAAACGCTCGTCATCTCAGTCCTGCCAGAGCTTTTCCCTTTTTAAAAACCGTGTCGTTATTTAAAGGTGCACTGATGGTGGCTCAAAAAATCGTGCTGCTGGTGCCGGGTGTTGCACGTTGGTGGATGTAACAAACAGGCTGGTTTGTTACCCTAGAACCACACTTAGCACCTTCACCCTTCACTAGAGCACTTTAAAACACTGCACTTTCCTAGCACACAGCACTTTTAACATATTTGCACGTCACAAAATAAATTGCACACAATTGGTTTTTAAAAAAATATTTATTGGCTTTCCTTTAACCATTTTTTTTTTTCCTGAGGCACAGCATTTAATTGGAAGTTGCTTGTCCCTGGAGGAAAAGGGAGACAATAACAAATTACATTTTAAATTGACTTTGTGCAATAAATATGGTGCAATATCTGTTTTAGACTGTTTTAAGTGTTGATGTGTTTAGTGTATTTTATTGTGTTTTAATGAATGGTGTGAATCTGCTTTTACTTACCTCCTCTTTTTATCTTCTGTCCAGGTGGGAAAAGAGTCCCCCGGAAACGAGCTCCCTCTTTTATGGTTCCGGGCTGGACCACGTGTAACATTTTGTACAGGGGTTTTAGGTTAGTTGTTTTTATTGGTTTATGGTTTTAACATTTAATTGGTGTAATGGTTTTAGGGTTTTATGTATATAGTTGGTGGTTTTAATAGTTATCTGGGTTTTGGGTTGTTTTATGGAGGTTTAGGTTTTTTAGTTTTATGCTAATGATAATTTTAACCATCCCTGTTTTAGCATAGTGGTTTTATCCAATCAGTAGGACCGGCATAAAAGACGCCTTCAAGATCAGTCTGTGTTCTGCTGCTGGAGAGGAAACTGCTGCCTGCCCTCCGTTTTGCACCCTGCAGTTTTTTGCACTTGCACTTTTGTAATCATTGAAAAAACAAAAGTAAACTGTGGACCACAAGTACCGGTCTGTGTCTGGATTTGTTTTTTTTACCCTTGCTCACTGAACCCCAAGCCGCTCACGGTCAACCGACGTTACAGTGGATTTGACGCATATTTTAGTGACAAAAATATTTTAAAACTTTTTATTTGAACGTTACACAAGATCACCCTTATATGACACATTTAGAATTACATTCAAAACGAACAAAATAAAATAAAAATACATTGTAATTAAATACTTTTTTTTTTTTTCCTAAGTCACAGGAAGCCACAACAGAAGGATAAAAGAACCGTATGTTGCCAACCTCTGATCTAGCAGGTATTTCTATTGCTCAAAAATAAAATAATTCCTTCTGTGAACAGCAGCGACTCTCCACAGATCTGAACTGTAATGTAGCGTGGTGCTGTAACCTGCTTGTCTCCCCTGTGATAAATTTACTTTAGGTTTAATTTATACTGTGGAACATTAGCACACAGCAATAACATCTCCATGGAGACAAGCAGGTGGCGGACCCTCATGACGTCAAAATAGTCCCATAATACACACATACAATGAAACATGCATTCGGGCTTATTGTTTTATTCCACGTGTAGATATGAACTCTTTCCCCCCTGGACGCCGACTAGGAACAACCCACACAGATGTTACTAGGGCTACACCCATAGAGCATAACTGCATAAAAGAAAACAGACTTCCACGAGTGATTATAAATGATTTTTACACTCATGAACTTAATTGTAACACAGACATATTTGTATCTCTGGAAACCTCAGACTCTGAACTCTTCATTTATGGATGTTTAAATGTGATTCAAACTCATTTATAGGTTTATAAACAGCTCACTGAAAATGAGAGTTTACCTGGTCAGGTGCAAAATCGAAAACAAAAAACTACATTCAGCATCTGATATCTGCATGTTCTGAGTACTATATTCATAAAAAAATAAAAAATATACTTTGTCAAAGTATTTAAAAACAGATTTCATATCAGCAGAATACAGTAGAGCCGAGTGTGCACCTGTTTTTACCTGTTGTTCACCTGTGTGCACCCAATTAAATTTTTTTTCCATTTAATTTATTCAACTCATTTAGCTTATTCAACTAATTTAGCTTATTATAATATAATAATATAATAATAAATCTCTTCCCCGTCAGTGTGGTGTCCAGTATTTGTCATCTTGTTTATTTTTCTCGAGTGCAGAGCTCCACATGAGCGTTTTTTCTGTAGTGATTCTGTTATACATCGCATCTTGGAAAAAAAGACTGAAATATTTTAAAGGACTGGCCTGAGAAAACATCCAGATTTCAGGGCAATTTTGGTTCATAATCGAGTATAAAGCTCAGATAGTTTGTTGGGACATCGCAGGACTCCATACAGACGCATCAGCTGCATTCTCATCTTCTCACCCGAAAGTCCGTCGCTATCACTGTTTTCCACTTTATAATCAACTTCAACATCATCACTTTGAAATCTATAAAAGTCACTTTCTCTAAACTTATCCATAAAATACGTCTGCTCCTCATTATTTCTAAAACTGTGCGCCGCAGCGCCGCGATCTTTCCATTGCACGTGTTTCGTGTTGTTGTTTTTTCCGGAAGCTACCATCGTCACTACTTCGATTAACTTCGGAAAAAATCTGAAGAAAACATATCCTTGAATCCTATTGGTCAGTCTAGTGTGGGTTGTAGTGGCCTCCACCGATCACAGTCTCTGTTTAAATGTGAAAACCGAGCCATTTCTAAAGGTCGTCAAATCTCGTCTTTAGTGATACGGCGGAGGTGTCAAAGGTCGTCATTAAGGGTTCAGGGGGGTCGTCAAATGTCGTCTTCATGGGGGAAAGAGTTAAAGGTTGTATGGAGGATTTTTATTTTTTTTTTTAATTGTCAATGAAAGTTCAAAATAGAATTATAGAGATACAGCAGCCTTGTAATTATGATGACCAAAAAAAAAACAAAAGAAGGAAAACCCATCAACTGTGGACATGACGAGGGCAGATAAACATCAGCCAATAGATAACAAGGCTACCTCTTTATCTATTGGCTGTCAGGTTGTCAATCAAACTCTCTACGTTTCTAGCGTCGATTATTTGCCGACGCGCTGGGATTGCGTGGTTTATGTTCACCTCTCGCGCACTGGTGCCGTTTACTCAACCAACACAGTGGTTCTTGGCGTCTTTTTCGAACTTCCTCTCAGTTTTCACACATTTTGTTTTAATGGCAGACAAGAATTCAAAAGAAAGTCTGTTTTTGATGTCGCTGAAAGAAGAAGAGAAGGGCAAAAGGAGCGAAGTGCAGCATTTAAAAAAAGGACAAACAGTCGCTGCATTTCTCTTTCCTTGGAAAATCTTCTATACAACCTTTAACTGCGAGTGAGCAAATTCTATCTACACACGAGGAGAAATCTACGACCTGCGCGCAAAACAACCACTGGGGGGCAGACACACCCTCGAAAAGACAACGAGCTCTCGAGAAGTTGATATTTGTTTGCTCGCGAGGTGGATTTCTGAATCAGTGTATCATTCATTTTTCAAAATAAACCAAAAATAAGTACACGAAAAAACTATGATTTTCTTCATTATTCACCTTCAAAATCAAAATGAAAAAACAGATAACGATTAGCTTTTTCAGTTTTCAATTTTGTGTTTAAATGAAGAATGGAAAAAAAATAGATAACGGATGTTTCCCGTTTCCGTGACTTAAACTGCGATGCCGGACTTTTGCGCCGCGTATGGACTGAACCAGGACTGATCCACCTCATGCAAGAGCAAACAGAAATCAACTTGGAGAGAGTCTGTTGTCTTTTCAAGAGTGCATCTGCCCCCCAGTGTTTTTTTTTTTTTTTACACACGGTTGCATGTTTTATTGTGTTTGTATTATGGGACTATTTTGACGCCATAGAACCTCCACTAGAAATTTTAAGTGACTTTGACAGGTTAGACGACAAATTTTACGATCTTTGCAAAAACATTCACACTTGTTTTCTGAATTTGGCGATTTTTACGTTTAAACTTTTACTTTCTAGTTAGAAATCGTGACTTTACACTAAGGAATTCCTAAATGTTACCTAGTAAAACTACTAAAACTAATGTACACAAAAATTATTATCTGATATATACAAATATATGAAACGCCTTTATTTTGTAGAAATTACGTTTAAAGTATCAGAAAAAATGTGTTTCTTATGTGGAAATTGTAAACTTTTGGACAGAATTCTCCTTAGAGTGATGTCGTGTGATGTGTTTTAGGACTCTACTTCTTGTAATTTTCAACATATTTTTCAGCTTTTCTTCACAAATTGCTTCTTGATTGGTGTAAAACTGTCATTTATATTTTTACAATAGTTATAATCACACCAAATTAAGTCAAAATGAGTCATAAAAATCTGACATATTCACATAACCTGGACAAAAGCAGAATATTTTTGCACAGACGTGTGTTGAAAGTAAACGAGATCTCGGAGTTTTCACATTTCTTCGAAGCCCAAAATCGTCTGACCGACCAGCGCTACGAAAACACTTTTATGCCTTTTATTCCACGTGTCAAATGGAAAAGGGCCGCTCCGATCGAGAGCTTTGTACTTTCAGAATAAGTGAGAAAGTGGAACGTCAAGTCTGCGCGCTAAATGTGGCGCGGCGGACAGGATCTTTACATTGTGAGCTCCAGGTGCACGGCGACATAATGGAACAATTTCCCCATATGCGCAGCAGGGTCTACATTGTGCCAAATGGACTTTCTCGAGCTTTTGACCACGTTTCTGTCAATGAACAAGCGGGGCCATTATCGGGAAGTGTACTTTGCATTTTTGGTTCGACGGCGGCTCAGTGGACACGAGCTGGAGTTGTCAAAAGTATCGAAAATCAGACACTAAGACTCATTTTTCGCAGATATCGATACAAACAAAAGTCCGATTGACAGGACAGGAATGAAGCTTTCTTGAATAGCTTTAGAATGATCTTCAGCTGTATCAGAACAAACAAGTACAACCCCCTATTTACACCAAAAAGTAACAGCAGCACAGCAAAGGAGCAGGTTTGACTTTCTATTTTAACCGGTTGGACAATCTACCGCAGTAGGGGTGGGCGATATTTCGATATTTTAAATATATTGACATATTTTTTAACTCGATATGGATTCTGACATATCGTATATATCGATATAATGCTTATATTCAATTCTGATTTCGCCACTTCGCTTGTTTGCTTCTCTGTGGTCACCCGCGCCTCCCTGATTTTGCTCGCTTCCGCCGTGGATGCCAAAGTTGGTGCCAGTGAAAAACTTCTAGCACCACCAACCTTTTCCACCATTTACAGACAAAACCATCAGCAGCACATCCTCCGTCACAGAGAGAACACTCATATTCCACTGAGTCGTGTCCTTTAGTCCAAAAGACGCTGAACAGCATGAGCGGCACGAAGAGCGTGCTGTTTATACAAATTAGCCATGCCCAATGAGATTCATTTGGTCTTCCGATATTCTATGTTATTAGGTTCTTTTTTTCTGACCCAGGATGTTATTTCATACCTGACAGTTTCGACTGCTCAGTAGCGTCTTCCTCAGAGTGTCACGTGATGTTGCTGTGACGTGTCTCAAGACAATTACTCGTCCACCCGAAAGACAAAATAGAACCGGAGCATAAATGTAATGTAATATACAAAATACCCTGCATGTCCTGCAATAAAACACACATCGGGGAAACAGGGAGGGCGTTCAGTACACGAAAAAAGGAACATAGAACAGAATGCGAGAAGGAAACAGCGAAGGCGAAACACGAGCAACAAAACACAAAGCAGAACAGGAACAACTCAAATCGGCCATTTCTGGCCATTGTAAAAGAGAGAACCACGTTATGGACTGGGATGGAGCAAACATCATTGGGACAGAGGAAAACAAACATCGATTGGATTGGATTAAAGAAGCAACCAAAACACGGAAACGTGCCCACAGGACTGTAAACCGGGACGAGGGGGCTTTTTTACTCTCACACACCTGGGATACTGTCCTGAGGAAGTCGGACTGCAGATGGCGCTGTCGCCCTTCCTCCACCGGTAGGAAGACAGCGCCAAAACCTGTTTAAATCAGCTGACCAGACACTGAGGAAGACGCTCGTGAGCAGTCGAAACTGTCAGGTATGAAATAACACTCTGGGTCTGAAAAAAAGAACCTAATAATATAAATTAGCCATGCGCTTTTAAGTTTCGTTTCTGTAAAATGTACACACATTATAATCTCAAACGGGCTGATGTGGTCGTTATGGTTATATGCTGTAAAGTTTAGTAATGTAAAGTTTATTTATGCAGAAGATTTTAATGAATAATCTGCTGCAGTGTCACTTGTACAATAGTGTTTGGAAACGTTGGGTTTGATCTGCAGTGGATTGTGAAATACCTCAGAGCTCATGGTTCTGGTTATGGTCTGGATAACAGAGTTAATGCAAAGATGAGCTGTTGAGTTGTTTTATTTATGAATGAAAAGAAGGCAACATGCATTATTACTTTTATTTTACAGTTAAATTATTATTTATGTAATATGAGATTTTTTGTAATCTTAAATGTGGCAGAAGCACTTTGTTCCTACATGAACTGCCCACCACAAAAAAAAAAAAAGACCTTGTGGAATTTGGCATATTTGTTTTTGCAGTTTTCAGTTTTAGGGGGTTATTTTTTCCTGTACAGATATCAAAATATATATTGTATATCGACATATAGCAAAATATATCTAGATATATTTTGGATCTATATCGCCCAGCCCAACGGCCGTCATTACACTACGTGCCGCTCAAATTAGGTTGGAGTTATAATTTTGTAGTGTCAACAGAGCATCTCCAGACTTTTTATCAGGAGAAAGACAGGAAATGGGCATGCGGTGTCAAAACAAACTTCCGACACCCTTTCAAAATACGTTCTCTAAAACCACTACAGTCGTGTAAACACTGTGCGTCGCATCAGGAGCTCGAGGAATGACTCGTGATGGACTATGGAAAGTTTACACACATGGAGGATAAATATAAAACACTTTACGGCATCAGACAGAAACTTTACAAGAACAATTTCTGACGGAAAAGGCGAGAGGTGCAGACGACCGAAGTGAAATGGTGAGTAGCTTCATTAATGCAGCACCACAGATACGACTCGTTATCACTGCCAAGCCTACCTGGACCACTGAGAGATTACAGATATAAATGTATATATAACATAAAATATTGTGCTATTTTCTGATTTATGTTAGAGGGCTGTACTTCACTGCTGGAGGCTGGAGCGGGGCGGTACAAGTACAAATTTGGTGATGACGTCTCAACCAATCTATAACCGCTCTTGTGTTTAAATTCACCGCAGATGTGGGTGAAGTCTGCAGTCATGGCCTCATTTTCAGGTGAGGAGAGAAGTGAGCGCTTCACTGCAGACGAGACAATGGGCTTGGTGCACGAGGTGAAAAAGTGTGGCTAATTAATGTATGGGGACAGGAAAACAGCTCCCAAGTCCCACAATGTGAATGCATTTTTAACCAGTCCACAATAAAATAGCCTTTTAGCCCACCACACATTTAGTTATATTCCAGCCACAAGCTTTTTGACAATAACAGATTTATTCTTGAACAGGTGAAGCAGGCGTGGATGGAGGGGGCAGCAGCTGTCTCCTCGTCTTCTGGCATCAGTAGGACCACGGACCAGTGTAAGTGATACAATGATGTAAGAAGACGGAGAAAAGAAAAGGCTACTGCCAACCGCCGTCTGACCGCAGCAACAGGAGGTGATCCGTTCACGTCAGCGGAGCTCACTCCTGCAGAGGACATTTCCTCCTCGAGCCTAAATAAAAACTGGAGGTTGGTGACATCCAACAAGGACATCGAGGTCCTACTTGACGACCCACAAATGGAAATTTGCAAAATGAAATAGATATAAGTATTCTTATAGTCTTAGTTATAATCCCTAAATTTCATTTTATTTAATAACTGCCCTAAAATAGTCTAACAGAAGCTCCTGCAGCAGCTTTACTCTACTAATTAAACTGGAGTCATATGTGGGTCTAGGCCGTTTGTAACGCTGAAGTTCTACCAGCAACACCTCTTCGTAGCCTATTATTAGGCTTGGACTAATCTAGTAATTAACTATAATTTTCCCCAGTATGTTGGTGCAATTGTCCAGGCCTAACCTAAACAGCCTGTACATGCCTTTAAAGCATGTTTGCTTTATAGCACAAGTCCATTACAAAAATTAAAGCCACTATTAAGACAAAAGATTTGCAGTTTTTGCAGTAAAATTTCAAACTCGATTTCAGTTCTACGGAAACTTGATACTGATTCTGATACCACGATGAAAATAAAAACTCTTCTTTAGACAACAGAATGTGACTTTCAACATTAAATGGCCGTACTTTCTTTTCTTCTTTCTTTTTTAAATAGCACAAATAAATGCACATTCTGAGCCGCCCAAATGTTCTTTCGATCACACTTCGCGCTCGTGTGTGCTTTTGATTATAGGTCAACTCGCTCCTTCTCTCTGGTCTAATGAACGAGGTCCTCAGAGCAGAGTCACTGTCCCCCAACAGTCACCCACCCAGACGAGCGTCCCCCTGGAAGACCACGGGAACAGCAGAGTTGGCCAGAATGAAAGAGTCATGGGTGGATCCAGGATGATCTGCAAATACATGTGTTATTTTACACATTCCATCACAAATCACCTGTACATTAATAGAATAGTTTCCCTTACAACTGATATAGATCAACACATTTTCATTTTGTGCACGTGTCTGAACGTGGGTGCAGTCATTCACACCCAGGACATTAGTGAACCTAAACTTGTGCCAGAAATAATCTTTTCACATGTGCTTGGTCTTGACATGGGCAACTGTATGAATTCACTGGCATGTCAGGCTAAGCTTCACATAACTGCGTGTTTTGCTGAACTTATGACTGATTGAGATATGTCCAAGGGCAGCTGGAATGACCCAGTGGCATAAAAAATGTATGCTACAGTTACTGTGGTGTCCGCAGGAGGATATGAGGGCTGGTGGAGGGGGACTCCAGGGCAGAGCTCTGTTACCACTTCCCTGCTGAGGCGTCGTAGCCTCACACACTGCCTCAATACACTGTGGTGAAAGATGCGCCCATGCCTACGTCTCCAGGCCATGTGTAAAGCAAGTACATAGAACACTGAGTGTGTATACATGCACATCAATAACCCGGTTATGATCGGGTTTTTTGAGTATCCCGGTTTCTTGATGGTGCATGTAAACGCAGTAACCCGGTTTCAGTAACCCGGTTATAAGAAACCGGGTTACTGTAGCTGGTTTATTCCGATAGTAACCGGGTTACTTGTGGCATGTAAACGCAGTACCCCGGTTACTGCAACATAAAGTTGAGTGCGCATGCGTCCAAAAGACACTTTCCAGCCTTTCACCACAACAGTAGTGACATAAATAAATTGACCAACATAAATAAAGTGACCAAACGAGTGAAATGACTGTAAAATAAAGAGCTGCGCTAAACCTGCACACGTACAATCTGCACTCGTACGACCTGCACTCGTGTGACGCTGAAAAGCTAAAACATGAACTATCTCCTATACTCTATATGCACGGAACACACTTACCATCATCAGCACCTCTTCTGTCACAGAAATAACACACATAATCCACAGAGTCGTGTCATTTAGTCCAAAAGAAACTGATCGCATCAGCGACACAAGGAGCGAGTTGTTTTTATCGCCACTAACAGTTTATGCTAATTAGCCAAACGGTCTTAAGTTTCGTTTCTGTAAAACATAAACAAATGTGATCACAGCTGAATTATCTGATCAAACGGGCTGATGTGTCTATAGTGTTTATGGTTTATATGTTGTAAAGTTGAGTTTATTTATGCAGAAGATTTTAATGAAGAATCTGCACAGTGGATTGTGGGAGATCTCGTAGCTCCTTAGCTTCTTATGCTAAAGGAGCTCACGGTTTGTATTTTTCCTGGTTTATTAAATTGATTTAAGTTAATTTTTGCGCCTGCGCATTTGTAAGATTATGTCAAGAAACCAGGATACTCCATTTGATCATGTATACGCGGATATGAGTGTCCCGGTTTCTCAGTGCGCATGTAAACACAGTAACCCGAATACTGACATAACCGGGATATGGCTAATAACCGGGATACTGATGTACATGTATACGCACTCGCTGTCTGCCAAAAAATAAATCCAAATGTGAGCTTTATTTGTGAGGAGATAATGATGATAATGACAATGTACGGTACTTACAAATGTGCTCCCAATAAGATTTCTTCAGAGAATGTCCCTCCTGTCTGTGCTATTTAAGGGCACGCAGACTTCAATATTCTATAATTGTTGCTTTTATTACAACCTTTTTCTCTTACGCTAATAACAATAATAATAATGACAATGATTACTTATTTCAGGAAATATCTTGAGTATGTTACACTTATTTGTTTTTCAGTGCACTAATGACAACTTCTATTTTTATTTTTTTTATGATTCTGGCAGTTCACAGAACACGCCACCACGCGATGCTCTCAATTTACTCCACTTCACCCAATATTCAGGCACAGCACACCTCTTCTGTCGACCTCCAGGCCCCAGACTCGCGCTTGTGCTGAGACTGAGGCCAAGATCGGGCCCTAATGTTGCTTCCTCATCACAAACAGACCTAGAGTCGTGTTTTGTTTCATTCACACATTTTTAAACGCACAAACCCTGCAGATTAAACCTGAGTTCTTCTCTGAAACAGAAAACACACTGTTCCACCTTGTGATGTCATGTCAACTCCACACACTTTGACTAGAATCATTTGGATCATTTCAGCCCTGGAACTTCCAATCACTAAGTAAAGACAAAAGGAGCTGTTAATTTGAAAACTACCGCTATTCATTAATATCGAAATAGGGTTTGAGATGTTAGTAACACTAGAGTCAGGGCTTTGTGCTAAGTGTAGAGCAGTGGACAGGATGTTTACATTGTGAGCTGCGAGTGCACGGGGACATTATGGAGCCATTTCCACAACTGCCAATACGCGCAGCAGGGACTATATTATGCCAAATAGACTTTTTAAAGCTTTTTTCCGTGTTTCTGCCTAACGTTTCCTGACAATGAACAAGTCTGGATTGCGTTGTTGGAAAGATTACTTTGAAAATGTTTGTGGTTACAGAATACTGAATACCTGGCTGCATTTAAATGTGTTTTGTAACAAAGGGTTCGGCTTTATGGACAAAAAAAGTGTCTCAATGTAATTCTTACTCTCCAAATTTCATAAAACTAACAAAGATTTGTTTTTTTTATCTTATTTGTTATCTTCTTTTAAGGGATATATATTAAATAACTGCTAAATATGTAAGATTATTATTATTATTACTAGTTAGAATGCACACAAAACAAGTGTTAAGATGGTGTTTCAGACATTAGTAGTTGTATTTTACTTTGTACAAGAGTATTTTAGGTACAGTTACTTTTTTCTTGAAAAATAAGGTCATATTCATAAAATCTTAAAATACATTTATTGGAATGGCAGTTTAAAATGCCCAAAACAATGTAAGTCAGGTGATAAACAGAACACATACAACATCCAAATATTCAGCTTTTAACTGCAACGGCACCTTCAAGATTATATTTTTTCAAAACATACATATTGTTTTTAAAATTCACTGATTTATAGGATGTATAGTCAAGCAGTTTTTCAACACCTGTCAGTTCTGTTGCTTGGGTAATGTTGGGTGCAGCAATTTCAGTTTCATATGTAGGAAAATCCCTGTTATAAACCTGGTTTTGAACACCAGGATCCTGCTGATCCAACGCAGCAGATGAAGCAGACTGAGTAGATGGTGACTCAGCTTCGGAGGCACTGCTGGTCCTGGCTCCTTCCCTTGTTTCAGCAGTGATCATCGTGTGGGGAAAAAAAATACCACACCAAAGTTTTTTCGTCCTGTGGCAGCTGTGTCAGATGTGGTGGTCAGCGTTCCTCTTGGAGGGTTCCCAGAATCCAAATAATGCGAATGTGTGCGTCTAAGATGGTAATAAAAGGAGCTGAAATAAATCTAAATCAAAGCAACATGTACAAAGGCCATGATATCCAGTGTTGGGAAGGTGACTTTTAAAATGTATTCCCCTACAGATTACAGATTGCATACCCCAAAATGTAGTTTGTAACGTAATCCATTAAGTTATTTAAAGTGAGTAACGTAATCTGAATACTTTGGATTACTTGATATTGTCATACTTTTTCACTTGTTTTGTATATTACCATTTGTCATTTAATAAATAAATAAAAAAATATATATATATATTGTCATGTTTTTGTTTTAGTATTGATGTTTTTTTTACTTCTTACTAATACTTGACTAATACTTGACCACATGAAAAATATTATTGATAGAGAAACAATTTTTATATGAAATCACAATTATGTCCACCTGCTGTTAGTGTCATATTGTATTAGTTTAGTCCTAGTTTAGACCTGGTTTTAGTCCTAGTTTAGTCCAGGTTAATCCTGGTTTTAGACCTGGTTTACACCTGATTTAGTCCTAGTTTAGTTCTAGTTTAGTTCAGTTCTGGTTTTAGTCCTAGTTTAGTTCTAGTTTAGTCCTGGTTTAGTCCTGGTTTTAGTTCTGGTTTAGTCCTGGTTTAGTCCTGGTTTAGTCCTAGTTTAGTTCTAGTTTAGTCCTGGTTTAGTCCTGGTTTTAGTCTTAATTTAGTTCTAGTTTAGTCCTGGTTTTAGTCCTGGTTTAGTCCTGGTTTAGTTCTAGTTCTGGTTTTAGTCCTGGTTTAGTCCTGGTTTAAGTTCTGGTTTTAGTTCTGGTTTTAGACCTGGTTTAGCCCAAAATGTGAGAACAGGAAAATACCTCCATGTAATCCATTTATTTCAACAAAGTAACTGTAATCCAATTACCACTCACTGAAACTGTAACTGTAACTGAATACAGTTACTCATAATTTGTACTCTGATTACATAACTCTGGTACATGTAATCTGTTACTCCCCAACACTGATGATATCATATAAGCTCCTGAAAACAACGTTGATAATGACGTACATATGACTGATCTTAGCCTGTTTTCTCCTGCTGTCATGATCAATAATCTGCCAGATGTGCAGTTTGGATAATATCAGCTCATTTAGTGTGGTATAATAATAGGGGTGTAAAATACTGTGGATATGCAAAATAATAAAGTATTAGTATGTATCAAATATATCTGTAATAAACAATGGTGTAGACCTAGATTAATGTAGTTTTAAAAATGCCTTTTTTTCATGGAACATTCCAGCAGGACCAAGTACTTTCACCACTTTGTCAGGGGCTGCCTCAGAGTAATTCAACAGCGCTCAATAAACCTTATTTGACCTGACAAAAGTGTCTTAGAGATCGTCACCAGTTTGAGTTTCATCCACATTCTGTTACCCACTAGATTTCTAAAGTCCGTCCTCAACAGCTTTGCTTTCACCACTCGCTCACGTAGTTAACATGTCACTTCAATCTGGAACATTCCCAAGAGCTTTGAAAATTGTGGTCAATAAGCGTCTTCTAAAGAAGCGTCTTGGTGCCACAGCGCTGAACAATTTCCGACCCATTTCAAATTGACGTTTTTTGGCAAAGTCCTTGAAAAAGCTGTTTACCAACGGCTTAGTAACTTTCTCCAAATGAACAACTCCTTTGATGTTTTCCACTCAGGTTTTCGAGCCCATCACAGCACTGAGACTGCTCTGATCAAAGTGACAAATGACATCCGCCTGAACACTGATGCAGGCAAAGTCTCAAAAGTAACACTCAGATCTAACAGGATCAAGACTCTGTCGATCATAGATCCTCGTACAGGGACTAGAGGACTGGGTGGGCATCTCTGGAACTATACTAAACTCCTAACTAGAAGACAGGAAGAGTTTTGTTCAAATTAGAAACTGTGTCTCAGATCTCATGGCCCTGACCTGTGGGGTGCCCCAGGGGTCGATCCTGGGCCCCCTTTTGTTCACTCTCTACATGCTGCCATTAGGCCAGTTAATAAGCAGCAATAATGTGTCCTACCACAACTTGACACTCAGACGACACTCTTCCACTACATCCAACAGATCAGTGTGTGGATGCAAAACTACTTTCTCCAGCTAAACTCAGACAAGACTGAAGTCATAGTGTTTGGTCCACAGAAACAAAGAGACAGTGTCAGCAGTTCATCCAGTCTCTCTCTCTAAAACCTTCAAATCAGGCAAGAAATCTCGGGGTAATAATGGACCCAGACTTGAACTTCAATCAATAACATCTGCAGCCTTTTACCGTCTAAAAAACAGCAAAAATCAAAGGTTTACTGTCTAAATCAGATTTGGAGAGACTTATCCAATCAATCAACAATTTTACTAATTCAATAACTTTATTCATCCTAAAGGGCAGTTCAGTTCGCACGTCTCTGGTCGTGCACAATCTATAAATAATAAAAGAAAAAGAAAAACAGACGCCATACATTCAAACCTCAGTGCATTAGGAACACAAGAGCAATTTCACTTTCTATTTAAAAAACCTTATGGCAGAAGGAATAAAAGATTTGGCACAGCGGTTAGTCTCCCAGTGGGCATTTGCGTGAACTGTGAGTGCAGGACATGGTCAGGCTGGCTCAGTATGGCCTTAGTCTTTTGGAGCACCTGATGTCTCCACCAGTGTTGGGAAGGTGACTTTTAAAATGTGTTTCCCTACAGATTACAGATTACATACCTCAAAATGTAGTTTGTAACGAAATCCTCCATTAAGTAACTTAAAGTGAATAACGTAATCTGAATGCTTTGGATTACTCGATATTGTCATGTTTTTTTCACTTCTTTTGTATATTACCATTTGTCATTTATTAAATAAATTAAAAATATATATATTGTCATGTTTTTTAAACTACATGAATGTAACAACCACATCCTGAAAATTCTTGTTTGTTCAGTCTTTACTTGACCACATAAAAAAATATTGATAGAGAAATTATTTTTATATGAAATCACAATTATGTCCACCTACTGTTAGTGTCATATTGTATTAGTTTTAGTCCTTGTTTAGACCTGGTTTAGTCCTAGTTTAGTCTGGGTTTAGTCCTGGTTTTAGACCTGGTTTACACCTGATTTAGTCCTGGTTTAGTCCTTGTTTAGTTCTGGTTAAGTTCTGGTTTTAGTCCTAGTTTAGTCCTGGTTTAGTCCTGGTTTTAGTCCTGGTTTAGTCCTGGTTTTAGTCCTGGTTTTAGTTTAGTCCTGGTTTTAGTCCTGGTTTAGTCCTGGTTTTAGTCCTGGTTTTAGTCCTGGTTTAGTCCTGGTTTTAGTCTTAATTTAGTTCTAATTTAGTCCTGGTTTTAGTCCTGGTTTAGTCCTGGTTTAGTCCTGGTTTTAGTCCTGGTTTAGTCCTGGTTTTAGTCTAATTTAGTTCTATTTAATTTAGTCCTTGGTTTTAGTCCTGGTTTTAGTCCTGGTTTAGTCCTGGTTTTAGTTTAGTTTAGTCCTGGTTTTAGTCCTGGTTTAGTCCTGGTTTTTAGTTTAATTTAGTCCTGGTTTTATTTAGTCCTGGTTTTAGTCCTGGTTTTAGTCCTGGTTTAGTCCTGGTTTTAGTCCTGGTTTAGTCCTGGTTTTAGTCCTGGTTTTAGTCCTGGTTTAGTCCTGGTTTTAGTCCTGGTTTTAGTCCTGGTTTAGTCCTTGTTTTAGTCCTGGTTTAGTCCTGGTTTTAGTCCTGGTTTAGTCCTGGTTTTAGTCCTGGTTTAGTCCTGGTTTAGTCCTGGTTTTAGTCCTGGTTTAGTCCTGGTTTTAGTCTTAATTTAGTTCTAATTTAGTCCTTGGTTTTAGTCCTGGTTTTAGTCCTGGTTTAGTCCTGGTTTTAATAGTCCTGGTTTTTAGTTCCTGGTTTAGTTTAGTTTTAGTCCTGGTTTAGTCCTGGTTTTAGTCTTAATTTAGTTCTATTTTTAGTTTAGTCCTGGTTTTAGTCCTGGTTTAGCCCAAAATGTAAAGATGTGAAAACAGGAAAATACCGCCGTGTAATCCATTTATTTCAACAAAGTAACTGTAATCCAATTACCGCTCACTGAAACAGTAACTGTAACTGAATACAGTTACTCATAATTAGTACTCTGATTACATAACTCCGGTACATGTAATCTGTTACTCCCTGACACTGGTCTCCACACAGATCTGAACACCACTGATTTTGCCGCACACTTTTACTGTCTGGTTCAGACTGTTCTTGTCCTTCACAGATGATCCATACATCCATGTGTTTGTAATGTAAATGTGTCAGGGTTAGGGTCAGACTACGGCCACAAAGGCTGCATCAGAAGATTGTCCTTTTAGGAGCCTGAGTGTGAATGAAGAGACGGACAGGAATTTGAAGTTTGGGTGAAGTATATTGAAAATTGTTTAACAGAACAAAACAACAAACCAAAATAGAAAATAAAAAAAAAAAACAGTCCAGTTATTTGGTATTTTAGTCCAAGTTAATCTAAGTTCAGGTTCTGGGTAAGATCACCATCAATCGGTTTCTCCAGTCTCTCTCTCTAAAACCTTCAAATCAGGCAAGAAATCTCGGGGTAATAATGGACTCAGACTTGAACTTTAACAGCCACATCAAATCAATAACATCCGCAGCCTTTTACCATCTAAAAAACATAGCGAAAAATCAAAGGTTTACTGTCTAAATCAGACTTGGAGAAACTTATCCATGTGTTTGTCTCCAGTAGATTAGATACTGTAATGTTCTGCTCACTGGTCTCTCCAAACGAGCTGTGAGACGCTGCAGAACATCCAGAACATCCAGAACATCCAGAACATCCAGAACATCCAGAACGCTGCAGCTCGGGTCCTGACTCGAACTAGGAAGTACGAGCACATAAGTCCTGGTCTCAGGTCTCTGCACTGGCTCCTGTGCCTCAGAGACTTTAAAGCAGCTCTGCTTGTACAAGTGTCTCCATGGCCGAGCACCAAAGTCCATCTGTGACATGTTAGTGTCATATGAACCATCTCACACTCTGAGGAGCTCAGGGACCGACCTCCTGCTGGTGCCAGAGTCACGACTAAACAAGGGGAGTCAGAGTTTCAGGTTCATGCAGCTAAAACCTGGAACAGTCTGAACATGTGAGACAGACTCTTCTGTGACGCTGTTTAAATCCAGACTCAAAACATTTCTGTTTAACTGTGCAAATAACTGAAAGGTTTTCATTCTGCACTCTTCTCTCCAATTTATGTCTCTCTTTTTTTAATTTTAATCTTCATGATTATTTATGTTTTGATTTGTTTTTATTATGATTTTAATGTATTTCTTATTCTGTAAAGCACTTTGAATTACTTTGTGTACGAATTGTGCTGTACAAATAAACTTGCCTTGCCTTCTAGTTGAGTTGAGAATTTCTGCGAAGCTGGAGTTCGATCAGTCCATAGGAAAAAAAAAAACTGACCTTTGAATTTTGGGTTGTAATCTTCTCTCCACACACGGCCCGGTTTATATGAATCTGTATGGAGGCTCTAAATGTGGATGTTGTAGGATTCGTAGTTTGAAAGTTTACTGGAATTGTTTGCAATACACCCAGACCACGCCACAGCCACGACGGAGCGGAGGAGGACGAAGTGACACGGTGACCCCGCAATTTAAAGGAAGTGGGGGAGATCGATCGGTAAAGCGGAATTGACCCGCAACAATAAATGTGTCTCAGATGCAGGCTACACGTTTGTCTCCAGTGGTTTAGACTCCTGTAATGTTCTGCTCACTGGTCTCTCCAAACGAGCTGTGAGACGCTGCAGAACATCCAGAACATCCAGAACATCCAGAACGCTGCAGCTCTGGTCCTGACTCGAACTAGGAAGTACGAGCACATGCGTCCTGTGCTCAGGTCTCTGCACTGGCTCCTGTGGCTCAGAGGCTTTAAAGCAACGGCCGAGCACCAAAGTCCATCTGTTAGTGCCGTATGAACCATTTGCACTTTGAGGAGCTCAGGGACCGACCCCCTGCTGGTGCCCAGAGTCACGACTAAACACGAGGAGTCAGAGTTTCAGGTTCACGCAGCTAAAACCTGGAACAGTCTTCTTGAAGATGTGAGACAGACTCGACTTTGACTCTGTTTAAATACAGACTCAAAACATTTCTCTTCAGCTGCGTATGACTGAAAGGTTTTCATTCTGCACTCTTCTCTCTCAATTATTTATTTTTTGATTTGCTTGCAATGTATTTCTTATTCTGTAACGCACTTTGAATTATTTTGTGTATGAATTGTGCTATACAAATAAACTTCCCTTGCCTCCTCCATTGAAAATGCATTGTTCTCTGTTGAAAAAAAAAAAAAAAACACGCCTGAAGAGGGTTTAGACGTCAACCCTGTTTGAATAATCTCCTGGTCCCTATTCAAACCCTCCTTCTGCGCAAAGCTCATCCCACAAACCTACGTCACAAACGCTCCCACACGACAATTCTCCATAAAACGTGGCACAAAATGTACACAATAACTTCACAAACCTGATGTTGTACAGCGCTCTGAAGGGGGAGTGACAAATGCGTAGTTTTCACACAATATAGCACTTTGAAATCAATAAAGCGTAACAATTAATACCATGTAGAAGTAAAAAAACCCTCTTTAATCTCTCATTTACACATGTATTTTTTATTTTTTTTCCCAAGCCTGTAGGTCGCTGATTATTAAATGTAAATCGACATAGAAAACACTAGTTTCAGTGAAGCCTATTACTGATTAAAACTAACTCTAACTTTAAATAATCTATATGATATCTTCTTGTTTATACTTGGACTTTTCTCTTTCTGTTTTCAGCAGTTTTCTTTATGCATCGTGTGTGTGTTTATGTGACAGGGTTTGTTTAAAAGCAGGTGGAATGTCAGTCAAACAGCAGCACATCCTGTAGGCCACAGCGCATAGGCTCTGTGTTCGCGGCGCCTGATGCTAATTATTTAGCTCCTTGGCAAAACTTTTACGAGAGAAACTACAGCCCACAGACCCGGTCCTTTACATGGGCACAGTGTGGAGGTAGTTTGGGACGGTTTCTGAGCGCATTCAGCAGCACAACAGAGGAACACAAAGCTGTCTGCACATATCTGCATCAAAGGAAAGAAAGAGCTAAACATATAAAATGTACCAGAGCAGATTTTTTATATTCAAATGGAGCTCAGCTGCTGAGCGGTCACTGTTCATTTACCATAGATGTTTCAAAACAGTCACAAGAGTTCAAAGACATTGTGGAGGCTTAACAGTTGCGCACTAATGCCCATAATGCTGTTGGTTAAAAGGTCATTTAGATTCTATTAAATGTTTTAATAACTTCACAATTTATAAAGTTTCACTTTATCTTAAATAAAATGATAGGGCTTGTGATCAGAGGTTACCACACAGCAAACTCTGGAAAGTGAAAAGTGTATAAGAAAAATGAAAAGGAAATTCAGTTCAGGAGCTGGAGGGTGGGCAGTGTGTTCATACAGAGGTCCAACGCTCGACTAGAGTTCTGAATCGTTCATTAGTAAAGAGGCTTTCAACCTTCACTCTATGTGTTATGAGTCTATATAATATGGATCTGACTTTGTGAAATTGGTGCAAAAATATTGAACTTTTTCATGTTCTAATAGTTGGAGATGGGTTGTATATGTAGTTCTTTTGTCTGCTGTTGATGTTGAGTCCTGCACCGGGTCAAAATGGGCGGATTTTAACGTTCTGGAATTTTACGGGCGGGTCAGGACTAGATCAGGACTAAACCAGGACTACACCAGGACTAATCTTGGACTTAAGAGCGAGAGAGAGAACACCAAGCCCGTGGAGCAGGGTGTCTACGAAGTGCGATCGGGCAACGGCTGCACTTACCTCCGTGAGGCGCGGAGCTCTGAACTGGTCCTTTCGCCCGCAGTCACCCGACGGTTTACACGTGCACACCTCCGAGCTCGTCTTGACAGTGAGTCCTGGTTCAGTCCGTGACGTGTGCGGCGCAAAAGTCCGGCGTCTCGATCAATGTTTCTTCTGCTCTGTAAATTAAGCCTGTGAAGTGATGACAGTCGAGTCGCGTCTGTGAATTCGTGTTCGTACTGAAGAAAGTGAAAACGTTTCGTTTAATTTCATTTCGTGATTGTAATTCTTGAAGTAGTAACTTTTCAATTCATTTTCTGATGGATGCTTCAGTTAGAAAGCTTTTAATTTGTGTGTGATTTATCATGAGTACAGGCGGTAACAGGTGCGGGCGGGTGCGGGTCTCCAAAAATGGACCCGTGCAGGACTCTGTGGTGTTGTCCCAGATAAATCCCTATAATCTAAATAAAATTATTAGTCAATTAAAACTCATTTTGGTCAACTAAGACTCCATCAACCAATAATTCAATTAAATTACAAAAAGTGTGAGAACTATAAGAAAACAACCACACGACACTTTCCCAGACAGTGGTTTCTGCGTCGGGGTGCAGGATCACAGCGGCAGCAAGGACAAAGCCGGCGAGTCGAACGGTTCAGACTAAAACATGTTCCTGACTCATGCTTTGAAATAAATGATCTGTGGTCCCAGTTTTGAGCTGAAGTGGTCTCGGCTCTTTTTGTGTTTACAGTTAAGAGCGATTATCCAGAGTAACTCGACCTGCAGCTCAGTGCGTCTGACATTTAAAAACGAAGCAAACATCATTTCGAAAAGAACAACGTGTAATCATCAGAATACTTGTGTAAGAGTTTGGATATAATCTTCAGGTTTTTCTGTCTGTAACTGGCTCTGGACCGTCCTCTGCTCCTTTGACTCTCAAAAAATACGTGACCTTTAAAGCCGACCTGTTACGCAAAATCGACTTTTCTGAGCTTTTAATCATGTCGTGGTTGTTTCCCCTCATCATTTACTCACCAAAGTTGTGTGATTTGTTCATGTTTGAGTAATCTTTAATTGCTTATTTTCAAGACGCCATATTGTTGATCAATCCCAGTGTTCAAGGACATACACCCACTCGCTATTTTCTCAATCAGTGATACATGTAGCAGTGACATAGTCGTGTTTGCACAGATGAAAAAAAGCATCTGCTGCTCACTCGTGTGATGTGCAGCTGTCCAACGGAGATGTTGACTCTTTGTGATGATGTTTATGTAGACTGATAACAGGAGATGGTTGTTAATAAGACCCAGGTGAATAGATGTTTGAAAGAAGTTTACTGATCAAAATGCTCCACTTCACATTGTAAGTCACAAGAGACGAGTATATACCGTATTTTCTGGACTATAAGTCACTCCAGAGTATAAATCGCACCAGCCAAAAAATGGATAATGAAGAAGAAAAAACACATATAAGTTGCACCAGACTATGAGTTGCACTTTTTGGGGGAAATTTATTTTATTAAATCTGAGACCAGGAGCTGACATTTCATCTCGAAAGTCAAGTTGTCGTAAAAACAATGGAACAGAGAACAACAGACTGTAAATGTCACATATGAACAGTTCTTCAGCTAAACTATAACATAAACAACAGAACAGAACAAGTTTAACAAACTCTCCAACTCACTCCAAATCACTAAATCCATTCAATTCTTGGTCCTCGGTGTCACTTCTGAGCAACTCCGCGATCTCCGGAGGTAAATGGAGACTCAGCATCAGTTCTAGTTAGAATTATTCCAGCCTTTCTGAATCCCGACAGGATGGTTTCGGTGTCACTGAAGTCCAGACTTTGTCCATCCGTCCAGTGATTTCCAGGAAATGGTAAATGGTCACATTTTTCTATAGCGCTTTTCCACCTTCAAGGCGCTTTACAACAAGGAACCACTCACCCATTCACACACACATTCACACACCAGTGTACGCAGACACTGTGGGCAAGGTGGGTTAAGTGTCTTGCCCAAGGACACAACGACAGCATTCATCAGGAAAGTTTCATGGTGCATCCTCCCGGTGTCACAAGTTTCTCGCTCTGTCCAAACTTTCTTTCTGCTGCTTGATTATCATTTTCAGCTGAATATTTCACTATTTGCAGCTTGTAATCGGCAAAATATGATTTTGTTTTTGGGGCCATTTGTGTTCAGTCTTCTCAGTCGTCTTTATAAGTTTGTCCCTCACGAAAAACTCGAACATTTTTTTTTTCCTTTCCTGCTCTCTTGGGGCGGGTCAGTCAAACCCAAAAATTAATTTTCATTAACTTCTTGCCAGGCGGGAAAATACATTTTTGGGTCTGACTGACACTCCCCAAGAGAGCAGGAAGGGAAAAAAAAGTTTCTTCGGGTCTACGTGACCCCGACGAGAGCGTGAGGGTTTTAAATGTTAAATTGTTCAGTGGTGCAGAAGTAATGACTGACATGATACAGACAGGACAGAGGCTCTTTCTGCAGGAGACATGCGCAGTAGAGCCAAGTTACAGTGGTACAGGAGGAACAGGAGCAGCAGATACTCACACACAAGACTCAAGCGCCCCCTCATGGTTGTCAGTGTGAAAATTTTTATATATAAGTCACAGGAAACACCCAAAGAAAAACGTGCAACTTATAGTCTGAAAAATACGGTAAACCTTTGTGCTAATGAGAGTAAAAATAGGTGCCTATATGAGTTCTGTATCTAGAGGCAAGAGACATGTCCAAGTCCGTCTTTGGGTCCAAGCATTTGTCGCAACATTGTGTGTGTTTTACAGACCTGTGACTGATCCATGGTAGAAAATGTTCTTTAAAAAATACATTCAAAAACTCCAGCTGAGTACTTTTGAAACTTTTTGTATCCAAAAACAAGAGTGACTGATGCTATTCTTTAGTACTGTATTTGAAAATGAAAAATGAAACTCTTTCCATTGTATTGAAAACAAAAAAAAAGTATTGTCTATTTTTTCTGACAGGACTAAAATGTGTTGAATAATGTCAGCTTTTTAAAGGAACATAACAAAAGCAGCTCTGTCATCCATCAGTAAGACAAACAAATCTCACAGTGAAACTCACAGGAGCCTGTCTCAGAGTCTAAACCTGGACTGAATCAGGACTAAACCAGTTCTAATTCAGGACTAAACCAGATCTCAAGTCAGACTAACAAGACCCTTAAAGGAGACCCATTTTGCAGAACTTAAAGTGTTCCTTTTCATTTATTTACCCTCTTGAAGTTGTATTTTGAGTGATTTGTACATGTTTGAATAATCAGTTCAAGTCCAACTCTAAACCCGGACTAAAGCAGATCTGAACCAGGACTAAACTAGGTCAGAATGGATGGGACTGATTGAAAGATGTTAGGATGCTACGATGAACCTCAGTGCTGTATGTGAAAGTGAAATCAACAACTTTTTATAGTCTATTTTTTTCTACCAGAACTAAAATGTAATGAAGGATGTTTTTTTTTTTTTTTTTTTAAGGAACACAACAAAAGCAGTTCTGTCCTCCATCAGTAAGACAGACACAAATATTATAATGAAACCCACTAAACTGGGACTTAATCCAAACTAAACTGGGTCCAATTCAGGACTAAAGCATGTCTAAATAAGTAAGATGGGTATTAAACCAGGAGAAACCCCGGACTAAATCAGGTCTAAACTCTTAACTACTAACAAGATACTAACAAGAACCTGAACCAATGCAAGCCTCTGACCAGAACTGAGTCAGATCTACCTCTAAACCAGGTTTAAATTGGACCAAACAAAATCCATACTAAGGACATCAAACCATGTCTAAACTGGACCAAACAGAATCCATATTAAGGACTAAACCAGGTCTAAACTCGGTTAAACAGAATCCATATTAATGATTAAACTAGGTCTAAATTGGATTAAACATAATCCATATTAAAGACTAGATCAGGTCTAAACTGGACCAGACAAAATCCATACTAAGGCCTAAACCAGGTCAAAACTGGACTAAATGAAACCCATACTTAGGACGACTCTAAACCAGGTCTAAATTGGACTAAGCAGAATCTATACAAAGGACTCCAAACCAGGTCTAAACTGGGCCAAAAAGAATCCATATTAAGGACTCTAAACCAGGTCTAAACTGGACAGAACAAAACCAATACTCAGGGATCTAAACCAGGTCTAAACTGGATTAAACCGAATCCGTATTAAGGACTAAACCAGGTCTAAACTGGACCAAACAGAATCCATACTAAGGACTAAACTAGGTCTAAATGGGATTAAACAGAATTCATATTAAGGACTAAATCAGGTCTAAACTGGACCAAACAAAATCCATACTAAGGACTCTAAACCATGTCTAAACTGGACTAAACAGAATCCATACTAAAGGACTAAATCAGGTCTAAACTGGACAAAATTAAATCCATACTTAGGATGACTGTAAACAAGGTCAAAACTGGACCAAAAATAATCCATATTAAGGACTCCAAACCATGTCTAACTGGACCAAATATAATCCATATTTAGGACTTTAAACGAGATCTAAACTGGACAGAACAAAACCAATACTCGGGGATCTAAACCAGGTCTTAACTGGATTAAACTGAATCCATATTAAGGACTAAACCAGGTCTAAACTGGACTAAACAGACCCCATACTAAGGAATTCAAACCAGGTCTAAACTGGACTAAACATAATCCATATTAAGGACTCCAAACCAGATCTAAACTGGAGGGTACAAAACCAGTACTCAGGGATTTAAAGCAGGTCTAAACTGAACCAAACAAAATCCATACTAAGGACTAAACCAGGACTAAATTGGACTAAACAGAATCCAAACTAAGGACTCTAAACCAGGTCTGAACTCAACCAAACAAAATCGATACTAAGGACTAAACCAGGTCGAAATTGGACTAAACAGAATCCATAATAAGGACTCCAAACCAGGTCCAAACTAGAACTGGGTTAGAGTCCTTAGTATGGATTCTTCTTAGTCCAAACTGGGCCAAACAAAATCCACACTAAGGACTCTACACCAGATCTAAACTGGACCAAACAAAATCCATATTAAGGACTAAACCAGGTCTACATTGGACTAAGAAGAATCCATACTAAGGACTTGAAAAGAGATCTAAACTGGACAGAACAAAACCAATACTCAGGTATCTAAAGCAGGACTAAACTGGAATAGAGAGAATCCATATTAAGGGCTAAACCAGGCCTAAACTGAGCTAAGAAGAATCCGTACTAAGGACTCCAAACCAGGTCCAAACTAGATCTGGGTTAGAATCCTTAGTATGGATTCTTCTTAGTCCAAACTGGACCAAACAATATCCACACTAAGGACTTCAAACCAGGTCTAAACTGGACTAAACAGAATCCACGCTAAACCAGGATGGAATCAGAGCTAAACTGGGCCCAAATCAGATCTGAACCAGGACTAAATCTGAGAAACCAAGAGTTATTTAACATCCAACTCCAAACCAGATCTGAATCTCGATTAGACGTTACACCGAAAAAACTGGTCTTGTCGAATCTCAGTCCTATATTTTTTGAAAACGCGTTGAATAATGTGAGCTTTTTTTAAGGGAACATAACAAAACCAGCCCCGTCATCCATCAGTGACACCAGTATAAATATTACAGCGAAACCCACGGGAGGTGATTTCAGAGCCCAATCAGAGCGCAGGAGCACAAATGTACACTGATTTCACGATCTGTGTGGCTGAACAAAGCGCAGGATTCGCATTTGAGACTCACTTTGAGAGGCACTGATGCTAGACTCATGAATATAAACCACATACCTTATTTCTCACAACGCTGAATCATTTATAAAGTCCGGCCTTCTCCTGTAAAACACACTCATCGATAACATGAATATTTGAAACGCCGAGAAATATCTTCACAGTTTTCAGTTCTGCCAAAAGTATTTTAAATTAAAGCTGAATCAGATTTTTACTGTCTTAAAAAAGTCAAAACAGAGCTAGTTATTCCTCACTTACTTTATGCATTTTAATTATTTATCTTTTATCACCAGTCAAACAAACTACTGTAATGTCCCGCTCTCTGGTCGTCCCAAAAAGACTATTTCAGGTTTGCAATTATTACAAAATTCAGCAGCACATGTCCTGACTCGAACCAGAGGGCGGGATCACATTATACCGGTTTTAAAATAACTGGCTCTCTGTGAGTTTCAGGATCGATTTTAAAGTTCTTTTACTGGTTTTTAAATGTCTTAACTCTTTCCCCCTTGGACGTCGACTAGGAACAACCCGTACATATATTACTAGAGCTGACCATACAGCGTAATTGTATAAAAGAAAACAGACTTCCACCAGTGATTATAAATGATTTTTACACTCCTGAACTTAATAGTAACACAGACATATTTGTATCTCTGGAAACCTTAGACTCTGAACTCTTCATTTATGGATGTTTAAATGTGATTCGACTCATTTACAGGTTTATAACAGCTCACTGAAAATGAGAGTTTACCTGGTCAGGGTGTAAAATCGAAAACAAAAAACTACATTCAGCATCTGATATCTGCATGTTCTGAGTACTATATTCATAAAAAAAAAAAAAAATTGTCAAAGTATTTAAACAGATTTCATATCACCAGATACAGTATAGCCAAGTGTGCACCTGTTTTTACCTGTTGTACACCTGTGTGCACCTAGTTTGTTTTTTCCATTTAACTTAACTCATTTAGCTTATTATAAATATAATAATATAATAAATAATATAATAAAACTCTTCCCTGTCAGTGGGTGTCCAGTATTTGTCATCTTGGTGACTTTCTCGTGTGCACAGCTCCACACAAGCAAACATCGCATCTTGGAAAAAAAGACTGAAATATTTCAAAGGACTCGCCTGAGAAACATCCAGATTTCAGTTCATAATTGAGTATAAAGTATATTTTGGTTCATAATCGAATATAAAGTATGTTTTACTTCATAATCGAATATAAAGTATATTTTGGTTCATAATCGAATATAAAGTATATTTTGCTTCATAATCGAGTATAAAGTATATTTTAGTTCATAATTGAGTTAAAGTATATTTTTGGTTCATAATCGAATATAAAGTATATTTTGGTTCATAATCGAGTATAAAGTATATTTTGGTTCATAATCGAATATAAAGTATATTTTGGTTCATAATCGAGTATAAAGTATATTTTGGTTCATAATCGAGATATAAAGTATATTTTTGGTTCATAATCGAATTAAAGTATATTTGGTTCATAATCGAATATAAAGTATATTTTGGTTCATAATCGAATATAAAGTATATTTTGCTTCATAATCGAGTATAAAGTATATTTTGCTTCATAATCGAGTATAAAGTATATTTTGCTTCATAATCGAGTATAAAGTATATTTTGGTTCATAATCGAATATAAAGTATGTTTTGCTTCATAATCGAGTATAAAGTATATTTTGGTTCATAATCGAGTATAAAGTATATTTTGGTTCATAATCGAGTATAAAGTATATTTTGGTTCATAATCGAATATAAAGTATATTTTGGTTCATAATCGAGTATAAAGTATATTTTGCTTCATAATCGAGTATAAAGTATATTTTGGTTCATAATCGAATATAAAGTATATTTTGCTTCATAATCGAGTATAAAGTATATTTTGGTTCATAATCGAGTATAAAGTATATTTTGGTTCATAATCGAATATAAAGTATATTTTGGTTCATAATCGAGTATAAAGTATATTTTGCTTCATAATCGAGTATAAAGTATATTTTGGTTCATAATCGAGTATAAAGTATAAAGTAAAGTATATTTGGTTCATAATCGAGTATAAAGTATATTTTGCTTCATAATCGAGTATAAAGTATATTTTGGTTCATAATCGAGTATAAAGTATATTTTGGTTCATAATCGAGTATAAAGTCCCTGACAGTTTGTTTGGATATCGCAGGACTCCACACAGACGCATCACCTTCATTCTCACCTTCGTAAGTTTCACTCTCTGAATTTCCGTCGCTATCTCTGTTTTCCTCTTTATAATCAACTTCATCATCACTTTGAAATCTATAAAAGTCACTTTCTCTAAACTTATCCATAAAATACATATGCTCCTCATTATTTCTTTTTTTTTTTTTTTTTTTTTCTGCTTTCGGTTTATTTCGATGGCGCTTTTTTATTTATTTTTTTTTTATATAGACACACATATATACACATACTCATATGTAAGCATCTACATACATACATTCCTATCAACATATACCTACATATAAGTACATATATATACACATTAACACATCCACATATACACATATATACAGCCACATCTCCACACATATACATATATATATATATAATATATATATATATATACTATATAATATATATAATATATATATATATATTATATATATATATATACACACACACACACACACACACACCATACACATATACATACACACATACGTAAGCACACACACACACATCTATACACCTATACATACATAATATTTACACTCTTAATAATATAATGTTCTTCTAAACAGTTAGATGGAATGTCAAAAATGAATCAGTTAGTCACAATACCTTTTCTTAAGAATACATGTGTATATGTATGTATGTATAAACATACACTTAACTAAACTTTTGTCTCTCATAAATTTGCCCTTTAATACTGACAATTTTGACATTCCAAACCACTCCAGAGCAGCAAACATCTTATATGAGCAGGTGGTCTGTACGTGTACATTATACATTCAAATTAATAACATTCAATAGTATTTAATATTTAAATATACACATACTGCTCCTCATTATTTCTAAAGGAAATGTGGGATTGTTTTTTTTGTATGAAAATAAATAAAATTTAATAAGCGTTTTTTCCACACCTCTAAGAGACCAAAGTAGCATGCTACCTTGCACTTCCTGATTATCAGTCAATTAAAAAGCAGACAGTGCACAACATACAAATTTTGACCTTGGGGCTGCTTGTTATTGTGTTCAAATATTGTTCAAAATAAAAAATGGGAATAATCAGGTACTGGTATGTGTTCCCGTCCAATATGAGCCTGGAGTGTTACCTTTATTTGTTTGGTAATCCTGCATTATTATTTCGTTAATTTCTGTCTGTCCTCTCCAAAAACACTTTGTTTTATTTCCAGAGGCACTACATTTAGCATTTTTAAATATATTATTCAAATGTTGAGTTTCCTGGCAACAACACAGATGAATAAAGTGATTAATCATTGAGGCAGAATTGTGGTTGCACCTTTAAAGTCACAGTGACCACGTTTTCATTTTTTTTTTTTTTTTTTGTAATTCTGAATTAATATCTGTGGAAATGTCTCGTGTATTTTCCACCAGCAGCATAAATCTGCCCCATCACCAAATCTTCAACCAACAAGGTCAATTTATCCACAACTATTAAGGTAAGAAAGACAAAAATATAAATGCGAACAACGACGAGCATTAGTGAACTCCTAAGCAAAACTAATGTTATTGTCATGAATAAAAGTAACTTGTTAACTCATACTGATTCTACGATTAAAATAAAAAAAATATTTCATGATGTAGAGCAGGGGTGTCAAACTCATTTTGGTCCGTATCCAACCTACTTTGATCCCAAAGTGTCCGGATCAGAAAACTCATGTCATAAACCCCAAAAACAACAATAAGTTCAAATATTTGTGCAGAGAAACACAAATCTATTACAGAAATCTTTTTTAATTGATGAACTCTTTCTTATTATAATATTATGAACAACCTGAAAGTTGAAGAAAAATTAAATTTTAGCACAATGTTTTAACAATACTTGTATGCAACAGGAATAAGTCATTTTTTCTTGGAAAATCCTGCACTCGGTGTCACTTTTCTCATTTTTGACATTTTTCTGATGAGGGTGTCACGGTCAACAGTCAAAACGATCGTCCTTTAAGAGCGTTTGGAAAGAGACAAGTCTTCATTTGTGCTGCTCTGGTGGGAGGGGCCACGTACAGAGACGCTGCTGTGATAAACACCACAGAAAATTAACAATATTTTAATAGAAAATATAATTAAAATATATTAGTAGAAAAATCACCCAAGGGCCACATTAAAGGTCTTGGAGGGCCGGATCTGGCCCCCGGGCCTTATGTTTGACACCTGTGATGTAGAGACTGCCACTGACAGAGAGATTTGTGCAGTTTGAATACTAGACATGTCATCTGTGAACATCTGTAACATTCAAACTGCACAAACTCTTTCTATCTATGCTGATATCTCCTAGTCTGATTCATCCGCAGGTTTCACTTTGTAGAAACCGTCTGACCTCGCAGCGTTAGAATTCATTCGCTCGACGGTAGGCGGGTACTTTTTTTTATTTAACCAATCGCTGCTATTTGGTCGTGATGTATGTAATGCGCCAAATCCCGTAGGAAGAAGGGCAATAACGTCTTTTCCCCTTGATAAAATTCACCAAACATTCTCTTTGTTCCGGCTTTAAATCCTCGATCTCGGGAATCGTTGCCAACACAGAATGTCTGTCTTCGTCTACATCCATCTCGACGCTTTGTTTACTGTTGTGCTGTTCCACAAAAGGGACACAGACAGACACGACGAGTTTGACGTCATGGCTTCACAACTCTTCGTCTACAACTTCCGGGCTTTTTGCAAACCGTCTAGTGTATTTTGATTCCTGACCTAGTTGCTGGAGAGAAATTAGCTTGGCTAAATATCTACATCATGAAATAGATTTTTAATTTTAATTCTAGAGTCTGAGTTTACAAGTTACTTCTGTTTTATTTATCACCATAACATTAGTTTTGTTCAGGAGTTCACTAATGTTCATCGTTGTTCGCCTTTACGTTTTCGTCTTTCTTACCTTGATAGTTGTGGTTCTTGGACAGAACACGTCCTTTGTCGACCTTGTTGGATGAAGATTTGTTGATGGGGCAGATTTATGAAGCTGGTGGAAACTACGCTAGACATTTCTGCAGATATTTTGCCACAGAAAAGCATTAACATAGGCATTAACGTTTACCTACATCGCGGCACTTCCGGACATTGTGAAAAAGGTCTATTCAAACTCGCCAAACTGCGACTCCGATCTGTGATTCCCGACGCCACCAGCAGCCCCGCCACCGGTCAAACGCGTTCCGACAATTTCCCCCTCGTGTTGAAATACGATTTGGAAGTCATCTCACATTACTCTCCCCGTGTCCTCCAGATACAGGAGTTCATTATGCGCCCGCTTTGATTCATACGACACATTTTCTCTGTTTGTTCGCCTGATCCTGCTCCTCATGACAGAACCATTAATATCACGTAGCCCGACGCGTTTCTACCACGTACGGGCGATAATATGAGGCCTTGTTTTCAGTGGTTTCCGGGTCAACAGTGAAATAATGTCACAGTTACATGGGGATTTGGTGCAGTTTAATAGATGAGCAGAGTAAACAACATCATTGTTTATTTGCAAATAGAAAAACGGGTGGAAAAGCTAAAGGGGAGATGTGAGGGTGACAGAACTGTCATGTTTTGGTGGAAAATGATTTGTAGTTAGAGTTAAATCAATACTCAGATCTAGCCAATGGGAGAAATGAACAAATAACCAGAAGGAGTTGGTTTGGATCTCCCTTGTTACAACTGGAAGTGCTCGCAACCCGAGAAATTAAAGCTGGAAAAAACTGATAAACGTTTCCCGTTTATACGACTTCTGTGACTGTGATCCAGGTCCGGGACCAAACCGGAACTAGACCGGGACTGGAACTAGAGCGGGATTGAGACAGAGACCAGACTGAGACCAGACCGGGACCAGACTGAGACTGAGATCAGAACTGAGACCGGGATCAGACCGAGACTGAGACCAGAGCGGGACTGAGACCGAAACCAGGACCAGTCCAGGACCAGACCGGAGGCTCAGAGTCCACGGCAGGGCCGGAGCTCGAAGCTGATGCTCGGACCCCGTGGAGGCTGCGAGTCAAAGCTCGGGGTCCACTTTGGTCCCGCTCTGGTCACGCTCTGGTCCCGGACCTGGATCAGTCCTGGTTCAGTCCGTATGCAGTGCAAAAGTCCAACAAGTCAACAAGTCCAAGTCACGGAAACATTATCCGTTTTTTCCATTCTTCATTTAAACACAAAATTGAAAACTGAAAAAACTAATCATTATCCATTTTGTTTTGTTTTTTTCATTTTGGTTTTGGAGACAAATAAGAAAGAAAACAGTTGTTTTTTCGTTTTCTTATTTTTGGTTTCATATTGAAAAATGAATGAACGAATGATACACGGATTGTCACGATATTTTAATGTAAGACAATTTCTAATTCCTATTTGGAACGTGGCGGCCAGTGTAGGGCTGGGCGATATGGATCAAAAAATATATCTCGATATATTTTGCTATATCTCGATATACGATATATATCTCGATATATGTTCAAGAAAAAATAACCCCCTAAAACTGAAAACTGCAAAAACAAATCTGCCAAATTCCACAAGGTCCTTTTTTTTTATTGAAGTGTAAGAGGTCGACAGTTTAACATATAAGGAACATTTAAGATTACAAAAAACCCTAATTACATAAATAATAATTTAACTGTAAAATAAAAGAAATAATACATATTTTCTTCTTTTCATTCATAAATAAAACAACTCAACACAAGCTCATCTTTGCATTAACTCTGTTATCCAAACCAGAACCAGAACCATGAGCTCATTTAGCAGAAGAAGCTCAGGATGTTCCTTATTTCAATAGATCCATGTTATTATCCAGCAGTGAGGAGCTCTGAGGTTTCCCACAATCCACTGCAGATCAAAATCAAACGTTTCCAAACACTATTGTACAAGTGACACTGCAGCAGATTATTAATTAAAATCTTCTGCATAAATAAACTTTACATGACTAAACTTTACAATATATAAAGCATAACGACTCTAGAGCCACATCAGCCTGTTTGAGATAATAATGTGTTTAATGTAGTTTAGCGCACGTGTGTTTACATTTTACAGAAATGAAACTTAAGCGCATGGCTCATTTGCATAAACAGCGCTTCTCATGCAACTCAGCTCGTTTAGCTTCTTTCGGGCTAAAGGACGCGACTCGGTGGAATATGAGGATGTGCTGCTGATGTTCTTGTCTGTAAATGGTGGAAAAGGTTCGTGGTGCTTGAAGTTTTTCACTGGCACCAACTTTCAGCGTTCACGGCGACAGTGACGAGTGAAGGAGACACGAGCGAACAAAATCAGTGAGGCGGAGGCGCGCGGAGGCGACGAGAGAGAAGACAAACAAGCGAAGCGGCGAAATCAGAATTGAATATAAGCATTATATTGATATATACGATATGTCAGAATTCATATCGAGTTTAAAAACTATCTCGATATATTTAAAATATCGATATATCGCCCACCCCTAGGCCAGTGTCTATGTCCACTCAAATATAAAAGTTGCCAGGACACGTAACTAATCTTATTACTCAATTCAATCAATTCAATAATCCCTTTCTTTGTCACTAATTACAGCCCAACACTGCAGTGAAACCCTCCCACAGAGCGAGCCCTTCCCTATACACACATTTAAAATAAACTCCGTGATCTCTTTTCTTATCATCACGCTCCTCTCACTACTGAAAACATTCTTACATTCTACAAACATTATTAGTTTTCATAATTGCCACTGGCCCTCACGTGCCCCGCTCTCAAGGCGAAATGAACTCCCTCCTATACACACTTGTTTGAGTTTATTTTAATCCCTGTCCTTGTGTATCTTGATGAAAATATCCTCCCATATGCCACGGAGCCGGGACGTGTTCATTTGTGAGCTCGCTGCCGTTGACGTTAGTACGGCGCGCGGACTGCGGCGTGCGGGGGCCTGTAATCACTCTTCGATCAGGGGCTCTGGACACATTGTATTGGACGGGGGACCCACGAGGCGACTTTTCTAATTACTGCGCTGATTGGAAGAATAGTGAAGGCTAACCGGAACTGTCAATCAAGCGCACCCAGTTTCACCGACAATTAAACAGAGCCAAAGTTGAGAGCTGAGTACGCTGTGTGCAGATTTAAGGTGGAACGGATCCGACAAAGGTTCAAGGCGTTGCACCTGAAATTCGCGGTCTTAAAACAACGTGAAAAACTGAAATTTTAATCAGTTTGCAGTGGTCCAAAGTTATTCCTCACTTACCTTATGCATTTTGAGCATCCTAATGATTCTCAGCAATGAGTATGTAAATGCTTTTCACAACTTTCAGAGACCAGTGCAGAGTTTTGTCATCACAGTAAAGCAAACAACACAACAATGAGAATGCTATAATTCAATTCAGTTCAATTCAATCTTTATTATGAACACGCAATATCCAGCTCATAGTATTAAAAAGAAAATAGTACGAATAAAAAGGTTAAATACAGTGCATGTTATAATGTATAAAGACAAGATATAAAATATAAAATAAAATGCTCCATAATTAGATGTGGACAGTTCACGGCGGACTTATGCGGTGTCCACACGACAATGTTTTTTTGGTTGAAACGGTGAAGTTTTTATTCGTTTTGGTTTTTAATCCACACGGAGCCGGTGTTTCAGTTGGGCGAAAATGGTGTTTTTTGATAATGGGATCCAGAAAATGCCGGGGTTGCGTTGTCGTGTGGACAAGCAAACCACAGCTTTTAGAAAACGATGATGTCGAGACCCCGTCTTTGTGCTTGTGTTTGTTGCGGAGGAGGAAAATCTTTAAGTCCATGCACTCTTTGTAGTATTGTGTGTCCAGTGGCTCTGGCTGTATCCTGTTTACAGCGCCACATACAGGTGTGGCATATGTATTACATAATTTTCACTCAGTGCTCCGTTGTCGTGTGGACGTGAATATTTATTGATCTGGCACGTGTGTGGACGCAAATTTTTTTCAACCTGCAAAAAAAAAACTAAATTTAAAAATCCAGGAGCGTTGTCGTGTGGACGTAGCCTTATTTTGACCTTAGGAGCTGCTGTACTGGGCCACATATTCCTAAGATCCATGGGGAAAATCAGGAAAATGGCTTATCAAGAGAGTTGTACCATGCCATACTTAGATTTAGTTTTGTTTACTTTACTTTTGGGTTGGTCTTGTTCACATACACCGCCCACATCACTCACCCCAAATACAATGAGCCACACAAGAGTCCATCAGCTAACCAGTGAATTTATTCCTATGACGACGCACTTCAAGTGAACACAGCTCCGTGAACATGCATGATTGCGCTTGCTTCCTCTATACACAATGGTATTTGCTTTCACTCACCTGTGCAGACAGACCCAGACTCACCTGCGCAGACAGACCCAGACTCACCTGCGCAGACAGACCCAGACTCACCTGCAGACAGACCCAGACTCACCTGCAGACAGACCCAGACTCACCTGCGCAGACAGACCCAGACTCACCTGCAGACAGACCCAGACTCACCTGCAGACAGACCCAGACTCACCTGCAGACAGACCCAGACTCACCTGCGCAAACAGACCCAGATTCGCCTGCAGACAGACCCAGACTCACCTGCAGCAGACCCAGATTCACCTGCAGACAGACCCAGACTCACCTGCGCAAAACAGACCCAGACTCGCCTGCGCAGACAGACCCAGACTCACCTGCAGACAGACCCAGACTCACCTGCAGACAGACCCAGACTCACCTGCAGACAGACCCAGACTCACCTGCGCAAAACAGACCCAGACTCGCCTGCGCAGACAGACCCAGACTCACCTGCAGACAGACCCAGACTCACCTGCAGACAGACCCAGACTCACTGCGCAAACAGACCCAGACTGCAGACAGACCCAGACTCACCTGCGCAGACAGACCCAGACTCACCTGCGCAGACAGACTCGCCTGCGCAGACAGACCCAGACTCACCTGCGCAGACAGACCCAGACTCACCTGCGCAGACAGACCCAGACTCACCTGCGCAGACAGGCCCAGACTCACCTGCGCAGACAGACCCAGACTGTCAGACCCAGAGGCAGGAGGAGACGAGTCACTGATATGAAATTGATCCACATTTCTTCGTCACATGAATAGGACACGTCAAACTGCAGCTGGACTGTGTCGGTCGACCTGAGGTTGGCCACATTCACACCACACTTGTTCCATTTCAGAATACAGTTTGAAAGCTCTCGGTGAATTAGAATGAGACTGTCATGTTCACACTGGCCCAAGCACCGCTCTCTGGTTGTCATGAGCATTCACTCAAACTAGTGACAGTGTGACACCTTTAGAGCCTTTTAGGGCGACAGTAGCTCAGTTGGTGGAGCGTTTGTCCACTGAGTCGAAGGTTTAAGCAGTCTGAATCCCACTCTCAACATAATCATCATTGGTTAAGCGGTCAGATCCACTGGTCCACAGGTTGGCGATGCAATTCAAGCTCCATGTCATTGTGTTCTTAACTCACCTCCCCCCAGTGTCTGCGTACACTGGTGTATGAATGGATGAGTGCTTCCTTGTTGTAAAGCTTTGAGTGCCTTGAAGGTTGAAAAGCGAAGTATAAAAATGTGACCGTTGACTACAAATTGGTTTTAGCTGTAGGTAGAAGAGGGAGTATTGTTGACAAAAGTGAATTGGGTATTTTCATGATTAAATACTTAATTCTTTTGTTAAAACATGGCCGTCAGTGTCTTACTTCATGTTCATGTCCACCGCAAAACAACAGGACTATAAGAACAAAAATATCACTTTCTATTACACCTGGGGTTGGGGATTACAAAAGACATTTCGTCTCGGCGGGTTTTAATAGTTTTAATTACAGCCAATGTACTTGATATTTTCATTTTACCTCCTAAAAATGTGGCCAACTTCCAAATGTCACTTGGTGTACGCAATATTAAAACACTGTAATATATCTGCGCTGGCCTTTTTCTGGCTTTATAGTTTTTGGACACGAGCATTAATAATATCAATATCAATGGGCATACAAAATACAGTGGTCTCCAGTAGAGGGCGCAAGGAGGAGTGAAGTCAAAATACTGCCTTATACTTGCAACACACTGCCCATACAGCGTAACTGCATAAAAGAAAACAGACTTCCACGAGTGATTATAAATGATTTTTACACTCATGAACTTAATAGAAACACAGACATATTTGTATCTCTGGAAACCTCAGACTCTGAACTATTCATTTATGGAGGTTTAAATGTGATTCAACTCATTTAAAGGTTTATAACAGCTCACTGAAAATGAGAGTTTACCTGGTCAGGTGCAAAATCGAAAACAAAAAACTACATTCAGCATCTGATATATGCATGTTCTGAGTACTATATTCATAAAAAATATACATATACCGTATTTTACGGGCTATTAGTCGCTCTGGATTATAAGATGCACTGTCATTAAATGGTCTATTTTTGAACTTTTTTCACAAATAAACCGCACTGGACTTTAAAGGAAACACAACGGTTGGATGGGTCAGTGGGACTTTGTTTGGCGCGTTCACGGTGACTCTGGGCTTTGTTCAGTTGTGGCGCGTAGGAAAGGTGCTGTCTGGGACCGCTGGATCGATTTTTTCGGTTCGTTCCTCGTCGGCGTGGAGTGATGAGTGTGTCTGTGGGTGTTTGTCGCTTTGCGGTCGCTGTCTGCTCTGTGTGTGTTTGCGTGCGCTGCAGGTGGTGCGGCTTTATAGTTTACTGATGTCATGCTGGGACACCCGAGTGGATTCGTGTATTGGGCGCTCTGGATTGCAGGGCGCGCGGTCGTTTTTTGTTGCAGTTAGAGGCTTAAGATCGCGGCTAATGACCCGGAAAATACGGTATATATATTTGTCAAAGTATTTAAACAGATTTCATATCACCGGATACAGTATAGCCAAGTGTACACCTGTTTTTACCTGTTGTACACCTGTGTGCACCTAATTAGTTTGTTTTTTTTTTTTTTTTTCCCATTTAACTTATTCAACTCATTTAACTTATTATAATATAATAATAAAATTCTTCCCCGTCAGTGGGTGTTCAGTATTTGTCGTCTTGGTTACTTTCTCGTGCGCAGAGTTTCCACATAAGAGTTTGTTTTTGTAGCAATTCTGTAACAATTGCATTTTGGAAAAAAAGACTGAAATATTTCAAAGGACAAGACATCCAGATTTCGGGGCAATTTTGGTTCATAATCGAGTATAAAGTCCCGGATAGTTTGTTCGGATATCGCAGGACTCCACACAGACGCATCACCGGCATTCTCACCTTCGAAAGTTTCACTCTCCGAAAGTCCGTCGCTATCGCTGTTTTCCACTTTATAATCAACTTCATCATCACTTTGAAATCTATAAAAGTCACTTTCTCTAAACTTATCCATAAAATACGTCCGCTCCTCATTATTTCTAAAACTGTGCGCCGCAATGTCGTGTTGTGTTTTTAGCTACAATCGTCACTACTTCAATTAACTTAATAAAGAAATCGGCAAAAACGTATCCTTGAATCCTATTGGTCAGCCTAGTATTGTTTGTGGTGGCGCCACCTATCGCAGGCTCTGTTTACATGTGAAAAACTGGAATTGTTTCTAATGGTCGTCAAATCACGTCTTTAGTGAAACAGCGGAGGCGTCAAAACACGTCATTAAGGAAACAAGGAGGGTCGTCCAATGTCGTCTTCATGGGGGAAAGAGTTAAAGGCTGAAGTCATTCTTCATTACAAAGCTGCATCTATGTTGTGAAAAACAGAATCCCACAGCGGTCCTATAAATATTGTGCTCTTGGGCTTATTTTTGTCCATATTTTGAATTCATTCTCCGCCACATTTAGCTGGAATTTGTTGACAGGTTTCACGGCTTTGCTCATCCAGTTTAGAGCTGTTGTTTTTAGCCCGGCGTCTCATCCCTCCGTTCTCCCCCGTCCCATCCCTCCATTCTTTGAGTCTCAGAAAAACGGCACCAAAACAGCGTCGCGCAAACGGGAGCCAATCTGCCCAGGGTGTTGTAAGAGGAACCCGGGGCTTAGCCCGGTGTATCTCACAGACGCAGACTGAGAGACGGAGGTAAAGACAGAGAGGAAGAGGGGAAGAGACAGAGAGGTGGGGTGATGAGAGAGAAACAAAGAAGGGTAAGAGAGACAGAAAGGGGGGGTAAGACGATTAGGAAAGGCTATGAGTGGGGGGAGAAGACGAGGGAGAGTAAAGGTCGCCACACACGATAGGATTTTTCAGTATTAAACAATTTTTAAACATGTGACAGAAAAGCGCACACCACAAACACAAGGAGAATCTTATGAGATGTAAAATTCCCAATTGCATCCCGATTAAACGTAAAATCCTGATTAGATGTAAAATTCTCGATTGCAATTCCCGGCTGCGGACCACAGGATATAAAGTTGTGAGATTGATAGACCTTTTTCACAACGTTAATGGTTTTCCGTGGCAAAATATCTGTGGAAATGTCTCGCGTATTTTCCACCAGCTTCATAAATCTGCCCCATCTCCAAATCTTCATCCAACAAGGTCCACAAAGGATAAACATTCTAACATGAAGAATTTATCCACAACTATCAAGGTAAGAAAGACGAAAACGTAAAGGCAAACAACGACGACGCATTAGTGAACTACTCCTGAGCAAAACTAAAGTTATGGTGATGAATAAAACGTCAGTAATAAGTAATTCATTAATAAGTAACTTGTTAACTCAGACTGATTCTACAATTAATATTAAAAATCTGTTTCATGATGTAGATATTTGCATAGACCAGGGGTCGGCAACCCAAAATGTTCAAAGAGCCATATTGGCCCAAAAAAACAAAAACCATGCCTGCCTGGAGCCGCAAAAAATTAAAAGCCTTATAAAAGTCTAATATGAAGGCAACACAGGCTGTCAGTAAATTTATAAACCGACTATTAAAATAACTAAGTCGGCTACAAATACAAAATGAGAATTCATGATACACAAACCCCTTTTGCGACCCTCTCATACTCGGTGCGCCGTCTGGTTAGTGTTGATTCCTTTGTCATTTAGGCCCCGTTTACACGTACACGGGTATTTTTAAAAACAGAGACATTTCCCTTCGTTTGTTCACATCGTTTACACGCAAACGGAGAATTCGCCTCTGAAAACGAATCTTTCTAAAAACTCCGGCTAGAGTGGAGATTTTAGGAGCTGACGCGCTGAAAGTGCGACCAACGTTTACCTGTTGCTTTGACGACGATGATGGAAGTATTGAGAGCAGCAGTCACATTTCTTCTGATCGTGCAGGAGCACTCATAAAACAGCAGCATGTAGAACTTTGTACGCAACATCAGCCCGGAGCAGAAGCTCTGAGCTCGGGCAGCAGCGCTAAACACACGGGAGCAGCTCACTCAAGACAGGGCTGGGGGGTCCAGTGTTGGTCAGATTATCCGGGGGCTTCATCCTCCATGTCCTGGTTCCAGACCTGGGCACGCAAAGGACTGGGTCCGAGTGCTTCAGTGCAGTCATCTGTGCGCTGGTTCCGTGTGGGAAAAGCGAGAATGCGCTGTGGATCACAGGTCCGGGTGGGCTGCTCTGGTCCTCCGCGCTCGGCTGGTTCCGAGGGGGTGCAAAGCATCCGGACGGAAGCGTGAATCCCGTTTGGTTTGTTATATGTTGTTCTGAGCGTCCGTCTGCGCACATGTTTTTTTGTTTTTTCGCTTTTTCGGGGAAAGCGCTTCTCAGGTGGAGGCACCGGACACCACCCCCGCTTCAGCTCATCTATTTGTTTCATGTGTTTCATTTGCACACAGCTGATGGATCAGATCCATGACCAGAGATGAATGAGGGTTTTACCCCTAAAGAAACCACATTAAAACAACAACCAAAAAAATCATTCCTTTTCCATTTTCACTCATTTTTGAAAAAGCTCCAGGGAGCCACTAGGAGAGTGCTAAAGAGCCACATGCGGCTCCGGAGCCGCGGGTTGCCGACCCCTGGCATAGACAGAGAGATTTGTGCAGTTTAAATGCTACAGATGTTCATAGATCACATGTCTGACATTTAAACTGCACAAATCTCTCTGTCTATGCTAATATCTACATTATGAAACTGATTTTTAATTTTAATTGTAGAATTAGTCTGAGTGAACAAGTTACTTATGTTTTATTCATGACAATAACGTTAGTTTTGCTCAGGAGTAGTTCACTAATGCGTCGTCGTTGTTCGCCTTTAAGCTTTCGTCTGTCTTACCTTGATAGTTGTGGATAAATTCTTCATGCTAGAATGTTTATCCTTTGTGGACCTTCTTGGATGAAGATTTGTTGATGGGGCAGATTTATGAAGCTGGTGGAAACATTTCCACAGACATTTCTGAGACATTTCCACAGATATTTTGCCATAGAAAAGCATTCACTGGGAGTTACGTTTACCCTACACACAATGGGACCCACTGTGAAAATCTGCATCAGCTGTTTCCTGTCTACAGCAAAACCACTCGCATTGAGGCTCTAAAGTGTTCAAAACTGTTTATTATTTGTGAAATGTGCTGCAATGTGGAATGTGCAATTTGTTCGTATGTGGACTTCAGATATAGGATTTTTAAAGCACAGAAGGCTGGAGATAAATTACACAAGAAGTAGAGTCAAGCAGAAGCAGATCACGAATCTGCAGCTTCGCACAGACACACGTGAGGAACTACTCTTGCCTTTTTACTTTCAATGAACGCTTCAAACTGGATTCACAGCGCGGTTTTGTGGACAGGATACCATTATTTGTGGAGGATAATTTCTATAGATAATGTGAATGAGATGCTGCACTTCAAATTGACCACTTTTCTAGAGGTTAGGAATAAAGTCTTCTCATCATTTTCACTATTTCCCAAGTTTCTTGCGTCTCTGTGTTCATCACTCCTCTGCCCCTGACGCTCTCTTTCATTTGCTATTACCGTAGTGTTTTTGCTGATGTTTGGTGGTTCTGATCTGACAGAGCAGCTCAGAGTCACACCGACACCACACACGAGGAGCACAGCGGCCTCAAAATCGCACACTAGGACAAAAAGTCGGGTCGGGGAGAAGCAAATCGCAGCCAAAATCGGGCAAATTCTCCTGTAGTGTGTGGCGGACTTAACTTAGAAAGAGCAAGAGAGAAGAAAAAAGAAAAGGAGAAACGACATTAAACTGAATATGTAAAAGGACAGAGCTAACCCACCAGCCCCCATGTTTAGAAAAGTATGTGAGTATGGGCGAGGTTCCGGCTCGAAGGCGACAAAAAGCAAGTTTCAAAGGGAAATAAAGAAACAATTACGTATCATGTGTTCTTTAAAGAATAGAAAAAAAAGAAAGAGAAATGCAGACAGAGAAGAAAGAGAAAAAAGAAAAAAGAGAGAAAGACAGTGAATAATAAGAAAGCGAGGGAAGGAGAAGAGAAAAAACGAAAGGAGAGTAAGCGTATAGAGAAAGGAAAAGTAAAAGGTAAGAGAGTGAATAGTATGAAAGGAAAAACGTGGAGACAGAAGAGAGAGGAAAGGACAAAGAGAAACAGACGGCATTAGTGAAAGAGGGAGAAAAAGGAAAGTGAAAGAGAGAGATGGAGAGACAAAGAGAGAAGAGTGAACAAGAGAAAGGGAGAAAAGAATGAAAAAGAAAGAGAGAGAGAGGGAGATGGAGAGGAGCGAGCCTTAACTAGCTGTTTTGGACAGACTTGTCGGAGGAAAAACGGCTCATTTGTCAAAAGAGAAAAGTGTCGGTGTCAGAGCTGCAGCTGACGGCTCCAGGACTCTCGGTGTGAGGAGAGGATCTGTTCATCACGCTCTGGTCCTGTCAAAATACACTCCAATCACGCTGTTTATACACTCCATACACTACAATACAATATACAATGAGTGTGGGAAAAACTTTAGTCACTTAAAGGTTGTATAGAGGATTTTTTAAGGAAAGAGAAATACAGCGACAGTCCACGCCTGTTTACATTAAGTTTGTGTTCAGAATTACTGTTGAAGTGACCTGTCTAGAAATAATTTATCGACCGACGCGTCAGTTTTTAGAGCCTTCGTCTGCTTCAGTCGCGCCGTCGCTGGAAGGAATCTCCAAGAATCCCCTCAGTTTGTCTTCGCTCCTTTTCTCCTTCTCTTTTTCTTTCAGCGATCTCAAAAACGGACTTTCTTTTGCGGCGAACTGGTCGTGGATTCTAGTCCACCGTCGCAACAAACTTTGTGCGAATTGTGAGGAAGCGACAGTTTGAAAAAGCCTCTAAGAAGCGCCGCATAAACCACGTAATCCCCGCGCACCGGTGAGTCAGTTACACTAAAAACGTAGGGAGTTTGATTGACAACCTAACAGCCAATAGGAAATGAGGGAGCCTCGTTTTCTATTGGCTGATGTTTATCTCGTCTCACTGCGTCCACAGATAGTTTCATGTTTTTTTTTTTTTTTGGTCATCATAATTACAAAGCTGCTTCGTCTCTGTAATGGTACTTTAAACTTTCATTGACAATTTGAAACAAAAAAAAAAATCCTCCATACAACCTTTAAGGCATCTTTGGCTCATTTAAAGGTGCTTTCCGGTCTGGTCCCGGTCTGGTCCCAGTCTCAGTAGCGCTCTGGTCCCGGTCCGGACCTGGATCCGTCCTGATTCAGTCCGTATGCGGTGAGACTGGGACCAGACCGGGACCAGAGCGGGCCTGAGACCGAGACCGAGACAAGACCAGGACCAGACCGGGACCAGACCGGAGGCTCAGAGCCCACGGCAGGGCCGGAGCTCGAAGCTGAGGCTCGGACCTCGTGGAGCTCGGAGTCAAAGCTCGGAGTCCGCCCTGGTCCCGGTCTCAGTCCCGCTCTGGTCCCGGTCTGGTCTCGGACCTGGATCAGTCCCGGTTCAGTCCATATGCGGTGCAAAAGTTCGGCATCGCAGTCACCGGAAGTCACGTAAACGGGAAACGACCGTTATCCGTTTTTTCCATTCTTCATTTAAACACAAAATCGAAAACTGAAAAAACGAATCGTTATCCGTTTTTTCATTTTGGTTTTGGAGACAAATAACGAAGAAAACTGTTGTTTTTTCGTTTTCTTATTTTTGGTTTTATATTGAAAAACGAATGAACGAATGATACACGGATTCATGAAGGTCACCTGTTTTGGATTCAAAACGGCGAATTTCGACGAAAGGTGAAATTTTCATGCCTGAATGTGTTTTATCCTCAAAGAACCAAAAAATACCCTGTTAACATGCTAGTTTTTTTAGTATAACCCCAATGACCAAACTCATCTCCGATCTCTGAAAGTTGTGAAAAGAGCTTCTAAATCCATCACGGTGAATACATAAGGTAAAGTAGTTGTGTTGTTCGTGTTTTGCCGACAGTAAAAACCTTTTAGAGCACCTTTAATCGAACATTCTTCATAATAAGGAGCCCCTCGGCCGCGCTCGTTACTCCGCTCTGTAATCATTTGAGCTATTTCTGTCCGAGTGGGTTTGTTACATATGGAGGGAAAATGGCCGGCCTCTTACTTAGTTCCTGTTTTGAACGTATAAGTTGTAATTAGACCGGTCCAGGTACATCACGCTTCATAACAGCTCGGAAAATGGCAACGCAAGAAACGCTACCGGCTGGAAATGAAGAAAGAAGAGAAGAGAACGAGAGACAGAGAGAGAAAGGAAAATACAGGAAACGGATGAGACGGGGGCAAGAAATAGACAGAGACATAAAAAAAGGTGAAAGTGGAGAGAGAAGAAATAAGAAAAATAGAGGGATGAAGCTACTTTCGTTGAAAATAAGAGCGACAGAGATGGATGAGAGGGACAGGAGGAGAGCAGACGACACTCGAGGTGCACTATGTAACTTTTTTTACGGCGGCTGAAGTCGTAATTTCAAAATAATAAGTAACAAAAAACACCAAAACAGAAAAGACTGATGCAGAATAATAAATATATAATGATATGTACAAGTAGAAATACTGAAAATACAAAATATAGAGTTGTAGGGAGTATTATATGCTACATAAAAGAGATTTGTACATTTATAGGGAGTATTATATGTGACAAAAGCGTGTGTTGTTGTGTACTTGTAGGGGGTATTATTTATACCATAGTTGTAGGGAGTATTATCTGTTACATAATGGTGAATTGTACATGTGTAGGGAGTATTATTTATGATATAAGGGTGAGTTTTTGTGCAGTTGTAGGGAGTATTATCTGACATAAGGGTAAGTTTTTGTGCAGTTGTAGGGAGTATTATCTGTTACATAAGGGTGAGTTGTTTTACAGTTGTAGGGAGTATTATCTGACATAAGGGTGAGTTGTTGTACAGTTGTAGGGAGTATTATCTGACATAAGGGTGAGTTTTTGTGCAGTTGTAGGGAGTATTATCTGTTACATAAGGGTGAGTTGTTGTACAATTGTAGGGAGTATTATCTGTTACATAAAGGTGAGTTGTTTTACAGTTGTGGGGAGTATTATCTGTTACATAAAGGTGAGTTGTTTTACAGTTGTAGGGAGTATTATCTGTTACATAAAGGCGAGTTGCTGTACAGTTGTAGGGAGTATTATCTGTTACATAAGGGTGAGTTGTACAATTGTAGGGAGTATTATCTGTTACATAAAGGTGAGTTGTTTTACAGTTGTAGGGAGTATTATCTGTTACATAAAGGCGAGTTGCTGTACAGTTGTAGGGAGTATTATCTGTTACATAAGGGTGAGTTGTACAATTGTAGGAAGTATTATCTGTTACATAAGGTGAGTTGCTGTACAGTTGTAGGGAGTATTATCTATGACATAAGGGTGAGTTGTTGTGCAATTGTAGGGAGTATTATCTATGGCATAAGAGAGTTGTACAGTTGTAGGGAGTGTGGTGAATGTAGTCCATTTAGATTAATTGTTTTAAGCGTTTTATTGTGTAATAATCAGGAAGTGCACATTAGCATGCTAGTTGTCGCTAACTTTACTGTGAAGCCAAAACTCTGCTCTGAAAATTGAGAAAATTTAAATTGGGAAAGTTGAAAAAACAGGATGCTCAGAATTCACAAGGGAAGTAAGTAATAACTCTGGACCACTGCAAACTGTTTAAAGCTGCATTGTGTAACTTTTCTGGTGGAGAAATGTTCCACAGCATGACATTAAACAGCGTTACTTTACATTCATTCAATTACGAGTGGTTTTATTGCTCAAAAATACCTAAAAAAACTCACTGTGAGTGGGGTCGCCTCTCCACAGATCTGACCTGAAACCTCAGTTACACAATTCAACTTTAAAATGAAGTACTTTTTCCAGGTTTTTAAACAGAAAAATCAGTTACAGCGCCTTTAAGCTGCAGAGTCAAAATAAAGAAACAGAAATTAGAAAAAAACAAATACGACACGACACTTTGAGAAGGTTTGAGTGACGGGGAGGAAATCGCGGCGTCTTCAAATGAGAAACGCAATTTGGAAGTGACTCTTTGTTAAATTCATGGTGTTTTTTTTGTGACGGACGTCTAAACAAATGTAAGGAGACAAAAACAAACGGGCTGATGAAACTCGCCTGCAATGACGTGTAATTTCACCCGGAGAGACGAGACTTTTATCCTCGCAGACAGACGAGGAGGGGGAGAGGAGACGAGGAGACGAGGAGAGAGGAGAGGCGTTCTTCTTAGACACTATAGTGATTTACTGTATGAAGGAGCGCTGCACAAGAAGGGAAAAAAAACAACACACAATTTCAAGTTTGGAAACATTTAGGAGTTAAACTAATAGAGGAGAAACACAGACTGAGCTCTTCTTAGACGTTATGAAGACAGACTGTAGACGGAGAGCTAACCAAGCGATGGGCGGGTTGTAATACTGCATAGTACTACAAACTGCTTTATTTTTGTGGGTCTGTTTGTTGTGCATTCATTTATGTCTCATTAGAGAAGAGAAACTGCACGCACCCACACTGCAAGAGCTGTGTTTTCTTCTTTTTTTTCCTCACAAAGAACTTGCGATTCAAAGTCAGAATTACATGATGAAGTACTGCCGTGTATAGAGGCTTTGCGCCGTCACGTGGCCCCTATAGCAACGGTACCTACGCCGCCATGACACCGGGCACGATATGTCATTGGCTTCAGGAGCATCGGAGAAACATGGGCAGGTTTTGTTGTGTATTTGGTTGTTGTAGACGTTCTGAAAGGGATAAAAAGATTAGTTTCTTCACTGTTCCTCTGGAAATTACTCATCAGGAGCTCAAACAAGGGAATTATCGTAAAAAAAAAACGGGAATTATGTCTAGAGAACATAAACCGCGAAGAGATTTCCTATGGAACCATCAAGACACACTCACGTCACTTTCATCAAGGTATTTACTATTTAAATTGATCATAGCTTATTTAATGAGAGAAGCACGTTTACTGAACTAAAATTTAAAAAGAAAACATTTGCAGTGTGAGTGGCAATAGAAACTGTATCTTCCAGCGCACATATAAACATGTCACTCGTTGTAGGACCGATGTTTTCTTTATTGTCTTGTTTATCCACAACTATGTCTTCTAAAATTCATCGCTTTTTGTGAGCGGATCTTTCTAACGTTCGCGAGGATCTTTTCATGGCCGATTCTTTCGAGGTTCGGCTCACAGACTCTTCGACTCTCCAATTTATGTCTCTCTTTTTTAATTTTAATCTTCATGATTATTTATGTTTTGATTTGTTTTTATTATGATTTTAGTGTATTTCTTATTCTGTAAAGCACTTTGAATTACTTTGTGTACGAATTGTGCTATACAAATAAACTTGCCTTGCCTTGGACTCGTGCGCCATGTTGATCACAGGAGCCCAGTGTGGGTTCGTTGAATCGTAAACCAGTGCGGGTTTTCCTGATAAATGAATGAAATTTTAGTTCAGTAAATGTGCTTCTCTCATTAAATAATCTATGAAACAATTTAAATAGCAAATACCTTGATGAAACTTCAGTTGTCTTGATGGTACCATTGGAAATCTCTTCGTGGTTTATTTTTGCTAGTTATAATCCGCATCTTTTTTTCGATAATTCCCTTGTTTGAGCTCCTGATGAGTCATTTCCAGAGGAACAGTGAAAAAACAAATTGTTTTATCCCGTTCAGAGCGTCTAGAACAACCAAATACACATAGTCCAATGAGATTCATTTGGTCTTCCAATATTCTATGTTATTAGGTTCTTTTTTTCAGACCTAGAGTGTTATTTCATACCTGACAGTTTCGAGTGCTCACTAGCATGTAATGTAATGTAATATACGAAATCCCCTGCATGTCCTGCAATAAAACACACATCGGGGAAACAGGGAGGGCGTTCAGTACACGAAAAAAGGAACATAGAACAGAATGCGAGAAGGAAACAGCGAAGGCGAAACACGAGCAACAAAACACAAAGCAGAACAGGAACAACTCAAATCGGCCATTTCTGACCATTGCAAAAGAGAGAACCACATTCTGGACTGGGATGGAGCAAACATCATTGGGACAGAGGAAAACAAACATCGCCGCTGGATTAAAGAAGCAATCGAAATAAGGAAACGTGCCCACAGGACTGTAAACCGGGACGAGGGGGCTTTTTTACTCTCACACACCTGGGATGCTGTCCTGAGGAAGTCGGACTGCAGATGGCGCTGTCGTCCTGCCTCCACCGGTAGGAAGACAGCGCCAAAACCTGTTTAAATCAGCTGACCAGACACATCACAGCAACATCACGTGACTCTGAGGAAGACGCTAGTGAGCAGTCGAAACTGTCAGGTATGAAATAAAACTCTGGGTCTGAAAAAAAGAACCTAATAAAATACAACCAAATACACAACAAAACTTGCCCATGTTTCTCCGATGCTACTGAAGCCAATGGCATATCGTGCCCAGTGTCATGGCGGCGTAGTTACCGTTGCTATAGGGGTCATGTGACGGTGCAAAGCCTCTATTCCTAAGATTTAAGGAAAGTAACCGCGCTGTAATAGTTACTCCAAATGATTATTCTGAAGTTTTGGTACATGTATTCACTGACTTCCCAACACTGTATTTCATCAAAGTAGTGCAGTTTCCAGTGAGTTCACATGATCGCATGTGTCTAATGATCTGAAAACCTTTCCAAACCGCAGTGGCGTCCAGCAAAAACATACTTCATGTGGATTTTTTCTGCTGCGACTCACCTGAACCCACACTCCTCAGAGGTCAGTGTGTGTTTAATAATTAAATTAGATCAGGAATCGGAATACAAGAACCCTGGAATAAAAGAACCCTGGAACGTAATAGTCCAATGAGATTAATTTGGGCTTCTGATATTTTATGTTATTAGATTCTTTTTTCAGACCTAGAGTTTTGTTTCATACCAGACAGTTTCGGCTAGTGAGCAGTCGAAGCCGCAAGAACCCTGGAAGTTGTAGACCGCACACCGACCAATCAGAGAAGAGCCGTGAAGCCATGACGTCAAACTCGTCCCGTTTGTCTGTGTCCCTTTTGTGGAACAGCACAACAGTAAACAAAGTGTCGAGATGGATGTAGACGAAGACAGACATTCTGTGTTGGCAACAATTCCCAAGATCGAGGATTTAAAGTCGCAACAAAGAGAATGTTTGGTGAATTTTACAGAGGTGAAAGATGTTATCACCCTTCTTCCTACGGGATTTGGCACATTACATATGTCACGACCAAATAGCAGCGATTGGTTAAATAAAACGAGTACCTGCCAACGCAAGGTACCAAACACTGGCACCACTGTGAAATTACAAAGAAACATCAACTTTTTAACTTTGAAATTTTATCAATTTTAATAATCGTGTCTTAACTGCGATACACCATTACACTCAGAATTTGCCAGGACCATAAAATGTTCACACAGAGCGAACACAAGAGGCGCTACTAGTGGTAACTGTGTTGTTCCTCGGTACAGGACAAACTCTTGGTCAGTTCTCGTTCTCTTTTAAAGGCGCTAGTCTGTGGAACGGTTTAACAGCTCCTTTAAAACTGGAAACCAACAACAACAAATTTAAAAGGAAATTAAAATTATTGTATGTTTCCAGTCAAAACTGCATCCACTGAAAATGTACTGTATTTATTTTATCTGTATGTAATTTATGTGTCTTGTACTCTCTGTTTTTATGCGTGTACTTTATATTTTTATATGGACAGGTGTTGAAAACTTGCACTTGTGCTAAAACACTCAAAGCAATGCATCTGGCTTGTCTAATGTGATTGTGATGTCCTTAATAAACATAAATAAAGGTAAGGCAAGTGTATTTGTATAGCACAATTCGTACACAAAGTAATTCAGAATAAGGACAAAACATTAAAATCACAAATCAAAACATAAATAATCATCATAAAATTTAAAAAGAGAGAGAGACATTAATTACGTAAATTTGAGAGAAGAGTGCGGAATGAAAACTTTTCAGTCATATGCGCAGTTAAACAGAACCGTTTTGAGCCTGGATTGAGTCTATCGTCGAGCGAACGAATCCTAATGCTGCGAGGTCAGACGGTTTCCACGAGGTGAAACCGGCTGATGGATCAGGCTACCCGCATGAGTCCCCTAACACTGTTAAGAGTGACTATCAGTTTGTCCCAGGGCAGCTGTGGCTTCAGTAGTACCTTACCACCAAGAGTGTGGAGCGAACGAACAACGCGCAGAATTGTAAACAGACTTCGAGCACTTGTATTGACATTAGTATTTTTACACAGCACTGAGTGAACATCTGAGCAGATGCTGGAGACAAAGCGCTGCACAAACACAACACTCCTCCTCGAACACGCTGATTATTGTGATCAAATGAAGAACGAAAAGAATTATTGACTGCAGCTGCATTATGTCAGTCTCGAGCTGAAAAAAAAAGGAAGTGTTTATGTTTTGGTTGCACTGCCTTTGAACACATAAAGAACACGATGCTCTTTTTTTTTTACCATGTTCTAACACTGTTTCCTCATCAAAGACATTCCTCCAATTGTATTTTGCTTGTTTGAAGAATCCTTGTTTAGTAAATCTTCCTTGTAAATCCTATAAATACAGATCACAAATGAAAATCTAAGCATTTCTGACATCTGTTACCATGTTGAAAAAAGGGTTAGAATGACTTAAATTTTCAGTAGAAAGCATTCCTTATGATTATTTGTACTAAGAATATTTCGGAGTAAACCAGTCAGATGTTGGATTTTCAGAAGGCACATCATTTCTCTGCCCAGTGCCTTGAAGCAGCAGAGTGAAGAGTGAACGGAGCGCGGCACACGGACACAACAGCTCTGCCGCTCTGAGAGAAACACGGTGATTAGAGAAGTTACACATGAGGCTTCTGCGTCTGCACGCTGTTCTGTTTCGTCTGTTCACCGAGATTATACAGCAGCAGAGTGGTTATCCTGTCTCCTCCTCTCAGTAAGGAGACTCCGGATCTTTCTGACGGAGTGTGCACGTCCTCTCTGTGTCTCTGTGTTTTTGTCTCAAACTGAAAACACTCAATTCCACCTTGTGATGTCATGTGGTAATAAAGGGAAGTGCTCGACTGTGTGTTTTTAAACTCTATACATCTTCACTGGAATCGTTTTGCATGATTTCAGCCCTGGAATTGGCGATGTCTACAGAACTAAAGGTAAAAGGAGCTGTTAACTTGAAAACTAACGCTTCATGACATCATAAGGTGGAATAGATCATTTTGAGCTTTGGAGATTAACCCTGTCTGTGTTCATCAAACATGTGAATGAAACAAAAACACAACTCCACGTCTGTTTTTGATGAGGTAACAATATTCTAACACAAGGGTCCCCAGTCCCCAGGCCGGGTACCGGGCCGTGGGTCATTTAATACCAGGCTGTGAAAGTGCAAATCCCCCACCCCTCCTACGCCTCGTGGACCGTCCAACTGTCCCCTACACTGTGTGACCATCCCACCCATCCCCTACATCGCGTGGACTGTCCCCCCTCCCGTACATCGCACGGACCGTCCCCCGTCCCGTACGTCACACGGACTGTCCCCCCCGTCCCGCACGCCACGTGAACCATCCCCCCCTTCCTATACATTGTGCGGACCATCCCCCCCATCCCCTGCACTGCACAGACCGTCCCCCATCTCGTACGTCGCACTGATCATCTCCCCTCCGATACACGCGCGGGCCATCCCCCCTTCCCATACGGACTGTCTCCAGTCCCGTACATCGCGCGGACCGTCCCCCCCCCCCCCCCCTTCCCCCATACATCGCACAGGCCACCCCCGTCCCGTACATCACGTGGACCATCCTGTAAGTCACGCTGACCATCCCCCTTCCCGTACATCACGTGGACCGTCCTGTACGTCATGTGGACCGTCCTGTACGTCACGCGGACCGTCCCCCCCTTCCCGTTCGTCACGTGGACCATCCCGTACATCACACGGACTGTCCCCCCCCCCCCTTCCCGTATGTCACGTGGACCGTCCCATACGTCACACGGACCATCCCGTACATCATGCAGCCGTCCCCCCGTCCCGTACGCAGCGCAGACTGTTTCCCCCCTCCCTTACACCGAGCGGACCGTCCAACCAGAACTAAACCAGGTCTAAAACAGATCTAAAACCAGGACTAAAGCGCAGGACTACAGCAGGATTTAGCCGGGACTTAACCATGCCTCCAGACCGCCTACCGCGCGTCCTCCCCCCCCCAATTCCCTCCAGTCCGCGAAATATTGTCCGATATAAAACCAGTCCGTGGCTCAAAAAAGGTTGGGGACCACTGTTCTAACATGTCTTAAAAGGTCACAAGAGTCAAATTTGTGTACTATAATACTTTTAAACATCTGATTTCTCTAACTTTATGTGCACGTCTAACATATTTACATGATAAATTATTTGAGAATGATTCATAGTACGCTCTTGGACAAAAATATTCCAAATTCCAGTTCCATTTTCTGCTGATAAGATGGTTAAACTAAATCCTCACTAGCCACAAATAGCTCGAACGCAACTCCACCAAAACACAAAATAAATCAATAATAGAAATCATTCGGAGACAAAGAGGTATTTTCAGTTTCTTGTAAACACTAGACAATAGATTCTCGTAAACTCCACCATTTTTGTCCGGAGGAGATAAAGCCTACAGTATTTTCAATGACGCCGGCCGTGATTTCAATTGAGAATCCATTCACTCCACTGACCTCCATTACAAAGCGTGTCTCTGCATAGTGATGGACCGCGTTAAATTATTGCAGAAATCTGAACTGTTTTTCTCCACTCCTCAGTCGTGAAGTTTAGCAGGAAGACTTATTGCCCGTTAGCAAAATAAAACTATTTCTTTAAACCCGAATCAAAACAATGATGAATATTTGATCAGGCTGGTGTACAGACGGCGAGCCTATGGGACGACAGACAGAGTGAAAGATCTGATTTGGACAAAACGCCTTGAGTCCTGTGGAACCTACTGGAAAAAAACACGGAATAAAATATTAGATGAAAAAGTACTGCGTCGCTGTACTAATGGGCCAAAACATTAAAACCTGCTTTTGTAACACGTAGCCTTACTCACAACAAATACTGTGTAAAGTACTAACACAGTGCAGGTCTAAAAACTACTTATCTTATCCCTACTCACTGCTGGATCAAATAGCTGAGCATAGATTGTATACTTGAATATAACAAATCCATTATCCGTGGTGTTGCAAGTAGGAAGTAGAGGTAAGATCTTAAGACCGAGCCCAAGCCCAAGCCCGAAATTCGGGTCGGGTCGGGCCTAAAATGTCAATCATTACTTCGGGTCGGGTCGGGCTCGGGCTTCTCTCTCGCTGACTTTTTTTCAAATAAATATATGTTTATAAAATGTATGCTAAAACGATGTGTGGATACTAAACTAAGGAATACTTGTTATAAAAAGCCCTACCTCCCACGGGCAGAGTTTGAAAAAGTGATCCATGCTTTCGTGACATCACGCCTGGACTATTGTAATTCTTTATATGTAGGGTTAGACCAGGGCTCCCTGCAACGCATACAACACGTCCAGAACGCTGCAGCTCGTCTGCTGACAAATACTAAAAAATGTGAACACATCACACCTCTTCTGTGTGACCTGCACTGGCTCCCTGTCCTATACCGGGTGCAATTTAAAATGTTGTTAATTGTTTTCAAATGTCTGCACTCCATGGGTCCAGTCTACTTGAGGGAGTTACTGCAGCCCTATACTCCCCCCAGAGCCCTGAGATCAGCCGACCAGCTCCTGTTGGTCGTGCCCAAAACTCGTCTCAAGACAAGAGGTGACAGAGCTTTTTCTGTGGCAGCGCCCAGACTATGGAATTGCCTTCCTCTTGCTGTCAGATCCTCTCAGTCTGTAACGCAGTTTAAGACAAGACTGAAAACTCACCTCTTCTCCCTGGCATTTAGTATGAGCTAGTCAGGTTATCTTGGTAGTTTTAACATGTTTTCTGTATATTTGTATATGTAACTGTTTCTTCTATGCTGTTGCTGTTGACTTGTATGTGAAGCACTTTGGTCAACTGAAGTTGTTTTAAATGTGCTATATAAATAAATTTGAATTGAATTGAATAAAATAAATAATATGGATAAAACAGAGAAGTAATGTAATGTAATTGCTATTTAACTACTAAACAGGATCCGCAGAGCCAGAGCTCTGCGCACGTGAACGCCCCCTCTTAATTTAATAATCTTCCCCTCCGCAAGTCTGCATCTATTTTGACCTGGTATCCCCAATATGGAGGAGCAAGAAGTTAAGGATAAACTAAAGGCAGGAGAACTGAAAAGACAAACACGCACCGGTAAGAGTGAGGTGTGGAAAAACTTCAAATTGATTGTTGAAAATGCTACAGAAACTTGCGTTGGCTTCGCTGAATGTCGTCAATGTGGCGCTTTGCTTTCATACGAGAACAAAAAGACTGTGAGAGTGTGATTTTTTTAAATCAAAAAAGCGTGTTCCTGAAAATGTTCCTATTTATAAATAACCCTCCTCCTCCTGAGTCCTCACAAATAAAATATGACATTTCGGGTTTGCTTCGGGCTCGGGCCTGCAAATCAAGTTAATTGGTCGGGCTCGGGCCGGGTCGGGTCGGGCTGGATTTTTTAGGCCCGATCTCACCTCTAGTAGGAAGTAAAGTAGGAAGGTAACTCCTGCTGTCAGGCTTGTTATTTTGGTCTTAAAATGATTATCTTAATGATAGTTAAAAATTGAGTTATAAATTATATAAATACATATACAAAATTTGGTGTTTAGTGTCTAATCAGAAGTGCAAACATGAGTGCATGATGCTGAGGAGAGCTGTGCCTTGTATTTGGGGGATAAACCTGAGTTTGGTGTAGCTGTGTTTCTGGTTCTAGTCTGGACTTGATCTCCATCAGCCTCGGTCTCATCTGTGCAGCTGAACATCAGATCGGAGCTCTCCAATCTTCCAGTCTTCATCATTGTCAGTGTGAGTGCTGGACCTTGTTGTGTTCTAGGTTCTGCACAGATATCAGAGTCTATCCCACACTGGACAGTATCGTCACAGACTCAGGGTTTGATGTGAACCGTCATGTGCTACAGACAGTTTGTGGCATGTAACATTTTACAACTTTCTTAACCATCTAAACCAGGGGTGTCAAACATACGGCCCGGGGGCTGGATCCGGCCCTCCAAGACCTTTAATCTGGCCCTCGGCTGATTTTCTACTAAAATATTTTAATTATATTTTCTATTAAAATATTGGTCATTTTCTGCGGTGCTGAGCATATCAGTGTCTCCAGCGTCTCTGTACGTGGCCCCTCCCACCAGAGCAGCACAAATGAAGACTTGACTCTTTCCAAACGCTCTTAAAGGACGATCGTTTTGACTGTTGACCGTGACACCCTCATCAGAAAAATGTCCAACATGAGAAAAGTGGATGTCGAGTGCAGGATTTCCCAAGAAAAATTGACTTCCTATTCCTATTTACAGACAAGTTCATGTTAAAACATTGTGCTGAAATTGCATTTTTCTTAAAGTTTCCGGTTGTTTGTATTTTGTAAAAGAAAGAGTTTATCAATTAAAAAAATATTTCTGTAATAGATTTGTGTTTTTCTGCACAAATATTGAACTTATTGTTATTTTTGGGGTTTATATGCCATGAGTTTTCTGATCCAGCCCCTTTGGGATCAAAGTCGGTTGGACACGGCCCCCGGACCAAAATGATCTAAACTACTGTTTCCCAAAGACTGAGTCGCAACCCTCAGGTGGGTCTCAAGAGATTTTTTTTGGGTCGCCTTGTCACGATCTGCATGTAGGTCTGTAATTTACAGTTCTGACACACAACAGCGCTAGTGAATCAGCGAATCCTATCCGCCTGCCCTGAACGAGTGCTCCTGCAGCTAAAGTTGAGAAATAGATGCATGGTTGTCAAAAAGAAGGGCAGTAAATCAGCAAAGGCCAGTGTACTTCAGGGAGGCGAGGGATGAAGCTGGTATGAGTGTTGTTAGCACTGAAAATACAGATGGAAATGAGGCGAGCATTAACACTGGAGCAAGAATCAGAGCCTCCAGCAAAGAACAAAAAATTTCAAGCAAGACCGTACACAGACTATTTTTGAATTCTGGCTTTATAATTGTGCTAAACAAGATGCAAGGCCAACGTGTGTCATCTGCAACGAAAAACTGGCAAAAGAGTCTAAAGACAACTAAACTTAAGAGACATAAAGAGAATGTCATGTCAGTGTCAAACGTTGCACTCTGATTTGGCAGACAAACGCTTAGATTGATTTGAAAGAAAAGCACAAGAGATTTAAACATCAGCAAACATTCGACGGAAAAGTCCAACTCACCTCTGACATTGTCCCGGTCTGGTCTCGGTCTCAGTCCCGCTCTGGTCCCTATCTGGTCTCAGTCTCGGTCTGGTCCCGATCTGGTCTCGGTCTCAGTCCCACTCTGGTCCTGATCTGGTCTCAGTCCCGATCTCAGTCCCGGTCTGGTCTCGGTCTCAGTCCCGCTCTGGTCCCGATCTGGTCTCAGTCCTGATCTCTGCCTTGGTCTAGTCCCAGTCTGGTCTCGGTCTCAGTCCCGCTTTGGTCCTGGTCTGGTCCCGGCCTGGTCTTGGTCTCAGTCCCACTCTGGTCCTGGTCTGATCTCAGTCCCACTCTGGTCCCGGTCTGGTCTCAGTTCCACTCTGGTCCTGGTCCTGGTCGGGTCGCGGTCTCAGTCCTACTCTGGTCCTGATCTGGTCTCAGTCCTGATCTCAGTCTCGGTCTGGTCCCGGTCTGGTCTCGGTCTCAGTCCCGCTCTGGTCCCGATCTGGTCTCAGTCCTGATCTCAGCCTTGGTCTAGTCCCGGTCTGGTCTCGGTCTCAGTCCCATTCTGGTCTCGGTCTCAGTCCCGCTTTGGTCCTGGTCTGGTCCCGGCCTGATCTCAGTCTCGGTCTGGTCTCAGTTCCACTCTGGTCCCGGTCTGGTCTCGGTCTCAGTCCCGCTCTGGTCCCGATCTGGTCTCGGTCTCAGTCACGGTCTAGTTCCGGTCTGGTCCGGACCTGGATCAGCCCTGGTTCAGTCCGTATGTGGTGCAGAAGTCCTCCATCACGGAACTCACGTAAACGGTCGTTATCCATTTTTTCATTTTGGTTTTGGAGACAAATAATGAAGAAAACAAATGAAGTTTTTTCGTTTTCTTATTTTTGGTTTTATATTGAAAAACGAATGAACGAATGATACACGGACTTTTATAAATACTTAGAAAGGACTCACTAATGAAGTTGGTGTGAAGTAAAAAAGTTATTCTGCTGTTAAATGTGGCCTGTATTAGAGATACTGTGTAGTTAAATTTTTAATACTTTGGTTGGAAAATATATTATTAAATTTGACATGTGTTGCTTGCTTTTAATTATGTATTGAGCTCTTGTGCAATAGATGTGTGTTTTTCAAGTCTTTTTTTTTACCTGACTGGAGAGCTAAAAGGACAGATAACAGATAAAACTGCTATAAAACTCCTATATAAAGTTCCTGCTTCCTCAGCTCTTCTGTCCAGGCCTTAAAGAAACTGGGACAGAGCGCTGACCTGTCCTCCATATACCACCTGTGTCGTCTCCTTTCACTTTACGCTCATCGTTTTTATCTGCTGGCATTAAAAAGGTCCTATATTACGCAAAATGGACTCCTGTGAGCTTTAAGACAAACCTGGAGTTGTGTTTTGTTTGTTTAACCCTTTATTATTAGTCTGTCTACATTTTCAAACCTCAAAATCCTCAGTTCTACCTTCTGATTTTCAAGTTAATAGCTACATTTTTACCTTTATTTCAGTAGAGATTGGCAATTTCCGAGATGAAGCTATTTAAATTGGATTTTAATTTGGATTTTTAGACTACACCCATAATTTATTTATTTAATCCAAGCTCCTAAAGATTCCTGACCTTGTAAAATATTATACTCTGGTAATTTTGTTGAAATCATTAAACAGTTTACTACAAAATAATCTACAAAGCTAGTTCAAAATGAGAGAGAGAACTCAAATTGCCCAATGCTCCAACTGTCCGTAAAAGTTTCTGTCTGTCTATATCAAATTCCTGCGTAGTTGCTGAAACAGCGTGTCAGGTAAATCAAATCCAATCCACTTTATAATGACAATAATAAAATGATAAAATAAACACTCAGATTTAATCATGTTAGTCTTAAATAATAAAAACGGTAAAATAAATAAAATACATAAATAAAATAAAGCGTGTTCCAGAGCTTAGGGCCGACCACAAAGAAGGTCCTGCCCCATCTTGTGTTAAAGGTTGTATAGAGGATTTTCCAAGGAACGAGAAATCCAGCGACTGTTTGTCCTTTTTCAAATGTTGCGCATGCGTGAAACCACCCCCCCTCCCCTACAGCTCCTACGTAGAAACGCCTCCTCCCGCCTCCTCTTTACGCCAGAAACAGGTTTGTTTACAGCCGGTGCGCTGCACATGACTTGTAAACAACTAACTACAGTGTTGGTTAGGCAAGACGGAGAAGTGAGGAGCGGGGGAGGGGGGCGCGGGGAGCAGGGAGAGGAGAGAGGAGAGAGGGGAGCGGTGCGTGGAGATTCCGTGCCCGGAGAAGTGAGGAGCAGGGGGAAGAGCGGATCGGGCAGCGGGGAGAGGAGCAGGAAAGGGGTGCAGAGAAGGTTGCGCGGAGATTCAGTGTGAATGAACTAACTACAACACGCAGCAGCAAGCGGACTCTTTCTTTGCCTTGAAAATCACGTGTTCAGACATAGGATATCGCTTTCGTGTCCTGAAAAACGTTTGTGTAGCTCTTGGAAATAAAGTACGTTTTCATAATAAGCAGAAGTTTCCTGTCCAGGAGTAATTTGTGGACCAGTGCGTCAGTCTTTAGACCCTGCGTCTGCTTCAGTCGCACCATCGCTGGAATGAATCTTCAAGAATCACCTTAGTTTGGCTTCGCTGCTTTTCCCCTTGTCTTCTTCTTTCAGCGACCTCAAAAATGGACTTTCTTTTGCGGCGAACTGCTCCTGGATTCTTGTCGCCATTGCAACAAACTTTGTGCGAACTGCGAGGAAGATATAGGTCAAAAAAAAGCCGCTAAGAACTGTTGCGTTGGTGGAGTAAACAGCGTCTGTGCGTCTTGCGTCTGTGGACTGCGTGACAGTCGTACGTAAACCACGTACCGGCGGCGCAGGCAAGTCAGTTACGCTAGAAACGTAGGGAGATTGATTGACAGCCTGTCAGCTAACAGATAACGAGGCAGTGTCGTTATCTATTGGCAAATGTTTAGCCCCACCACATTCAGAGTTGATGAATTTTTATTCTCTTTTTTTTGGTCATCATAATTACAAGGCTACTGCATCTATAATCTATCACTGACAATTTGAAACAAAAAAAAATCCTCCATACAACCTTTAAGTCTCGTCTTAGGCACCATGAGCTGGAGCTGGACCTTGGACCTCAGAGCGCGTGCGGGAGAAAAACTACTTGATGTGTATCCAGTATCTGTGTATTGTTGCCATTTCCCCATCTTTTTCTGGAACGATGGACCAGGCTGACAGAGACTTCAGTGTATTTATAACATAAAACCATCAGAGGAGGTGATCGGCTCGTCGGCTGCTATCCTGGTTTAGTCCTGGTTTAGACCTGTTTTAGATCTGGTCCAGTCCTGATGTAGTCCTGGCCATCGGCTCGGTGGTTGTAGCATATATATATTTATGCTAATGGAACTGGTTTAGTCCTGATTTACACCTGGTTAAGTCCTGGAGTAGTTCTGGCGATCGGCTCTGCGATTTGCAGCATGTATATATTTATAATCCGCTAATGACACGGTGTAGGTTCAGTCTTGGTTTAGTTCTGGACTATTGGGCTGTTGGACTAATGGGCTGACCACGATTTATCATGGGCACGGGCGGGTAACAGGTGAAACGTTAACGGGTCTGGACGGGTGCGAATTTAACTTTGATATAATCACGGGTTAACGTAAATTTTTGATCTCCAAAAATTGACCCATGCAGGACTCTGGTCTGTATGTGGTGTAAAACTCTGGAACAGTCTGGAAACACGTCTCAAGCAATGCCAAAATATCCATCAATTCATGTTGTTATATAAACAGGGTCTGGTCACAATATACAGAGAGTGGGTCTTAATATTAGAACATTACTGCCTTCTGTGGTGTTGTCATAAATGATTGGGGGAAAAAAAAAAAAAAAAAACTAGCATTGCCTCTGAATTGTGATTCTAATTGTCTTGTATCTTTTGACCAGGCACCTCATCTGTTCCTGGCAGCAGTCAGAGTCTGTTCATCACAGCGGGAAGGAGACACGGTCACTGCCCGACTGCAAGGAAATGCAATGGGCTTTTCTCTGGAATTTTCCTTTGTGTTTTAGACAGGTTACCTCCTAAAACATACCCAGAGTTGTGTTTTGTTTCAGTCACCCATGTTGGAGTAATCCTTTTATTAGTAGTTTGTCTACGAAGTGGTAGTTTTCAAGTTAACAGCAACCTTTTCCCTTTTGTCCAGTCAAGATGGACCATTCCAGGGCTGAAATTATCCAAATGATTCCAGTGGATGAATATGGAGTTTAAAAACACAGTGGAGGACTTCCTGTATTACCACATGGCATCACAAGGTGGGCCAGAGTGCATGTCATAGGAGAATTTTGGTCCAGTTTTTAAAGGGACACTGTATTGTAGCTGGCAACAATCTGGGGTCACACTGCATTGCAGGATTCACTAAAAATGTCTATTACTGCCTGGTAACCCAATCTCATCATCAGGGTGAAGAGCCAAACGTGAGGACAGCTGCACAAGACTGTTGAGCTCCTGAAGAAACTCTGCACACGCAAAGTAAAGTTTCAGTTTTAACAGTCTAAACCTTTTTCCAGCTTAGATTTCTATTATATCTTGGACAGAGGGAAATGTCTCATGATGTTGCTCTTGTTGTCAAGCATTTTCTAATAACTAAAGAGTTTATAGTTTATAGTTGAACCGACATCCTGACATGGTCCATGTTCTGTGTTATATTTTCACACAGGCCAATTTAAGGTTCAGTTGATGCCTCTGCAAAGCTTCGTGAAATCAACTGCCAAACCTTAAAACTCTCAGGAGAAGTTTTACAAAACTGGACCTTTCTGAGACTACGTCCTATGTTGACTGGCGCGAGAGTGCAAGATGCTGAGGAGAAATGTGTCACTTCTCTGCAGCTGAAGGACATTGTCAATCAATAAGTTTGGAAAATTATTTAGATTATCCCTATTTCCTGACAGCAACCTGGAAACAAACAGAAGTTTGAGCTTTGGTGTTTCTTTCCCTCAGCTCCTTCGACTGTTCCTGACATGTCTCTTGTGGCTCTTCTGTCTATTGCATACTGGTATTTGGGGGATAAACCTGAGTTTGGTGTAGCTGTGCTTCTGCCTCTGGTCTGGACTTGATCATATTGATCTCCATCAGTCTGTTTCATCTCTGTAGATGAACAGTGGCACAGCCCTGGAGCTCTCCAGTCTTCATCATTGTCAGTGTGAGTGTTGAACCTTGTTATGTTCTAGGTACTGCACAGATATCAGAGTCTATCCCACACTGGACAGTGTCATCAGACTCTGAACCCTCATGTGCTACAGGCAGTTTGTGACATGTTAGATGTGGGAGATTCATATTTTTCTCTTCATCATCTAAACAACACATGCACCACCACTTTCAGCTGTTACAGGCACCTCGCTTACAGAAAAGTGCTTCGATAGTGCTGGGACACCCAGACTTACAAGCATCTAAGGTAAAGGTTTTTTTTTTTGGTTTCTTTTACTGCTGCTACACAAATTTAAGTAGGTATTTATTGATGACACAGATAACTGTTCTGAATGACATGACTGGGTTGTGTTTATGCACGTTGTGAAGATGGTGCATAAATCCAATATGGTATTTAAATGAATCCTGCGTTTAAATGCCTACTCAGTAACCAATCTGCGCCTGGCTGTAGTCTATTCCCAACACTGCTGTGTCTCAGTATAAAAGTGTCATGGACAGACACAGGCCATGATGCAGCAATGTTTGTCAAGTATATGAGGAAACCCAGAGTAGTGCCATGGTGCGTCTTTACACACCCAGCAGTTCCTGTGGTACTAATATCGTCACAGTCATTGCTCTCATTGAGGACATTTTGAATCCTGTGAGAGTCATGGGCTCATCAAAACTCTGTTACTGTTTTGTACTGTATTATTGTTTTGATGATTTTTATGATATGACATGTATTTGTATGGCGCTGTGAGAATGTGTATTGGCTTCATTATACCACATTTTATGAATTGACTTAAGTTAAAAACAATTGTGATTAAACAGATATTAAAAGCAGCACCACGAGGTCTATCTTCTTTATTATTTCCAGATATTGACCTGTGATTGCCTTCTGATGTGATCTTCTCTTACTTCCCCAAACTTTGCATAAGCGCACTAAACTCACTCCGGAGCGGCTTCACTCGCAACTTTAAACAGTACGAGTATGTTGTGTAAAAAGGAAAAGTTCTTGGATCTCATGTCTCTTCCTGTCTCTGTCTGTGCAGGTGAGTCTGGGTCTGTCTGTGTGTCAAGCTTTTTCTCTGCTGTCACTCTCACGGTGGATTACGCAGGTACCCACAAATAGCTGCTGAAACGGGAGGGTTTTAACGTTATGGAATTTTACGGGTGAGTAGTGATTACACACGGGTAGACCAGGTGACTCAAAAATATATATAATTGTAATCACGGTGTGTTCAGTCGGCCTACCATGATTTTATTATAATTCTATGAATCAGAATCAAATTTATTTGTCATTCCAGTATAAAAAATACACAGAAACGAAACAATGCACTCAGGTCCAGGTCAACAGCAGCACAGATAACAATAAGAACAAATAGTTATAATAAGAATAAATAGTTATAACAAGAATAAAATAGTTAAAAATATTGTATATCAACCCACCCCCATTTTCTAAAGTGCGTCTCCAAGTCAGTGCTGTTTTGTAGTGTTTTTTCTGACAGAATTAATCTGTCTCACGGCATCAGGATAAAAACTGTTCCGTAGTCTCGTGGTCCTGGCCTGTAGGTGGCGCAATCTTCTGCCTGATGGGAGAGCTGTAAAAAGTTCATGTGCTGGATGGGTGGAGTCTTCCATGATGCTGTGGGCTTTTGTCCTGCACCTGCTGATGTAAATATCTTCAATGCAGGGCAGACTACAGCCGCAGATGTGCTCCGCAGCTCTAACTATCCTCTGCAGAGCTTTCCTCTCTGCCTTGGTGCTGCTGCTGAACCACACAGTCATGTTGGTGGTGAGGATGCTCTATGAAGCCTACAGGGGGCAACAATATTTAGACTATAGCCTACGTTACTTATCAGCGATCGTGACAATTTTCTCCACCAGCATTCATGGTTTGAGGAGCTTCAGTATGACAAACGAGATAAAAATGAAGTTATCACAAGCACGGGCATGTGTGGATTTAACTTTGATATAATCATGAGTTATCGGGTGAGTGTGGTACTGTACGGTGTGGGTCTCCAAAAATGTACCCATGCAGGACTAAAGAAGCTGCACGTAAACATACTATCTGGCTAGCTGGTTAGTATTTGTATTTGGTATTCACGCGGCTCTGCTCACTTGAAGCACGTTGTCATGGAAATAAGTTTGGAGTCAGATGATGATGTGACTCATGGTGTGGGCTTTGGTGTGAATGACGCACGGGTTACGTCAGGGGTGGGCAAACTTTATGACTCATGGGCCACAAAGGGTTCTAAAATTTAATGGGAGGGCCGGACCAGGAGAAGATGGATGGAGTTTTTTGGCGATCCACCTCAAAAGAGGAAAAAAAATAAAAATAACGTTGGATATGTTTTCTACATAGCCCATGTTATTGAAATATCTGTGGGTTTTTTCGGAAGAGTTCAGTGCGTGTCCTAGAAAGAAGCGCAAAAGATGGAAGGATCCCAGTACAGGCCACTTTTATTTTAGCATTTTCAGTTCACAGAGATTCAAGTTGATTTTACCAAGTACAACTGTCACCCCGGAACGACGCCTCTGCCAAACTCACAACGAGCTTTATACCACACATCTGACAAAACATTAACTTGTTGATTTAGCATATACAGCAAGAAAATTAACAATAATGCTGACCCGGTACACTTTATCATGGGTGGGTACATGCCACGGGGTCCACACACGTCAGTTTTCTGCTTCGTAGCATCTCAAAGTACAGAAAAACATGACTTTTTTTATAGAACCATAGATAGACAACGTGTTTTTCTCCCTGTTGTCATTCCAAGGTACAAATACTGGGTGAATCAGCACGATCAACACAGAATATTTATCACATATCCCATAATTGAAAATCATTATGAAGAATTACAACAAAATATCAGTGTTTCAAGTCCCACTGTATTTACTATTTATTGAAATGACTTTTAAAACACTGAAAATGATTATCATTATTATTATTATTCAAGTTCAGCAGGCCGAATAAAAAAAATCAAAGGCCGTAGTTATGGGTTATGTGAACAAGAACTGACCCAACAGTGAAGACACACGATTACTTACAACATATTAAGTCAATATTGCTTCATACCACCTCTTTAAAATCCAAAATGTTCACCTGTAGTAAATAAATAAATTAGGGTGACCATATTTCCGTTTGTGAAAACCCGGACACCTTTGGGGGGGACGACGCCGAGCAGTTTGTCCGCAAAGCGCGATCGGGCAATTGCTGCGTTTAACTCTGTGAGGTGCGGAGCTGAGCCGGTCCTTTCTCCTGCGTCACCTCTGAGCCCGTCCTGACGGTGAGTCCTGTTTCAGTTCTGGTTTAGTCCTGGTTTAGTCCTGTTTTAGTCCTAGTTCAGTCGTGGATTAGTCCTCCTCTTCAGTCCTGGAATCAGTCCTGGGTTAGTCCTGGTTTAGTCTTGGTTCAGTCCATGGCGTAGGCAGCGCAAAAGTTTGATATAATCTAGGGTTTAACGGGCAGGTGCGGTCCTGTCCTGCGTGGGTGCGGTGTTGTACTGGGGGTTTCCAAAAACTGACCCGTGTGGGACTCTGCGCTGTTGGCTCCATTACGGAATAAATGAATCTTCAGTTTGTTACATAAAGAAGGAGGAAAATAACAAAAGGACGACAGCAGCAATACGTTTTAAGAAGGAAGTAAAAAGGGTTGCACCTGTCCTGTCTTAGAAAAGTGTATAAAGTTTGTGCTGAGGGGTTTTACAGACTTAAGACAGATATAACAGAACAATTGTAAAATATAAAGTTGACTAGGATTTCACCTATCGCGGGTTATTTTTAGAACATAAACCCCGCGATAAACAAGGGACACTGTCCTCTCACTCACAACCTGTGCACATGTCCTCCCACTTGTCCCGACCGGGATGGAAAACAGAGAATTTCTTGTACAAGTCATTGTTAAATGCACATTTGTGCTTCGGTATGTTGCAGACTGACTGTTTGTGTCTCACTCCTTCTGAGTCACAGACGCTACGAGAGACGCTCAGTTTAATGTCCCCAATGAACGGTACTGAAAACTCGGACATTTGCACCACTTTATAAATAAAAACCCGGATGCCCAGGACAGGACGCAAAATACGGACATGTCCGGGGAAAAACGGACATTTGGTCACCCTAAATAAATGAATAAGTTCTATGCCATTTAGCAAACTGCCCTTTCTTCATTCACACAGCGACTTTAAAAAGGTCTGTTTTGTCCACTATAGGCGGCTAACATTATCAAATTTTGTGTCTCTGTCTTGTCATTAAACCTGCTCTCCTCATTGCAGACTAATGTATTCTAGGTCTGTAGCTCTTCTCAATAATGGCCCTGTCTTCTCCGGCGCGGATGTTGCGGAGCTAATTTTCTATTCACCCTCTGAAGAAAAGCCTTATCTGGCGAGTGGTGGGACGCTCGTGTTCTACAGAAGTTTTAATGATGAAAGTGCCAGAAGCAAATGGCGACATGATTCAGTGGATTCTGCAAGAGGCTCTTTGACAGACGAGACAAGAGCGAGCACGGAGAATCGATTCAACATGTCTGAACATGAGGACACCAAGGAAAGGCAGCTGGAAACATTTTGATTTTTATTATTTTTACCATGAGAGAGCAAATGGCAATTACAAACTTCTATTAAGTGGCGCAACAATTTTCATTCATCAACATAAAACAAACAAATAGGAAAATTCTCGAGTGTAGAGGATGACACGAGCAACGCACCGAGAGTCTGTCTGCTTTCTTTAGTGAAAACACAGTTCTCCATTGGAAGCAAGGACACAGAATTCATCATAGAATATTTTTACTTTGTCGCCACTGGTACTTCAGCGTAAAAAATACAAACTCCTGCCCAGAAAGGATTTTTCCCACAGAGCACAATGTCATCACAAATTGCACGTGTTCGTCTGACAGGACACCTACAGTTTTCAAAAAGGTCAGATTTTGTGAGCTGTGAGTTTGAGTTGTCTTAAAAACAGCTTTTTAATCGTTAGACTTGTGGTGAAAGTGCTCACGTGATACACGAGACCGTGCTCTATGGAGTAAAGAAAGCTTTCAGAAATATTTGTGTGCATAGGACCAAAATCTGAGCATATTTGGCTGCAGTTGAGCACAAAATAAATATTGGTAAACTCTCGAATGAGTCCAGTCGTATGTAAAATGTGTTGTTTTTATCCATCAGAATGCGAATTGAAAAGTTACGACATCAAGAATTAAAATCAAAGATCAAAATTTACGATTACGCTTTTTACAGTACGAATATGAATTCACAGACACGACTCAACTGTCAAAAATACATCATCGCTTCACAGGCATAATTTATTGAGCAGAAGTAATTTCAACCGAGATGCCGGACTTTTGCGGCGCATACAGACTGAACTAGGACTAAACCAGGACTAAATCAGGACTGAACCTAAACCTGATTACGTATTTTTGACAGTGAAGTCGTGTCTGTGAATTTGTGTTCATACTGAAGAAAGCATAATTGTACATTTTCATTTTGTGATTGTAATTCTTGATGTCGTAACTTTTTCAGTTTTGACGGATAAAATACACACAATACGTTTTATAGACGACTGGACTCATCTGAGAGTTTACGAATATTAATTTTGTGCTCAACTACAACCAAATATGCACAGATTTCTATCCTAGGCACAAGAACATTTCTGAAAGCTTTCTTACTCCATAGTGCTTCTTGCGCATGCTCACTTCACGTGTGGACCGTGAGAAAAGAGCATTACTGCGCTTGTTCAAAGGACAGAGAGCCACCAGAAGTACGTAGCCTGTTTAATCTAGAGACATTGACTTGAATGAGCTGTATCCTGGTAGTTACTTTCATTTGTTGATATTCAGCATAATTACTTACAAAATTAAAAGGCTACACGACGATACTTTTACTTTTTCATTTCATTTTACCTTTGAACTGCAAGATATTCGTGAGAAAAATTAGAAAACACAGCTCTTTCAAAGCATGTGTGCCACTTATCTCTAATTACCATACAATATAAAGCAATTCAATTTAAAAGTATTCAAAATATAGTATTGGACAACATTTTCATCCAGTTAATGAAGACGTACTATATCTTTTCTGGTGCTACCTGTTCGTCTCATTAAGATTCTCCGTTTGGTATTAATAATATACTTACCGTTTATTGAATTGTGTGTGTTTTATTCCCCAAAGTATCTCGAAAAGTAGGCTATTAATTAAAAACAATGTGCAAAGTGTGCTGGCTGATTTGGCGAGAGAAGAAAGCCAACACGAATCAGACAGCCAGATTTTAAAGTGGTGGACCGCGCCCACAGCCAGGTGCAGCTCATTCTGGACTCTGCTCCCGTTCTCTGGAACCTGGACCCCGGACAGGAGCGAGAAGAGCCAGCAGCACCACACACAAAACACACAAAACACACGCACCCTCTGAGCAAATACTAGGCTGAACTTTTCCCATGTTTCTTCATAGATAAAAGGTTCATAGGTTTTATTCTTATTGTTGGATTAACTGCAGAGATGTTTTTGTCTTTATTACTCATTTTTACTATTAACTAACAAAACATATTCAGTGTTGCCACATTGGGTTTAGTGATTTCTACCTAATCACGTTTGAAAACCCGCCCTCTTCAGCAAAAGGTTAAAAAAAAAAAAAGCCCAACAATGTTTTGTCACAGAAATCGTTTAATCTTTCAATAAATGTATGTAATCCATTGTTGGGCTTTTTAAAAACGTTGCCAGTATTGAGAAAACATGTTAAATGTAAATTGCCAGTATTGAGAAAACATGTTAAATGTAAAATTGTATTTTCATTTATCACAGATAAATAGAATAGAACATGTATATTATGATGTATATGGACAAAAAATCACTGTATAAATGACAAATTATAAAAAAAAAAAAGAAAAGTCATTTAGCCTAATATTTGAATAAACATATTGTAATGTAATCTATTGGCTTTTGAAAAACATAGCCAGGATGGAGAACATGTTATGTCTTTGGTAAAACGTACAACAGCGTTTTCATCACGCATAAAAATAAATATCATCAATGGTCGGCTACAGCCTCGGCTACTCCAAGAACGTGTCCATTCATTTGTGCCCAAGCCAGAGACTGAACAGGAGTGCAAGTCCCATACGGTTTCTCGTGTTATTGCGTATCACATTGATTGTTGTGAAAACAAAAAAACGCCCAAACTTGTTGAAAGTATCTCAAATATTATCTTCTAAGGTTTCCCCTATCCTGATTGACCTCGCAGCATTAGGATTTGTTCGCTCGACAGCAGGCCGGTACTTTTTTTATTTAACCAATCGCTGCTATTTGGTCGTCACGTATGTATTGCACAAAATCTCATAGGAAAAAGGGCAATAACATCTTGACTCTTGACAAAATTCCCCAAACATTCTCTTTGTTCCCGCCTTAAATCCTCGATACCAGGAATGTTGCCAACACAGAATGTCTGTCTTCGTCTACATCCGTCTCGACGCTTTGTTTACTGTTGTGCTGTTCCACAAAAGGAACCCAGACGGACGCTTGAGTTTGACGTCATGGCTTCGCAGCTCTTCTCTGATTGGCGGGTGCGCGATCTGTAACTTCCGACGTTCTTCCAAATCGTCTAGTGTATTCTGATTCCTGACCTAGTCGCTGGAGAGAAATTAAATTAAGTGGAGGCACTAGTTGGCACCAGCCAGGCTAGACTTCCCCTCCCTGTCTGATGTAGTCAAAAGGAGCCCAATGTGGCAACACTGAACATATTTAGATCACCATGCTACCTTTTATTGTGTTAAAAAAGCTATATTCACTAAAAAATTGAGAAATCATGTGTGACGTAGGCTTTAGGGTGGAGCACTGAACAGAATCTTACAACTAAACGTAAGGAGAGTTTGAATAGGTACAATCGCAAAATTACTCAAACGCGCATGGATCACATCAGAACAGGGTTCCCACGGTCATGGAAATCTTGGATAAGTCATGGAAGTTAAAAATGTAATTTTCCAGGCTTAGAAAAGTCATTTAATTGTGTAAATTCAAAGAAAGTTTTGGAAAAATCACGGAATTTAGGAATCTCTTTCACGTAACTACAGCGTTCTGTTAAGTTCTCATTAGACTTTTATGATTATTTCCGATTTTTTGTGCCTTTTGTTTAAAAGAGACGACAATAAATGCACTGACAGTATTTTGAATGTTAAAAAAACTATAATCCCAAACCATAAGGTGAGTGGAAAGAGTTAACAATTCATATTTAGCCCCTAAAAGTCTGATCAGTTCTACACATGTAGGTGCCGTGAAGTCATGGAAAATTTTGAAATTCTGTCATTGCAAAAGAGTGGGAACCCTGTAAAACCTCTTTAGTTTTTAATGAGGGAACATGTCTTCTCTTTAAGTTGTGTAATGATCTTCTTTAGGTGGATGAAGAAACGCTTTCTAATAGTTGTGGCCTGAGTTTCGACACTATTATTTACGTCAAAGTTAATAGCGTTAGTTTCCCCGTGGCTGACTCAGCTCTCCTCTCATCCATCCATCAAAGGCGTCTTTCCAGTGAACAGTAAAGCGTCTCCACCTCCGCCTCTCTGGATAAACAGTTGCTTAATCGCACCATTCGAGCGCTCATAAAGACTTCCCCACTCCCCATTAGCATAGCCGTAATTAGCTTTAATTAGCATCAGCAAAGACACAACAAAAGCATTATCATTTATGAATACTCAATCAGAACGCAATTACACTATCCTGATGTGCGACTTCAGGCGAGAGACGCAGAAGTCACATTTAAAAACAGGCAGAAAGAAAAACATGTTGAAATAAGAATCGTTTTCTTTTTCACTGTAAAATGTCATTACGATTGTGATTGTGTAAAATAAGCTATAAAGTTCTTCACCCTTTGTAAAAAAAAAAAAAAAAAAAAAAAAAGCTCATCTGTAGTTATGTTGTTTTTCATTTCTGTTCTTTTGAGTAATACATTTGACTGATGGCGTATGGAAAGAATCTATAAGAAGTGTGTTTTTGCCGGTCACTGCAGCGTTCTGGTGCGGTGAATGGTCAAATAAAGAGTGACCACCTCCAGTTTGTGGTTGGTAATAATGAAATTGTGACACGAGTGCATAATAAAGGATTGATTACAGTCGTCCCTTGCTGTATCGCGGTTCACCTTTCGCAATATTGCTGTTTCGCTGATTTTTTTTAGAGCAATTTTGCATGCTTTTTTTTTTTTTTTTAAGCGTATGAACACGTATTCCATATTACTGGCGGGTAGTAATTACACACGGGTGGGTCAGGACTAAACCAGGTCTAAACCAGGACTCATCTTGGACTTAAGAGAGAGAACCCCGAGCAGTTTGTCTGAAAGGCTCAGTCGGGAAATTGACGCGTTTACCTCCATGAGTTGCGGAGCTCGGGGTCGGCCTTATCATCAGAAGAGCCTCTAGTCAGAAAATCCATGTTCAGGTAGTGTTACAAATTGTTATAAATGAAATTGTATTTAGAGTTTTAAATATTTTTAAAAGTAAATATTAAAAGTAATAAATATATTAAACCCTTAAAATACATCAAAAATGTTTGAGGAAACAATGATTTGGGTGGAAATGTCTGTCTTAAGTGTAACAGGGTTAATAATTGTCTGATTTTCAGGCAACAACTTGCAAAATGTTCAGTAATTCGAGCTCTACAACCTTCATTTCAATTTTATTTTAAAGCTTTTTCTTTTAATATAACATTGGTGGGTTTGTAAACCAACAAATTAAGTAATTCTGGCCTTAGCTAATGCTGTTATGCATGATTATGTGTTTTCCTGTCAATATCTCTAAAAATGTTGATGTTGCAGCCATTTTTAATTGGTAAACATCCAAAAGTTTATTAATTCTTCCCTGATATCCAGGTATTATTCCCTGTTGCTTTCATCAAATATACATTCAGTTGTTCAAGAGAAATGTTGCTGACAAACCAATAGAAGAGGTAATGATTTTCTGACTAGGGGGCTTTCTGATGATAAGGGTGTAACCGCGGAGCTCTCAGTCCTCGGTCCTTTCTCCCGCGGTCACCTCACGCCACGCCCGTCCCGACAGTGAGTCCTGTTTCAGTCCTGGTTTAGTCCTGGTTCAGTCCTGGTTTAGTCCTCCTCTTCAGTCCTGGAATCAGTCCTAGGTCCTGTACTGCGCAGTTGCTGGTCTCCAAAAATGAACCCGTGCAGGACTCTGCGCTGTCGGCTCCATTACAGAATAAATGAATCTTCGGTTTGTTACATAAAGAAGGAGGAAAATAACAAAGACGACAGCAGCGATAAGTTTTAAGAAGGATGCAAAAAGGGTTGCACCTGTCCTGTCTGACAAAAGTGTATAAAGTGTGTGGTGAGGGATTATTTTTAGAACGTAACCCCCGCAATAAACAGGGACCACTGTATTAGTAATGAAGGTTCTGCACTCGGTCAGGCTACGTTCAGACTGCAGCCTGAAGTGACCCAAATCCAATTTTTTCGCCCCTATGTGACCTGTATCTGATCTTTTAATGACAGTCTGAACAACACAGATCTGATTTTTTCAGGACACTTGGATATGTGCTCCTAAAACTGATACATATCTGATCTTTTGACATGTGACTTCAGTGAATGACCAGGTCACATTCATCTCACCTACACATCATCAACAAGTGAGGTAGGAGCTCACAAATGTTCACAAACACTCTTGTAAAACGAAAATAGTGTATGAACTCCGTATCAGTGAAGCACATATTAGTCCCTCCACTCTTGGCTGCGACTTTGCACCCACATGTTCTTTTCTACGGATGTCGCTGCCGCTGTCCCACAAAACGCCATGGCCAAAAAACCTCGTCCTTCTCCTTCTCAATCTCCTCCTGAAAATAAATAAGCTGTACATGTTCTGGCTCCGGTACGACAGCAACTTTAAAAACTCCAGGTGCTCAGTGCTCGTGTCTGTCCACTTTGTCCTCTGAGAATCAGAAAGTGCTCTGTTTGCATGCTAATGTTTGTTAACATCAATGTGCTAGGTAAAAAAGGGTTCAAAAGCGCATGTAAACTCGTTGTGATGAATAATTGAGATGTTAGGAACGCAAAAGGTAAGTGAGGAGTAATTTTGGACCACTGCAAACTGTTTAAAATGAACCATTTCTGTTTTTCACATTTTGAAGATGGTAAAAATCAGGTGCGTTTTCCTTAAGCCCCCTGTTGCGTGAGTGTTAGCATGTGAAACAAGGCTCCTCTCAGCAGGAGTCGAGCTAATGGCTAAAACAAGCTTTAAGTCAGAATTAGCATCTGCACGACCTGCTGTTTAATGTGTCAGGAGCACTCTGCTGTACTGGGACACAAACACACACAGAGCCATTTAGGAGACAGTACGGCTTTACTTTTAAACCTATTTTCTGTCAGTCTACACCAGAGCAGTTCTGTATTACACAAAACAGATTCTTGTGAACTTTAAGTCATGTTATAACAACGACAAAGGAGAAATTCAATTTGTCAGCCAGACAAACATATATTTAGGTCAAGGGAAACGTTTGTCCAGTTCACAAATTTAATTTCTTCTTTGCCGTGGATTCTACCTGGACGACTGAGGGATTCTACACACACTTTATAACAACACACCTGGAGTTTTGTTTCATTCATATATTTGTGTAATCTTTGAGTATTCCTGTCTACATTCCCAAAGCGCAAAATGCTCTGTCACACCTTCTGATGTCATGTCATTTTTCAGTAAGTTTTCAAGTTAAGTTGAGTAGAGATCACTTTAGTTCAGTAGAGATCACTATTCCAGGACTGAAATCATCCAAATGATTTTAGTGACGATGTTTGGAGTTTAAATACACTCCTTTATCCACTCTGGTATTATTTTTACAGCCACACCTGCCCTGGGGTAGACTGTAGTGTCGTAGTACTCGAGACTGGTCTTGGTCTCGAGACAGTTTTTTTTTTGCAGTCTTAGACTCGTTCTTGTCTCAGTCTTGAAGGTGCTTGGACTTGGTCTTGTCTCTGTCTCCGAGGTCTGACACTCGACAAGTGATAAAATGGGTATAGATTTCTAAAAACATTGACAAATATATGTGCCAAAATAACTGTAAAATACAAATAAATGTAAAAAGTTACAAAGATGGTCTTGAGTTTGGTGGGCTGTGGTCTAGGTCTTGTCTCGGATTTGACCTTTAAAAGCCTCTTGACTACAACACATGACATTCAAACTAGGTGAGGAGGGTGAAGTGTCTTGCCTCAGGACACAATGACAGATCTTAGTCAAAAGGGGATCCATCCTCTGATCAGGTTGGTGGACAAATTCTCTTATGGTTTGGGATAATAGTTTTTTTTAACATTTAAAATACTGTCAGTACAAGGCGCAGGCATTCAGAAATAATCATAATACCTAATGAGAACTTAACAGAACGCTTTAGTTATGTGAAAGAGATGGTAAAATTCCATGACTTTTCCAAAACTTTTATTGAATTTACAAAAGTTCATGACTTTTTTAGGCCTGGAAAATGGCATTTTCAATTTCCATGACTTTTCCAGGATTTCTATGACCGTAGAAACCTGTGCAATGTTATTTTTATAAACAAACTTCACTTGAAAACCTCCACTGGTCTAAGGTTTAAATTCATGTTTTGAATTTGAATAGAAAAATAAATAGAAAATAGCTTAAGTTTACATTGGAATGACTTTTCAGTATTTGCTTTAATAATCATGTCTAATATGAGTATTAATAGAAGAAAATAGTTAATTGTTAAAGCCACAGTGTATATCTTTTTGGTAAGAAAAAAAAAACATGCTTTAATTTTAATTTTAGACATTTTTATTTCACAGAAACCTTAGAAAAACATGTCCTTACTGTGAGCGGCTTGCATCTCCACAAACCTGACTCTTACTTCTCCTGCTTGTTTCCTTGGAAATGTTGTTTTGGCTTTAACCTTCCTTAGTATGCCACAAAAACATAATTATCTCCATGGAGAATGTTCCAAAAATATGGCTTTTAACTCTTTAATCACATGGAATCCTGCAGGTGACTTGCCATTTCCAGAAAATTACAAACTGTACCTTGTTAAATATTAAAGTTAAAAGATCTGTACCAGATTTTTCTCATGTGTCTGAGCAAAATGTCATGCCCCAGAACAGATAAAAATCACTTTGTCCGCTGTGTGCCGTCTACATCTAATTAGAATGCATTTTTCATTGAATTGTGGTGAATAATTAGGATGTTCAGAATGCGTAAGAGAAGTGAGGAACAACCTTGGACCACTGCAAAATGTTTCAAATGAACCAGTTCTTTTTTTTTTTTTTTTTTAAGATGGTAAAAATTTGGTACAGCACCTTTTTAAATGCCGCCTTTACAGAATAAAACGTGAATAGTATTTCTTAAACTTAATCCAAATGTGGCCCTCAGACGGATTTTTCTTGGCCCTCAGGCTTCCGGGTGATTTGGCCTAAATTACCTTGTTCTTTTTGCTATTTTATTTAGTAATATTTAGTGTGTTTTAAGGATCTTAGCATGAATAAAATCTGACGGCTCATTCTAACGTGTTAAACATGCACATATTTCAATTATTCTCTGTTCTGAGCACCAGTCTACGGCCCACGATCAGCCCTCTACTTCATCTGTGTTTAGATATGTGGCTCTTGATGAAAAAAGTTTGGATACCTGTTATGTTTACTGTATCTAACTGTTTTATGTTTATTGAATGCTAAGTTTCGCCATCTAGTGGTCGCTTTAATTTATTCCTGTGATAATAATAGTAGAAGAAGAATGTTAGACAGGAAGTTGTTGTTCAGCCCTCACTCCTCCAAAATGGCCGCCCTTTGGTTCTGTTGAGTCTTTTTGGTGTTTGTTCAAGCATCGTCTGTGAGTATTACATGGTGAAACATGATTGTACACCTTTAATATTGTGTTTTGAGTTTGTAATGTACTAGTTAGCACGTTTTTGGTACACCATTATTATGCAAATTAGTCCGCGATTCATATGCTAATTTCGCTATGCTAACCGTTATGCTAACTGCCTAAATTCATTGACTGTTACTTTAATTGTTGGTGCTTTTTGTAATTTGTAATTTATTTGGCACATATATTAATGGCTATTTTTGTATGTGTTTGCTGTTGTAGTTTCACGGGACAAAGAACCAGTAAATTTCACCAAAGCCAGCCGCTCTCTGTGAAGTTCTTCTGGGTCTACGTTTAACTGTTTGGATAGCTAGTGCAGCATCTAGCAAGGCCATTTACAATACCCTTGTCTTAAACACTAACAAATATCTACTTAGTACAAATATTACTACTTATTACTACTAGTTAGCTTTAGATATGTGGTCCATATATTATCGGTTTAGCTCTCGTATGTCAAACTAGGGCCGGAGTATAAGTCGCATCAGCCAAAAAATGTGAAATGAAGTAGAATAAAACATATATATAAGTTGCACTTTTTGGAGAAATGTGTTTTATAAAATCAGTGACCAGGAGCTGACATTTTATCATGAAAGTCTAGTTCTAGTAATAACAACAGAACAGAGAACAACAGACTGTTAATGTCACATATGAACAGTTCATAGGCAGGACAGAGGCTCATTCTGCAGGAGACATGCGCAGTAGAAGGCTGTCAGTGTGAAAATTTTAATATATAAGTTGCCCCAGAGTATAAGTTGCAGGAAACACCCGAATCATGAAAAAAAGTGTGACTTATACCCTGAAAAATATGGTAATCGATCCTAAAACTAGTATTGATATGAGACTTCTAGAGATTTTTCGATACTGAAAAAATCTCATTCACGGGACAAAAATTTACCTTTCCTGAATAGTTTTAGAATGATCTTGAGCTGTATCAGAGCACATGATCTAGGACTAAAACAGGACTGACCCAGGACTGTACCAGGACTAAATCAGGACTAACCCAAGACTAACCCAGGACTGATTCCAGGACTAAACCAGGACTGATTTCAGGACTAAACCAGGACTGATTTCAGGACTGTACCAGGACTGAACCAGAACTAAACCAGGACTAACCCAAGACTAACCCAGGACTAAACCAGAACCAAACCAGAACTGAACCAGGACTCACTGCCGGGACAGGTCTGGAGGTGCACCCACATAGTCCTTCAAGTGACCGCAGACAAAAGGACCGGAGCAGAGCTACGTGCCACACAGAGGTAAAGGCTGCAGTTTGCGGACACCCTGCTCCACGGACTCTTCCTCTCTCTCAAGATTAGTCCTGGTGTAGTCCTGGTTTGGTCCTGATCCGTCTGTAATCACTACCTGCCCGCATACCCCCTCGTAAAATTCCAGAACGTTTAAACCCGCTCGTTTCAGCAACTATTTGCCCAGACCCACAGGTACCTGGTGCAGGACTCTGCCATGGACCACTATGGAACCCACCTGGACCACCCGGGACTGATTCCAGGACTAAACCAGGACTGTACCAGGACTAACCCAGGACTAACCCAGAACTGATTCCAGGTCTAAATCAGGACTAACCCAGGACTGTACCAGGACTGAACTAGGACTAAACCAGGACTGATTCCAGGACTAAACCAGGACTGATTCCAGGACTAACCCAGGACTGTACCAGGACTAACCCAGAACTAACCCAGGACTGATTCCAGGTCTAAATCAGGACTAACCCAGGACGAACCCAGGACTGTACCAGGACTGAACTAGGACTAAACCAGGACTAAACCAGGACTGATTCCAGGACTAAACCAGGACTGATTCCAGGACTAAACCAGGACTGTACCAGGACTAAACCAGGACTAACCCAAGGCTGATTCTAGGACTAACCCAGGACTAAACCAGGACTGATTCCAGGATTAACCCAGGACTAAACCAGGACTAAACCAGGACTTAACCAGGACTAAACCAGGAGGAACTATGGAACCCACCTGGACCACCCAGGACTGACTCCAGGACTAAACCAGGACTGATTCCAGGACTGTACCAGGACTAACCCAGAACTAACCCAGGACTGATTCCAGGTCTAAATCAGGACTGTACCAGGACTAAACCAAGACTAACCAAAGACTGATTCTAGGACTAACCCAGGACTAAACCAGGACTGATTCCAGGACTAACCCAGGACTAAACCAGGACTGTAACAGGACTAAACCAGGACTTAACCAGGAGGAACTATGGAACCCACCTGGACCACCCAGGACTGATTCTAGTACTAAACCAGGACTGATTCCAGGACTAACCCAGGACTGTACCAGGACTAACCCAGAACTAACCCAGGACTAACCCAGGACTGATTCCAGGTCTAAAATCAGGACTAACCCAGGACTGTACCAGGACTGAACTAGGACTAAACCAGGACTGTACCAGGACTAAACCAAGACTAACCAAGACTGATTCTAGGACTAACCCAGGACTAAACCTGGACTGATTCCAGAACTAAACCAGGACTAAACCAGGACTTAACCAGGACTAAACCAGGAGGAACTATGGAACCCACCTGGACCACCCAGGACTGACTCCAGGACTAAACCAGGACAGATCTAGGACTAAACCAGGACTAAACCAGGACTAACCCAGAACTAAACCAGGACTAACCCAGGACTAACCCAGGTCTAAACCAGGACTAACCCAGAACTAACCCAGGACTAAAACAGGACTGATTCCAGGACTAAACCAGGACTGAACTAGGACTTAACCAGGACTAAACCAGGACTGTACGAGGACCAAACCAGGACTAAACCGGGACTAAACCAGGACTGATCAAGGACTAAACCAGGACTAACCCAGGTCTAAACCAGGACTGATTCCAGGTCTAAATCAGGACTGTACCAGGACTAAACCAAGACTAACCAAAGACTGATTCTAGGACTAACCCAGGACTAAACCAGGACTGATTCCAGGACTAACCCAGGACTAAACCAGGACTGTAACAGGACTAAACCAGGACTTAACCAGGAGGAACTATGGAACCCACCTGGACCACCCAGGACTGATTCTAGTACTAAACCAGGACTGATTCCAGGACTAACCCAGGACTGTACCAGGACTAACCCAGAACTAACCCAGGACTAACCCAGGACTGATTCCAGGTCTAAATCAGGACTAACCCAGGACTGAACTAGGACTAAACCAGGACTAAACCAGGACTGTACCAGGACTAAACCAAGACTAACCAAAGACTGATTCTAGGACTAACCCAGGACTAAACCTGGACTGATTCCAGAACTAACCCAGGACTAAACCAGGACTATACCAGGACTAAACCAGGACTTAACCAGGACTAAACCAGGAGGAACTATGGAACCCACCTGGACCACCCAGGACTGACTCCAGGACTAAACCAGGACAGATCTAGGACTAAACCAGGACTAACCAGGACTAACCAGGACTAAACCAGGACTAACCAGGACTAACCCAGGTCTAAACCAGGACTAACCCAGAACTAACCCAGGACTAAACAGGACTGATTCCAGGACTAAACCAGGACTAACTAGGACTTAACCAGGACTGTACGAGGACCAAACCAGGACTAAACCGGGACTAAACCAGGACTGATCAAGGACTAAACCAGGACTAACCCAGGTCTAAACCAGGACTAACCCAGAACTAACCCAGGACTAAAACAGGACTGATTCCAGGACTAACCCAGGACTAAACTAGGAGGACTATGAACTGGACCACCAGGACTAACCAGGACTAAACCAGGACAACCAGGACTAAACCGGGACTAAACCAGGACTAACTATGGAACCCACCTGGGCCACTGAGGATTACACACATGGAAATAGAAAAGAAAGTTCTACCATTTCATCTGTAAAATCACATTCTGTTGTTTCAGGGTCATTGTGGTTTTGCAGTAGTTTTCAAATGTTAGTATTATTAAATCCCTATGATAAACTCCATGTCAAAAGTATGAACAACAACAAAATGTACTACTTAGAAAAACATGACTTTTAATAGAAATAGTGATTTGGAGTTAGATGAGGGCCGCGCGTTTCCTGGAGTCTGCCCGCGTTTAATTGGTCACTGTGGGCCGTCAGATGAACCCTGCCCGCTCTCTGGACTGCCCTGGATCCAGATGGTCCAGTTCCAAGTCCGGTTATAGTCCTGGTCTAAGGTTAGGGTGTTTAACATGGGCAGCAGCAGACCACAGCGTTGCCTGTGACAGAGAGAGAGCAGAGTGGAGACGGAGGCAGAGCTCCCCCTGCTGGAGACAAGAGGGTGAGACGAGTTTATCTCAAATACTGCAAATTCTGACATGGATGGAATGTAATGCAAAAATGTTTTAGTGTTTTTACCAATGTATTATGCTTTAAAAAATGTTTATTCCTGGTATGTTGTATTAAAATCTAACAAAAACAAAAAAAAAACACAAACAAAAACTGTGACTTTGAAATGACTATGTACAATTAGAAAATTCAGGCAGTCTGTGAAGTTAAATACCTTGGCCTCATTCTAGACAAAAATTTCAAATTTATCAGTCACACAAAATACTTGGTGAAGAAGATTAACTCTTTCCCCCATGAAGACGACATTTGACGACCCCCCTGTTTCCTTAATGACGACTTTTGACACCTCCGCCGTATCACTAAAGACGAGATTTGACGACCTTTAGAAATGGCTCGGTTTTTCACATTTAAACAGAGACTGTGATCGGTGGGAGGCCACTACAACCCACACTAGACTGACCAATAGGATTCAAGGATATGTTTTCGCCGATTTTTTCCGAAGTTAATCGAATTAGTGACGATTGTAGCTTCCGGAAAAAACACAACACGAAACACGTGCAATGGAAAGATCGCGGCGCTGCGGCGCACAGTTTTAGAAATAATGAGGAGCGGACGTATTTTATGGATAAGTTTAGAGAAAGTGACTTTTATAGATTTCAAAGTGATGATGTTGAAGTTGATTATAAAGTGGAAAACAGTGATAGCGACGGACTTTCGGGGAGAAGGTGAGAATGCCGCTGATGCGTCTGTGTGGAGTCCTGCGATGTCCCAACAAACTATCTGAGCTTTATACTCGATTATGAACCAAAATTGCCCTGAAATCTGGATGTTTCTCAGGCGAGTCCTTTAAAATATTTCAGTGTTTTTTTCCAAGATGCGATGTATAACAGAATCGCTACAGAAAAAACGCTTATGCGGAGCTCTGCACTCGAGAAAATAACCAAGATGACAAATACTGGACACACACTGACGGGGAAGAGTTTTATTATTATATTATTATATTATAATAAGCTAAATTAGTTGAATAAATAAAATAGTTGAAAAAGCTAAATGAGTTGAATAAGTTAAATGGAAAAAAATTAATTAGGTGCACACAGGTGTACAACAGGTAAAAACAGGTGTACACTTGGCTCTACTGTATCTGGTGATATGAAATCTGTTTAAATACTTTGACAAAGTATATATTTTTATTTTTTTATGAATATAGTACTCAGAACATGCAGATATCAGATGCTGAATGTAGTTTTTTGTTTTCGAGTTTGCACCTGACCAGGTAAACTCTCATTTTCAGTGAGCTGTTATACACCTATAAATGAGTTGAATCACATTTAAACATCCATAAATGAAGAGTTCAGAGTCTGAGGTTTCCAGAGATACAAATATGTCTGTGTTACAATTAAGTTCATGAGTGTAAAAATCATTTATAATCACTCGTGGAAGTCTGTTTTCTTTTATGCAGTTATGCTCTATGGGGTAGAACTAGTAACATATGTATGGGTTGTTCCTAGTAGGCGTCCAGGGGGGAAAGAGTTAAAACTCGTCTCAATTGCTTTCGTTTCATACGTAAAGATCTAACACTCCACACCTCTAAACTATTCATGAAGGCAATGATCTTCTCTCATCTATCTATGGCTACGTTCAGACTGCAGGGCTTAACGCTCAATTTGGATTTTTTAGTGAAATCCGATGTTTTTGCGAGGTTGTTCACATTTCCAATTAAATGTGACTTGTATGTGACTCCAGTGTGAACATTAAACAGCCCAAAAGTGTCCCACATGTGCACGGGAGACACGATGACGTCAACCTCAGCGAGCGTCTCTGTGTTTACAGAAGTTGTCCAAACATGGACGCAGCATTGAGCATCTGGAGATTTTAAAGTTCCTCTCGTACCGGAGCCAGAACATGAACAACTTACTTGTTTTAAGGAGGAGATTGAGAAGGAGAAGGACGAGGTTTTTGGTCGTGGTGTTTTGTGGGGCAGCGGCAGCGACGTCCGTTGAAAGGAACGTGTGGATGTGGAGACGGAGCCAAGAGTGGTGAGTGGTGATGTGCTTCACTTCAGTGACACGGAGTTCATTAACAATTTTCGCCTACTTCAGCGCAGAATAGTGACATTTGTGGCTTGTTGATAACGTGTAGGTGGATGAATGCGCTTTGGCCGTTCACACTGAAGTCGCATGTCAAAAGATCAGATATGTATCGGTTTTAGGAGCACATATCCAAGGCTACGTTCAGACTGCAGCTTGAAGTGACCCAAGTCCGATTTTTTGGCCCCTAGGTGACCTGTATCTGATCGATTTTTCAAATGCGACCCAGGCCACTTGGATAAAAACCATTGAGGCCAAAAAATCGTATTTGGGTCACTTCAGGCTGCAGTCTGAACGTCGCCTTATTGTATCACCTCATGGTCCCAGGCCTCTTCAACCACATTAAAACCTCTTTGTTCATTTTACAAACTGACCCTTAAGGTTCTTGACAAAAAGCCCAAACACCGGCACCACATCATATAAAGAAACATCAACTTTTTAACTTTGATCATTTTACCAGTTTTAAACATCTTCAATTCTTTTTTAAGTGTCTTGACTGCGATACACCATTACACTCAGAATTTGCCGGGACCATAAAATGTTCACACAGAGCGAACACAAGAGGCGCTACTAGTGGTAACTGTGTTGTTCCTAGGTACAGGACAAACTCTTGGTCAGTCCTCGTTCTCTTTTAACTCTTTCCCCCCTGGACGCCTACTAGGAACAACCCATACATATGTTACTAGGGCTACACCCATAGAGCATAATTGCATAAAAGAAAACAGACTTCCACGAGTGATTTCAGGGCAATTTTGGTTCATAATCAAGTATAAAGCCCGGATAGTTTGTTTGGATATCGCAAGACTCCATACAAACGCATCAGCTGTATTCTCATCTTCATAAGTTTCACTCTGTGTAAGTCCGTCGCTATCGCTGTTTTCCACTTTATAATCACCCTCATCATCACTTTGAAATCTATAAAAGTCACTTTCTCTAAACTTATCCATAAAATACGTCTGCTCATCATTATTTCTAAAACTGTGCGCCGCAGCGCCGCGATCTTTCCATTGCACGTGTTTCGTGTTGTGTTTTTTCCGGAAGCTACCATCGTCACTACTTCGATTAACTTCGGAAAAAATCGGCGAAAACATATCCTTGAATCCTAATGGTCAGTCTAGTGTGGGTTGTAGTGGCCCCACCTATCGCAGTCTCTGTTTAAATGTGAAAAACCGAGCCATTTCTAAAGGTCGTCAAATCTCGTCTTTAGTGATACAGCGGAGGTGTCAAAAGTCGTCATTAAGGAAACAGGGGGGTCGTCAAATGTCGTCTTCATGGGGGAAAGAGTTAAAGGGGCCAGTCTGTGGAACGGTTTACCAGCTCATTTAAAACTGGAAACCAACAACAACAAATTTAAAAGGAAATTTTAATTATTGTATGTTTCCAATCAAAAATGCATCCATATATATTTTATCTGTACGTAACTTATGTGTCTTGTATTCTCTGTTTTTATGCGTGTAGTTTATATTTTTATATGGACAGGTGTTGAAAACTTGCACTCAAAGCAATGCATCTGGCTTGTCTAATGCAATTGTGATGTCCTTAATAAACATTAAAAAAAAATTTAAAAAAAGAGCAACAGAAACAGGTTCATAATTTCCTGTTTCTGTCTAAACCCACATGTATGATTCAGAGTCTGGAGTTTTGGAATAATAAATAAAGAACAGAGTAGACATTTTTCGGAGAACACAGTGTAAGAAATTGCTGTTATAAAACATGAGGATCAGAAGAGCGCTCTGCTGTTCAGTACAAACTGTGACATTGTGCTTATATCAGAGCTTTGAGGTAAACTGCTGGTGACTGCAGACACTTGACACACAATACAGTAAATCACTGTAGAATGTGATGCACTGTGGGATCCAATTTGCACCGTAGGCTGTCACGGTGAAACTGCAGGTTTACACCCACCTGTCCAGGTACTGAGTCAGCAGCAGGAGGAACCAATCACGACGCAGCGCTGAGGTTTGGGCAGAAGCCAAAGGCGCCAGCTGAACCAAAACAAACAAACAAACACAGGTGCACTTCAGTCGGAGTTAGGCTCATGTCGGTGCTTTTCTCTCATCTGGACGGAACTCAAGTTTGATTTTTCATCTTGTTCCACTGTTGTGACGCTTTGCCTAAACAGATTCAAATAGTCGTCGTGATGTTCTGTGTTTTCCGAGCTCTTTCAGTGAGAACCTTGATCATGTGTAGAACTCAAATCACACTGACACACAGATCACTCTGGCACGAGTCAGGTTAAGTCTGGGGGATATTTTGGAGAGAATTTACCAGTTTCTCCTAATTTACTGATTTAAGTATCATGTTTTTTTTAGATGAACAATGTTCCATTTTAACAATAGTAATAATAGTAATAATATTCCTGATAACAATCATGACAGTGACAGTGAAGTAATATGAAACGTCATTTGAGCTACATGCAGTGAAAAACCCTTTTTAAAGTACTTCCTCTGGAAAATACCACTAGACTATAAAGTTTTTTTTAGTAGCTAACATACTACAGAAGTCTTACTGATTTACTCTGCATAAATGACAAAGCTCAAAGCTCTAGTTTACACTCTGCTTTGTCAGAGTGAACTGTCTGCTGTTGCTGTTCACCTGCTCTGTGAGTCAGTGTCCACTTTACACTGAGTTTATTTCACTTTCCACTTATGAGGTCCTCCATGTGCTCCAGATGAAGTCAGTGTTGAATGTGCACATGATCAGTCAAACCCTCTCATTTGTGTTTTTTGTCTTTGCACACTGTTGATTCAAACTGAATACATCAAATATATGAAGCCAAATCTATGGAATTATGTAGCAAAGAAAAGTGAAATTCCTCTGAATGAGTTCAATATTTCAGATTCAGATTGCTGAAGTATATCCACCCTTTGCTTTGTTGACAGCCCCACAAACCCTTGACCTTCTCTCAGTGAGCTTCATGATGAAGTCTCCTGAAATGGTTTTCACTTGACACCTGTGCCACGTCGGGGTTCATCAGTGCAAACCACGAGTGCAAAGCAACTTGTACCGGCTGTCACATTATACTAGTGTATATTATATATAAAGAATATGAAATCTAAATTGTGTTTTGTTATTTCACACATTTCTGCAACATTCCTCATGTTCATTCAGAGTGGGGAAGTCTTCAGTGGAAATAGTCACGAAAAAAAGACAGCAGATCATTACATGAAAAATTGTCTCCAAACCTTTGACAGGTAGTGCACACATCAAATACAAGATCATATATCAGAACAATATACAGTTACAACAAAACAGTATAAAGTGCAAAGGATGAAATGGTAATAGTCTGAGTCCTAATAGGTGTTTTTCCACAAAGTGTCTTTTTAAAACCTCCTTTCTTTGTGGTGCCCACAGGGCAGAGTGTGGAGGCTTCTGAGTCACTGCTGATTCAGGTTCAGTTTGAAACCATAAAAACAGAAATGTACAGCTCTGCTCCAGAATCCACTGCACCCAGACCAACAAAGAGATCCACACAACACTGTAGATGTACTGTGTTTAATCCTGAACTCCTGTAAGGAGGAGGAAACCATCAAAGGGTGGAGGATATTTACAGATAAGACCAGGCTGGTGTGGCTAATAGATTGTTCAAGTCGTATGGAGACTGCATTCAGCCTGTTAACCCTCCACAGAAGACAGAAAGTCCTATGACCTGTTCTCTTCAGGCTAACGTTCATTCATAAACATTGAACTGACCTTAAAGTACTTACACTCCAGTCTTAGGGCAAGCTTGGAGTACTTTCAGAGAAAAACTTCAAACTCAGAAGTGTATTGCAGAACTAAAGATAACTGTTTCCCAGAATGAAGAAGACGTGGTCTATTATTTAGTTTAATAGAGTCTTATTTTCAGTCCAAGGTTTGATCTTGAACTGAAAAAATCTATTCAAATTACTGATCATATTTGAGTAATAAACAGTCCACTTCAGCGAGCACAGGAGCAGTGTCCTCCTCACAGCAGACCTCAGATCAGTGATCATGTTGTTTGCACTTTTACACATGCATCTGTGGCTTTTCCTCACACTTTTGGCCTTTTCATAAGAGTGAACAAAACTCACTGTTCTCAGTACGGTGGCTATAACACCTCAGGTTCTGTTGTGATCTAATCTCCTTTTAAACAAGCAAGGTTTAGTATTTGGAAGGGCATGTCATCTGTGAGTATCCAACATTCATCACAGGGCTGCCTGCCTTTTTCTGTGTTCTGTATCTTTAACCTGCAATACCAGGTCAGATTCATGTGTATAAAAGCATGTCTTTGTAAAAGGAGTGTATGAGCGAGAGCAGAGTAGAGCTGAGAGAAGTGAGCAGGCTCCTCGCTCAGTGTCCAGTCAGGCTCATGTGTCCGGACGTTCTGCACACACACTAACGTCTGCTACAACTGCTCATTAAAGGCATTTATTTATGTATTCATTAGTGTATTTGAACAGAGGCAATACACGGTAAACATTTCTGTGAATGTGTCAGTAATACAGCTACTATCCAACTTTAGTCTGTAGTTCCCAGACAGTGTAAAATGCCGCACAAAAGACTCTTGAAGTTTACGAACAGGGTTATAAATAAGATTAGGTTACGGTTAAGGAAGGGTTAAAGATTCCATATTACGCAACATTGCCTCTTGTGAGCTTTAAAGCGTGTTAGAGTCTCATCAGAAACATACCTTGTCGTGTTTTGTTTCATTCACACGTTTAAGTTACGCTTTATTTTTAGTCTGGCTACGTCAAAAACAAAAAAAACCCCACAACTCCAGGTATGTTTGTGATGAGGAAACATAAAATAGATCAGGAAATAGCTTCTGGGCTTTTTAAGACACAAAAAATCAGGTACAATGCAAAAAATTTAATTTAAAGCAGCTTGAGTGTCTGTCAGACCCAATGCATTTTGATTATTTCCTCTTAATTACCGTTAATTCTGCAGCCCTACCCCGCAGATAAGATCTAAACAGATGCATTCTTGGGTTCACGAGCTGTTTGCCTGTCCCTTATACACTCTGTGGGGCTGGTGTGCTTTACAGTGCAGTGCAATAGAGTTCAGACCAAACCTGTTTCTTCACTCGAAAACGCGCTCCAACCTGCAGAGCCACTGTCTCACGCTCCCACACAGGGACCGTCAGCTGAGTTCACCGCAGCTCGGAAAGCTACAACTGCAGCCGCACCACCCATGACATGTAAGTGTTTCTGTATATTTGAACACGATCTTTAGTTCATCTATATTGTCTGTTGTGTATAAATGTACGCGGTGCATGTTTGGTTGGTTTGACACAAGTTAGTAGCTGGTTAGTAAACAAACGGTTGGTGTAGTAGGAGCGTGCCTATGTTCCCACAGCCCTACAGTAGGTTCCCTTAGATTTATATTCCCTCTTTTCTAAGGTTGCGCATTTCCTTTATCATCAGTTTGCATCAGATTTTTGTCCCAATTTCTCAAAATTTGGTTGTCAATTACACCCAACTTGTTATCCAGCAGCAGTGGTCTACAGATCTAATGTAGAGGTCATGGTGCAAAAGGACTCTAAGATGAAATGACTCTGAATCATCCCTTTAAGGTTCTTTCAAACCTATAGCAGTTTGTACGCACCAGAAGTTCCATTTGAACCAAAAGCTCTTAGTTCGGTTTGTTTTTGTTGGTGTGAAAGCTTCAGTTGCGCTCAGATCCGCTCTAAATCAAGCCGAGAAGACCGAGACCACCTCTTTTTTGGAGATCTCGGTCCGCTTGACTCCGGTGTGATCCCTCTGGTACAAACACAAAGTCAGGTCCAAACCATAGACAGTAGGTCAAAAACAAACTATTCAAAATGCATCATAAGCCGGGGTTGGGTCTTGACGTCCGTAGGTTTGCGACTCCGAGCTCCCCTGCCCCGGGGAGCCAGAGGCCAGCTTCTTCTTGGTGGGAATAGACCTGCCTGCACCATCCGTACCCCACAGAGAGGCTCCCTGGGAAGGCCACTGGGTGAGACGGTTGCATTCGACCTCACTTCCAAGAGGTCTGACGTGCGGGAGAGCCTCAGCGTCCCAGAGCAACGTGCAGTCGAGCCCGCTGTGCGCAGGAGCCTTGGAAATACGTCAATCGGACCAATTTTGGTTAATTTGCCAGTTTGAAAGGACCACACTGGAGTCTATAGGCTATAGACTACTTAAAAACAATTTTATTCCCTGTTGCAGACCAAATAATCGAACTAGCAGTGTGAAAGCGCCCTAAATGTGGTATAAAAATAAAATGACTTGACTTAGAGTTCCTGTTACTTCAGTATTTATTTATTTTCTATTTTAGACACAAAAATCATTCAGTCCATAGTTAAAAAGAAAACCTGGAGACAAGAAAACATACGAAGCACCCAAATTAGTCCATAAAGTTCATTAAAAAGTGTGGAGGACTGGTCAAAGTCTTTATGATGGAGTTTTGGACAGTCAGTAAAAGTATTCCTCAAGTAATAGTGTCTGAAAAGTGCTCAAATACTGTAGAGGTAGAGTGGTCCTCAGTATTATTGACTAAAGGAACTGAACATGAGTTAAACATGTTCAAATCAAACAGAACTTTTACTGCAATAACTTTTTTTATTGCAGTGCTGATTTAGTCTGAATGACCAAAATACTGAACATCATCACTCATGTATTTGTGGTGTTTTTTGATTCTCTAGACCAGGGGTGTCAAACTCATTTTGGTCCGGGGGCCGTATCCAACCGACTTTGATCCTAAAGGGGCCGGATCAGAAAACTCATGTCATATAAACCCCAAAAATAACAATAATTTCAAATATTTGTGCAGAGAAACACAAATCTATTACAGAAATCTTTTTTAATTCATGAACTCTTTCTTATTATAATATTATAATATTATGAACAACCTGAAACTTGAAGAAAAATTCAATTTCAACACAATGTTTTAACATGAACTTGTATGCAAACAGGAAGTCAATTTTTCTTGTAAAATCCTGCACTTGGCTCCACTTTTCTCATGTTGGACATTTTTCTGATGAGGGTGTCACGGTCAACAGTCAAAACGATCGTCCTTTAAGAGCGTTTGGAAAGAGACAAGTCTTCATTTGTGCTGCTCTGGTGGGAGGGGCCACGTACAGAGACGCTGGAGACGCTGCTATGCTAAGCGGACCACAGAAAATTACCAATATTTTAATAGAAAATATGATTAAAATATTTTAGTAGAAAATCAGCTGAGGGCCAGATTAAAGGTCTTGGAGGGCCGGATCTGGCCCCCGGGCCGCATGTTTGACACCTGTGCTCTAGACGGTTGCTTCTCAGCCTTGGGGAGATTTTCGTTTGGTCGTGTGCAGAAAAGAAAGAGAAAGAGCGTCTGGACTCTCTTTGAAACCGTCCTGTCCCTCCACGTCGAGACAAAACAGACAAAACACCTGCTTATTCTAAGAGTCTTAAGGGTTTTTTTAAGAGATAAGACGTGCTCGGCTCAGCGCACTTTCCCTCTTACCTCCTCTCTTCAGCTCGTCCACGTCCATTAAAAAGGACGTGTGTTGAAATACAATATCGTTATTATTTAGTAGTAGTAGTAGTAGTAGTAGTAGTAGTAGTAGTATTTTATATATTCTTCTTCTCGACAAACTCCTCGGTGAAAGTGGGTCATGGTGATCAAAGTACATGAGTGTGTCTGCTGCTGTGGATGGGCTCATTCATAATTCAGCTCCTCCGTGGACGCGCACACACACACACACACACACACACACACACACACACACACACACACACACATGACGTACTGGACAGAGTCTGGACAGGTTCTGGACATGTGTCACTGATGGGACGCTTAAAGTGACAATCTGCAGAGCCCGGGCAGAGGCAGAGTGAGAGCTGCTCTTGGGAGGAGGATCAGCTCAGACGTGTGCAGGATTTACGAACGTAAACGAGAACGCAAACGTAACGAGACAAAATGAAAACTGCATGTGCGGTAAACAGATACATTTAAAGGTGCATCGTGTAACTTTTCTGATGGAGCGTCTGTCGGATGGTTTTCTCTGTGGAGATGTTGTCGCTTCGTCTGGAATTTTCTAGGGGTGTGCAAAAATATCGGAATATCGATAGATCGTATCGTTTAATGTGATGATACAGTATCAATATCGGGGGCTACTGTATCGATATTTCACCAAGAGTATTTTTAGGTGTGTTTTACTAAATTATTTTGTTACAGCTACAGTTTTGTTGCTTGTGGAGTGAAAAGGAAACTCATTTATGCGACACATTTGACATTTTTACTGTTTTGAGGATTAAAATGTTTGTGTTTCATATGAACTTTGCACTAGAAGTAATTTAACAAACACTTTTAGTATCACAGCCACGATTTAGCCTTTATTTTTTTATTGAACCGTATCGAATCGATTTGAAATATATCATATCGAATCGAAAGTGCAGTGTATCGAGATATGTGTCGTATCGTGGCCTGTGTATCGAGGTATGTATCGTATCGGCAACTCCTTAATGATACCCAGACCTAGAATTTTCACAGTGTGGTATTAAATCTTTTTATCGACATGGAAACCAAACCAGACCAAGTTACAGGTCAGATCTGCGGAGAGGCGACCCCGCTCACAGTCAGAATGCCTGTTTTTCTAGGGATTTTTGAGCTATAAAACCACCTGTAGTTGAATAAATGTAAGTTTGAGCTGTTTAATGTCACACTGTGGAACATTCCAGGTAGAGCAATGACATATCCATAGAAAGAATGTCCACGATATAATTATATTTGACCTGCGAGATCATGTCAAATATGTATTAGAGTTGGCCCACTGGCTACAAATAGACTATAGAGACATTATTTATTTAAATTTTAGTTTATTATTTTATATTTTGCTTGTTCTGGATTCAGTGTTTAAGCAAAACTATTATTAAACATTTATTTTAATATGAAAAGGTTTAACATTACATATTTCCAAAGAAGAGAAAACATGCAGATGTTGTTGAAATTTTTCAATCAGTGTTTACCGTATTTTCCAGACTATAAGTCGCACTTTTTGGGGGAGATTTTGTTTATAAAATCAGAGACCAGGAACCGAAATTTCATCTTAAAAGTCAAGTTCTAGTAATAACAATAGAAGAGAGAACAACAGACTGTTAACGTCACATATGAACAGTTCTTCAGATAAACTATAACATAAATAACAGAACAGAACAAGTTTAACAAACTCTCCATCTCACTCCAAATCACTAAATCCATTCAATTCTTCATCCTCTGTGTCACTTTTGAGCAACTCCGCGATCTCCAGAGGTAAACGGAGCGCCAGCATCAGTTCCAGTTAGAATTATTCTGGCCTTTCTGAATCCCGACAGTGTCACTGAAGTCCAGGCTTTGTCCATCCATCCAGTCACTTCCAGGAAAGTTTTCATGGTGCATCCTCCCGGTTTCCATGTGTTCTCCATCCCCACTTTCAGCCAGTTCCTCACAAGTTTCTCGCTCACTCCAAACTTTCTTTTTGCTGCTCAGTTACTGTTTTCGGCTGAATATTTCGCTATATTTCGAGAGTTATGTGTGGAACAGACAAACAAACAAACAAACCAACAAATAAACACACAGACAGACATTCCTTGAATTAATAGAAAGATACAAATCATTTCATTTTTATGCTGGTAGAGACAAACAGGCACTTTCTGTTTTCTATTTTCTGTTTCTATTTCTGTTGGATTTTTATTTTTTTTTGTGTGTGCATTTACATACGTGGCAATGATCCTCCTGCTAAAACCAGCCCGTCTTGTACGTCTGTAAATTTTCATCTTGTTCCTTTTCCAGGGCTCCGGTCGACATCGTGGGTTGGTCTGAGTCCTGGTTTTACTTCTGGTTTTATTTCTGGTTTTAGTCCTGGTTTAGTCCTGGTTTAGACCTGGTTTAGACCTGATTTAGACCTGGTTTAGTCCTGGTTTAGTCCTGTTTTAGTCCTAGTTTAGTCCTAATTTAGTCCTGGTTTTAGACCTGGTTTAGACCTGGTTTAGTCCTGTTTTAGTCCTGGTTTTAGTCCTGGTTTAGTCTTGGTTTTAGTCCTAGTTTAGGCCTGGTTTTAGTCCTGTTTTAGTCCTGGTTTAGACCTGGTTTTAGTCCTGGTTTTAGTCCTAGTTAAGTCCTGGTTTAGTCCTGTTTTTAGTCCTAGTTTAGACCTGGTTTATACCTGGTTTTAGTCCTAGTTAAGTCCTGGTTTAGTCCTGTTTTTAGTCCTAGTTTAGACCTGGTTTATACCTGGTTTTAGTCCTAGTTATGTCCTGGTTTAGTCCTGTTTTTAGTCCTGGTTTAGACCTGGTTTAGACCTGGTTTAGTCCTGTTTTAGACCTGGTTTAGACCTGGTTTAGTCCTGGTTTTAGTCCAGGTTTTAGTCCTACTTTAGTCCTAATTTAGTTCTGGTTTAGTCCTGTTTTTAGTCCTAGTTTAGACCTGGTTTAGACCTGGTTTTAGTCCTAGTTATGTCCTGGTTTAGTCCTGTTTTTAGTCCTGGTTTAGTCCTGGTTTAGTCCTGGTTTTAGTCCTGCTTTTAGTCCTGGTTTTAGTCCTGGTTTTAGTCCTGGTTTAGCCAAAAATGTGAAAACAGTAAAATCCCGCCATGTAATTAATCCATTTATTTCAACAAAGTAACTGCAAACAGGCACTTTCTCCTTTCTATGTTCTATTTCTATTTTTTTTTTTGTATTTTTATTTAAATTTTTGTGCATTAAACGGTACATGGTAATGATCCTCCTGCTAAAACCAGCCCGTCTTGTACGTCTGTATACTTTCATCTTGTTCCTTTTCCAGGGCTCCGGTCGACATCGTGGGTTTGGTCTGAGTCGTTCGATCAGCTCCTGCAGTGTAAAAGTAAGTTTAGATTTTATTTCACTTTTCTGACAAACACAATAGAAAACATGTACGTCCTTGAGCGTTGACTGCAGATATATTTAGACGTTTCAAACAGACGTGACAGCTGCAGTAAAACATCCTCTAATGTGTGCGTGATGATGGATATAAAACAGGGTCATTACTGTCACTCAGCTTTAACTGTGTGTTGTTTTCTTCCGTGATTCATCGTAACTCTGCACCTCTCCGTGTGTGTTATTATATTAAATTAGTCACACGTCTAAAAAGAAAGTGAGACAAAGCCTGCACTCTTACCTCCAAACTGCACTTAATGAATGACAACGTCTGGATCAGCGGATCTTCGTCAGGTCCTGCACTTGGTTTTAACTTTCTGGAATTTTACGGGCGGGTAGTAATTACACACGGCTGGGTCAGGGCTAAACCAGGACTAAACCAGGACTAAACTCGGACTTAACTCTTTCCCCCCTGGACGCCGACTAGGAACAACCCATACATATGTTACTAGTTCTACCCATAGAGCATAACTGCATAAAAGAAAACAGACTTCCACAAGTGATTATAAATGATTTTTACACTCATGAACTTAATTGTAACACAGACATATTTGTATCTCTGGAAACCTTAGACTCTGAACTCTTCATTTATGGATGTTTAAATGTGATTCAACTCATTTATAGGTGTATAACAGCTCACTGAAAATTAGAGTTTACCTGGTCAGGTGCAAACTCGAAAACAAAAAACTACATTCAGCATCTGATATCTGCATGTTCTGAGTACTATATTCATAAAAAAATAAAAAATATACTTTGTCAAAGTATTTAAACAGATTTCATATCAGCAGATACAGTAGAGCCAAGTGTGCACCTGTTTTTACCTGTTGTACACCTGTGTGCACCCAATACATTTTTTTCCATTTAACTTATTCAACTCATTTAGCTTATTCAACTTATTTTATTTGTTCAACTCATTTAACTTATTCAACTAATTTAGCTGATTATAATATAATATAATAATAATAAAAACTCTTCCCCGTCAGTGTGTGTCCAGTATTTGTCATCTTGGTTATTTTCTCGTGTGCAGAGCTCCACATAAGCGTTTTTTCTGTAGCGATTCTGTTATACATCGCATCTTGGAAAAAAAGACTGAAATATTTTAAAGGACTCGCCTGAGCAAACATCCAGATTTCAGGGCAATTTTGGTTCATAATCGAGTATAAAGCTCAGATAGTTTGTTGGGATATCGCAGGACTCCACACAGACGCATCAGCGGCGTTCTCATCTTCTCCCCGAAAGTCCGTCGCTATCGCTGTTTTCCACTTTATAATCAACTTCAACATCATCACTTTGAAATCTATAAAAGTCACTTTCTCTAAACTTATCCATAAAATACGTCCGCTCCTCATTATTTCTAAAACTGTGCGCCGCAGCGCCGCGATCTTTCCATTGCACGTGTTTCGTGTTGTGTTTTTTCCGGAAGCTACCATCGTCACTATTTCGATTAACTTCGGAAAAAATCGGCGAAAACATATCCTTGAATCCTATTGGTCAGTCTAGTGTGGGTTGTAGTGGCCTCCACCGATCACAGTCTCTGTTTAAATGTGAAAAACCGAGCCATTTCTAAAGGTCGTCAAATCACGTCTTTAGTGATACAGCGGAGGTGTCAAAAGTCGTCATTAAGGAAACAGGGGGGTCGTCAAATGTCGTCTTCATGGGGGAAAGAGTTAAGAGAGAGAGAACCCCTCCGTACGGCGCGGAGTTCTGTGCTGGTTCTTTTGTCTGCGGTCACCCAACGGTCTACAAGGGCGTACCTCCGGACCTGTCCCGACAGTGAGTCCTGGTTCAATCCTGGAATCAGTCCTTGGTTTGTCCTGGGTTAGTCCTGGTTTAGTCTTGGTTCAGTCCGTGGCGTATGCAGCACAAAAGTTTGATATAATCTCGGGTGCGGGTCTTCAAAAATGGACCCGCGCAGGACTTTGCACTGTAGGCTCCATTACGGAATAAATGAATCTTGGGTTTGTTATATAAAGAAGGAGGAAAATAACATAAGGACGACAGCAGCAATAAAATTTCAGTGTTTCCCAAACTTTTTTTTAACCATATTTTAAAAGCCACAAACCTTCTCCAACCAAGTCAATCATAATTTTTGTGTACATCACAAACTAAATGTGGATTTAACCATTATTGAACATGAATGAGGATATTTTATTGTTGACTGAGTGATCGTCTCTCTGAACAATTAGTATTACTCAAGTTTTAAACAATGAAAAACAGTCACTGAAGCAGAAATAAAAGGATCCATAAGTCGCCTATTTGGACATAAATGTAGAACATTTCTTTTTCTTTTCAACATTCAATTGAACCAACAGTAGTCACTAAAATAATTACAAAAACGTTAGAAATTATACAAAACATGTCTTAACATTTCAGCATTTCTAATGAGATAGGTGGACCTGTCTGTTTTTGTAGCGTGTTTCAGTCCAGGTGCAGGAGGAGACGCAGCAGCAGATCAGACGCAGCATTCAGTCTGTTTCTGTGCTTTGTTTTCATTTTTGTGAGTAAGAATAGAAACACTGACCCCACTAAGAACAACGTATGATAAGGACAAAATGTTTCTCGCTGACTCACTCAGTCTCTCATGTGTCAGAACTGTAGATATCAGACCTACATGCAGATCATGACAAGGCGACCCCCAAAAAAAATCTCCTGTGACCCACCTGAGGGTCGCGACCCAGACTTTAGTAAACAATGGTCTACATGACCCACACAGAGTTTCCTGGTGGAGAGTCTAAAAATGTACTGCTTTTCGGTGAAATATATTGACATAAAATGGAATATTAAGACACTAAGACATTGCAGGTTTTTGGTCAGTTTCGTCTCTTCGTCATCCACTCTGCACTGAAAGATAATTAATTAATATTTCATTTAATCAACTTGTGTCCATACATTTCTATAGGAGACCGTCATTTCAAAGGCCATTTTCTCAAAATGCATTTCCCCCACAGGGACATAAAGATGTAGCCAGGCTGGTGCCACCTAGTGACTCCACTCAATTTCATTTCTCTCCACCGACTAGGTCAGGAATATACTAGACAGTTTGCAAGAACCCTGAAAGTGCGAGTCTGGGCACCGGCCAATCAGCGAAGAGCCATACATTCAGTGTTGTCAACAATTCCCGAGATCGAGGTTTTAAAGCCGGAACAAAGAGAATGTTTGGTGAATTTTATCAAGAGGAAAGACATTATTGTCCTTCTTCCTATGGGATTTGGGAAAAGCTTAATATAC